>NW_027271009.1:0-455000 GCF_040938485.1 Diadema antillarum | reverse complement strand
GTACATACATTGTACTTTGTGTACTGTTGGAATATACTAGTACATGTAGTGTACGGCAACAAGAAGTTAAAAACACGGCTTTCATTGTAGAGGTCTGTTGTGTGAAAACGGGAATTCCCGCGGATGAATACATTGGGTGCGCAGGCTCACTAACTTGGGGTAGGCAAAATTTATACTTCGCCTCCATGTACTGTAGCTGTATGAATACAGTACCGCATAAGCTCGGTAGAGAACCGTAATGAATGTACACGAGTGTTGGATCAATGTGAAAACAGTAATCGCTGGTTTGTCTGGACTTTATCTGCTCGAGAACATCCCATTTCGTGCTCCAAATCTTAGCTGAAATTTAGTTGCAGACATACGGCAGCAACAGCAACGGATTGACTACGCTAAACATATCGTGTGCTGTTATTGAAAAAGGTGCAATAGTGTGGAGTTATCGTGGTTTCCTGCCGATAACCACTGGTGTATTGTGTGGAAGCAATTATGGAAGCACAGATATCAAGCAACGACTACCTCGGCGGTCAGATTCCGACATCAACTGCCCTTGCCAGTGATCAGGATCTTAATGAAATTTTTGCAAATGTGTCTGAAGAGGACTTAGCTGATGAAGAAGACAATGCGAATGGCACTGGCCAAGCAAGCTCGACCAACCCGTCAAACGGGAAACACGAGCAGTCGGGCAGTCAAACAAGTGATCGGTACAAGGAGAAGAGGGCCAAAAATAACGAATCGGTTAAAAAATGTCGAGAAAGAGCCAAAAAGAGGACCAAGGAGCTGGAGGATCGGAACAAAGAACTCGAAAGTGAAAACAAGCGACTGAGAGAGGAGAACCATAAGATGAGGAAGGAGCTTACTGTAGTAAGATCGCTCTTCCAAGAAAACAACAATCGCAGCGACCATTAATGGTTGTAAACAAGAATGAAAGAAATCTAGAGAGGCGTCGACACGGACATGAAAAGCATTATCTATGAATTAATTAACGCCTGTCACGTCAAACATGCCATGCAAAAACATCAACCGGATAATATCAGGACGCATTGCGCTGAAATGGATATAAACGCCACGAGGAATTCCTCTTCGCATACAAAACGTGTGGGCCCTATACTCAGTATGTAATCATATGGTAAAGGTATAACCATGATAACGGGAGCTACAAAATCTGGACGTGACGTGGCCGTGATACATGTACACCGTGTATGTATAGTTCCAGTCTATTCCCTTGCTTACTGCAGGGAAGTAGCTCCCTGCTTTCTGTCCGTTTCCAGTTCATGGAACATCATAGTCGCTCCCGAGGTCTCACAACTGCTGACGGATTTCAGCTGCTTCCTTGCAAGAGTTCACAGAGTCCATGTTATACAATTAAGTCATATACTGCATGGAAAGGTGGTGGACTTTGTCCTTTGCTACCCTTGATAGTAACTGCTTTCCGATCAGTGATCTGCTGAAGCAAGAAGCCAGAACCCCCTATTTATACTTAGGTCCTGTTTGATTAGCTGTATACACTGTGCTTATAATGGTGGGTTGGTTGGTATATTGTATATCTGATAAACGGGTGTAATCTTTGAGAGATAAAAATAAAATAAAAGATACAGGGTTTTGCGAAAGCTTTAGTAAATTTTCCTTTCAAACGCATAGAGTCTTCCCCCCTCCCTTCCAATCTATTCACTGCCATTGATCTCGACAGTGTATTCGTGGTATATGTGTGGTGACATCCCCGGACTTTGCACAACAGTGTCGGAGAGACAACGCATGGAACTTTTTCGCTTAGACCCTGAAATCTTGAAGATTTTGCTTTGTATGCATATATATATATATCGCATGACAATCAGAATGATGGTATACTATATGCATTACTATAATACGACTCTTTATTCCTTGGCTATATACATGTACATGAACATGTTCATGTACATACATTATATGTTTATATGTGTTTGTCCAGCATGCATAATAAAACTGCATGGCAAGTCAGTAATTCAGTTTTTTTTTTTTTATAATGGTAACACTTAATCAGGTAATTTTTTTTCTATTGGTCAGAAAAAGAAACAGTGGCCCCGATATATCTAATGTAAATCTTTGTCATCTTGTTAATACATTTGTATATCATACAATGCATTTGTTATGTTGGTTGCATGTGCGGTGTTCTACGTTTTAACACGGTAGGGCTCTCACTGGTTTGTTAGTGACAATTTAGTCCATAATGGCCGAAAAGAAATCTATTATGTATGAAACTTAAAAATCATTTTGAAAATATTTTTATGTATGATGTTAGCAGATCAAAAGAAATGCAGTGTTAACACTGAAGTACTGATGTATGAAAGAATGTAGATCTATTTCATGTTTGTATAATGACACAATATTATGTGATGGCAATGTTGATATCAAACTATCATTTAATAGATCTATGTCTTTTACTTCCTTTTTACGTTCAATGTTTCAGTTACTTAACTGAGGATCTTTTTTTTTTCTTGGCGTATTAGGTTTTTTTTTTCTCGGTACTTGCTGTAAATAGATTTTCACTTTGCTCACTTTGTTGCGTTATAATACTTTTTTTTTTTAGATGTACCCCATTTGATGAGATAATAGATCATTATCATGCCTGAGAACTCTTAGAACTGTTTCATCGTGTCGTTCCTCTTATACTACAATACTGTTTTTATGCCTCCGCCACGTAGTGGTGCCGGAGGCATTATGTTTTCGGGTTGTCCGTCCGTCCGTCCGTACGTCCGTACGTCCGTACGTCCGTACGTACGTCCGTACGTACGTCCGTCCGCTTTCGTTTACGCGATAACTTGAGTAATATTTACTGGAATTTTACCAAACTTGGTCCAAGTATGAAGTATGATGGGGCAATGATTTGATTAGATTTTAGGTTAAATCGGCAAAAGGTCAAAGGTCAAAGGTCAAGGTCAAATCATGAAATTTATCCGTTTACGCGATAACTCAAGACTGTATGGAGCAAATTTCACCAAACTTTCTTGGAGGATGATGTATGATAGGACAATTACTTGATTAGTTTTTCAGTGAAATCGGACAGAGGTCAAAGGTCAAAGATCAAGGTCAAATCCTAAAATTTATCTGTTTACGTGATAACTCAAAACTGGATGAAGCAGCTTTCACCAAACTTGGTCCAAGGATGATGTATGATGGGACAATTAGTTGAGTAGATTTTAGTGACATTGACAACAAGAGGTCAAAGGTCAAAAGGTCAAGGTCAAATGCTAAAAATGTTGCTATTTCCCCCATATCTATGCAATGCCCGCAGTTATTTTCTTGAAACTTAGTGTAGACATGTACTACTGCATAAAGATTCTCCAGAGAGAGTTTCATGTCATAAGGTCAAAGGTCAAAAGGTCAAAGGTTAGGTGAAAATGTTGCAATATCATATTTCTCACAAATGGTTCAATGTATCTTCATGGAACTTGGTACATATGCATGTACTGACTGGCAGGGATTATCTTGGGAATTTAGGGGTCATGGGTCAATAGTCAGGGGTCAAAGGTCAAGGTCAACTCCTCAAAATGTTACTATTTCCCTCATATATGCAATAATTGCATTATTAGTTTTAAAATTTAATATATGTACATGTATTACTTAATGGAGATTCTCTTGGAAGTTTCCAGCCAGAAGGTCAAAGGTCAAAGGTTAAGGGTCACAGGTTAGGTTTAAATGAAAAAAAAAGATATATTTTGTACTGTAATTACACTCTTTCTTCATACCTTGAAAATTATACTCAATGCATAAACTTATAATAAGGTCGGTCAGAAGTCAAGTAAAAATTTTCAATTCCCCAAATATGTGTACCTGTACTCTTAAATAGACAATTATAGCAAACCCAGTTCGTGGAAAGTGAACATTCAAGATATTTCTGATAAACCTGTTATTTCGATATTTTGCCAGTTATGTGAAACTGTCATCACACATTGTGAAGACATTGTACTATACACCTATTGGGAGAATCATGCATTGTGGCGGAGGCATCAGTCGCCGTAGCGACATTTCTAGTTAGGGTTTCCGTCCTCTTTATGACCAATCTTTATGACGGTTTTCATTCAGGCATCTTTTGCGACTGATTGGTCACAAGTTTCCCAGTGATGGTATACAAGAAGCCCAAATACAATGAACGCGGTTACGTGTATAACGAAATTTCGTTACAACATAAAAGTTATCATCACGAAAACACCTCATAAAGGCATGACAAACACTCCTTCGGTTTATAACATATTTCGATATAGCAAACGAAAACTGCCGTTCCCAAAGACTTTGATATGTCGAGAGTCGCGTGTATAGATACATTATGACTATAGCAAAGCATTTTCCACATTAGTACAAATGTTGTTTTATGTAAGGCAGTAAGCTGTGCACATATACTGGTCAATGTCAATAATCAAAGATAGCTTCAAATTTATCCCACGTTTGAAGGTGTCATCAGAATACAATGGTTATGATTTTCATGATACTATGATATTCCTCGAAATAAAAAAGGAACCCTCAAATGGTCGTAAACATTATTGAACGATGCAACGCATAAACCTTTATGGATGTTTTCTTAAAATGTATTCCCATTATAACTGAAATGCACTTAATTCATTAAAAGAAGAGAGTGCATGTCAACGTGGTGTGGATGGGTCCCCGAATATTTTCACAAGAAGAATGTGAACGTGTTGATCTTCAAGCATGGACACCATGGATCTACTATCAGGTTTATATTCTGTCATGTAAAGTATGTACTTTAATCCCCTGCTTTCTGAAAGAGATGCAGTGTAATTCAAATTCACTTACACAATGCTACAAAATGAAAATTCTTGCATAGTCTTTACATCCATCAGCTAAGATGGCCACTGCAAAAAAAAAAAAAAAAAAAATCGTGACTTTTGAACGGATCGTCCGATTTTCATGAAACTTCTCAGATGTGTGTGCTGCTGCATTCACTCAATCCATATAATATCTTGGCATCATTCTGCTTTAACTATAAGACCCCAATGATGTGTAAGCTGCATTGGAAGATGCTGCATGAAAAAAGTCAGAATATAAAGGATAAGGTATATCATTGTACAAATATATGCACAATCATGCTCAACAATCTTCGGAAAGTCAAAATGTTCTAATTTTTTTTATATCAAAATATTCTATTTCCTTCCTATAAACTTGTATCAAACAGTTACCGAAAGTATGAATGCATATTGATTTAAATCGACTTTGTTGAGGACTTATTAAAAAATATACATGACATCGTATAGGGTGTACATGGGATTTTCAACAAAGTGATAGATTGTCCATTTGAAAGCATATGAATATGCATATATTAAAAAAAAATAGTGTAACGTGTTCACCCCACATGATGGGGCAGAGGAAGTTTCGAGGCTCTTGGTGGATTGACATTATATGGCGTTCGAGGGGAGGAATAAATTTCGGTTCTGTTACTTCAGGAAAGAATGGTATGGTGGTGATCTGTTTGATTTCACTGAGGATTATTATGTGTGACATGTTGTTGAGTTGCCATCATCTCCATCAGATTTTCCTCTCCTCCATTTTTCACTGAATTGTGAAGGTTGTCTTCTATGAATTCTGCATTGGTTTTTGGTTTTCTCACAATGTCCAAAATTCGTCAAGAAAATAAAGAATGGAGAAATGAACCCAAACATGAAGTTGTTGGTTATTTTTGACGTGTATGCATAATATTGTCTCCAATGAAACAGATGGTTTGTAAATCATAGTACGACTTAAAGGTAACAATTGGGTAAGGATGACGTCAGTTTTAGTTTCAGTTTGTTATATTTCTCTACTTGTAATAATAATAATAATAATAATAATATATCAATTTATAAAGCGCAAAACCTATAGACATATTATATTCTTCTGCGCTGCAAAAGCTTCTGATGTGCTTAATGATAACGAACAGTTAAATGAAAAGATGTGTTTTGAGTCGCGATTTAAAGACTGCTACTGTTGGGGATTTCCGGACTTCTAATGGTAGATCATTCCAGAGTTTGGGAGCTGCACAGGCAAATGCTCTGTCTCCCAAAGTTACTTTTGTTTTACGTGTTGGAATCTGTAAAAGAAGAGTGTCCTTAGAACTGCGCAAATTATGAGTATGTCGATGAGATTTAAACACTAATAATTCGGATATGTAACTGGGGGCTTGACCGATAAGTGACTTATACACAATCAACAAAATCTTAAACAATATTCGTTTACGAATCGGAAGCCAGTGTAAATCTTTCAGAAGAGGAGTAATCCTTGAAAACCTAGGTTTTTTTACAAATAAGCCTTGCACAGGAGTTCTGGACTCGCTGCAGGCGCCCAACTTGAGAATCAGGGAGTCCATATAATAACCCATTACAATAATCCAATTTACTAACAATGCATGCTTGGACAATCATTTTCATACTGTTCTCATCAAAATATTTCCTAATACGTCGAAGGTTATATATCATATGGTATGATGATTTACACACATTTGTGATGTGTGCTTCCATGTTCAGATGCGTGTCAAAACACACTCCAAGATTCCTAACAATGGAAGATGACTTTATGACAGAACTTCCAACCGATATCCCATCAAAAGAAAGTTTTGTGCCAGTCAATAACAGTTCAGTCTTTTTGCATGAGTTTGTTTAGCAGCATCCATTCACGTACATAATTGACACATATCTCCATGTGAGTGACGCTTTGCTGCTGAGCAAGTGCATCAGGTGTGAACGACAAATACATCTGTGTGTCATCTGCGTAGCAGTGACAGGATACACCAGGAAACTTATCATACACATTTTTGATCAGATTGCTTGTGTACAAAGTAAAGAACAGCGGGCCCAGCCGAGACCCCTGTGGGACTCCAGAGGGCACTGGGAAAAAATCAGAAACTTATACCATCAATATCGATCTGTTGATATCTATCTGCTAAGTATGACTTAATCCATTTCAGAACAACACCATCAATGCCAAAGCGAGTGTTCAGTGATTCCACTAAGCGAGAATGATCTATGGTGTCGAAAGCACTGCTCAGATCTAGTAAAAGCAATATGGTTACTTTCTGATTGTCCATGGCCATCAATATGTCACTCTTAATTCTTAACAGTGTTGTTTCAGTACTGTGGTATTGTCTGTAAGCCGACTGATTAAAAGGCAGAAGTGAATTAACATTAAGGTGATCAATAATTTGCTGATCGGCAGCACCTTCAACCAACTTTGATACATACTTCAGGTTACTCACAGGCCGCAGATTACAAAATTCCATACCTAGACCAGCCTTCTTCAAAACGGGTTTGACTAAAGCATGTTTCCACTGTGAGGGGAATTGACCAGTTGCTATAAAGAGAGATTAATTAAGGACGTTACCACAGGAACCAGTGCGGCATCACATTGTAAGAGAATCTTAATAGGCATTGGGTCTAATGCACACGACTTTTTACTGAGCTTAGATATGAGTTTTTCAACATCATGCTCTGAGAGTAGCTTAAAGCTTGTAAACATTGGTGCACTGTGTGAGGTCTCTTGAACAGAATCTGTGAATGGTTTGCTCAGCACATTCAATCTTGACTCAATGTCGACATGAATTTTCATTACTTTGTCATGAAAAAACCTGCCTAAGTCATTAACAAAGGCGTGTTTGTCAGTGTGCTGTGGTATTACAGGTTGCTTATTAGCTACATTCAACAAAGACTTCACCATGTGAAATAAACGTTTTTGGTCGTCTTTGTTTTCCATGACTAAATCATTGTGATACTTTCGGCGGGCTTCATTTAACAAATACAGCATGGAATTACGCTCTGACTTGTAACTATTCCAATCTCTGTCTTTCCTAGTTTTCAACCAACACTTTTCAGCCTTCCTTTTCTTCCGTTTTGCAGCCCTGACAGTATCAGTGAACCAAGGTACTTGGGGACGCAAAACAACTTTCTTTGTTACCACAGGTGCATGCTTATCAATGATGTCACTCAGTGTAGCATCATACAATGCAGCCAGTTCATTGACATCACTTGGTATGTGCTTACACAGTTCACTTCCAACAACATCTGTTTGTAGGGTTTCAATATCAATCGCAGACAACCTGCGAAATGACAATACTTTGAAAGGCAATGGAGGTTTGCATGACTTAAGACGGCACATAACAGGAATATGATCACACAACAGAGAACCATGTGGCCAGGGCTGGCCGATGACAATATCATCTGACTGCCGACAAATTAATCAACAAGTCAAGGGTGTGACCACGTGTGTGTGTGCTAAAATCAACCAATTGCCTGCAGCAAAGAGACTCAAGGAGATTCAAAAAAGATCTTGACTCAGCATTAATAATATCTACATGAATATTGAAATCTCCTGTAATTAACAGGGGGCATTAGACAGCAAATGACAGTGAATATAATCATCAAATTCAGGTATAAACGATGAAACTGACACGGGATGTGATTCTGAATACGGCGGTCTGTAAATATTGATCAATTTCATATGAAACGTGTGATATGAAATATAATACTCAGCGAATTCAAATGAGTCCTTCTCACCAGCAGCTACCATATGAACATCAATTGTCTCTCTGAAGACAAGGCCAGTTCCACCGCCACGGCGGCCACTCCTCGGTCGATGAACAAAACGATATCCGGGAGGGACAAGTTCACGAGAGATTGCCGAATGCGTGTCTTTTAACCAGGTTTCCGTCATGGCAATCAAGTCGACATTGCTGTCGCAGATGAAATCTTGAACAAGAGCGGTCTTATTACACACTGACTGGGCATTCATGGAACACAACTGGAGATTCAAGGATGATACTGGCTTGTTGTTACGTGACACAGTATTCTTCTTGCGGCCTCCTCGAGTTCCTCTCCGTGTTCTCTTCCGTTGAATGACACAAGACTTGATGATGTCGCAAACATCTCGCGGGAGTTGTTGCAGTTTGGTACTCTCTTAAAAAAATCGAGTGAAAATTTTCACTCTAAAAAGAGTGAATACAAAAAAGAGTGAATTTCGAGTGAAATTGGAGTGAATTTTGAGTGAAAATGCTCATTTTCACTCATTTTGGAGTGACGTCAGGGATCACTCGAAGATTTTGGAGTGATCCCTGACGTCACTCCAAAATGAGTGAAAATGAGCATTTTCACTCAAAATTCACTCCAATTTCACTCGAAATTCACTCTTTTTTGGTATTCACTCTTTTTAGAGTGAAAATTTTCACTCGATTTTTTTTAGAGAGTATGTCTCCATCGCAGAAGTTCACCTGGGGTGTATTTGATTTGGCGTTGGGCATGGTGAGATGTACCATGGCAACCTGATGCAGGCGATATCTCTCCATTTTGGGTGTTGGGTCCTGGGTTTGGATGGACATCCCCGTCATGGAGAATGTCTAGTTGAAAGGAGGCAGTGCGGCAGTTTGGACTGTATAAAATTCTCCTCTTTAGAAAGTGCCTTCTGGTGAATGATCCATGATGAAAAGGATGTAAGGCAGACTGGCTACTGCAATGCACTGGATCACTCAGAAAAGCACAGAGACAAAGAGCAACAAATAGGCTGCATTGTGCCTGACTTGTAATCCAGATGTTCACGTTCATCTAAGCAGGAACAGCATAGCAGAATGTGCTACTTACACAGTGATGCATGTAGGAAGCACAGGGCACACTGAGTACAACCAAATCCAAATCCAAATCCATGCAGAAATGAATATATCAAAATACAGCGTAAAACCTGCTCTTCACTGATAGAAACTTGTCTAGCAGTTTCTGAGCACTATTACACAGGTGGTGGTAATAGTACTATCAAGTGAAATGTCAAAATAACAAGCAATCAGAAGCTTTTTTTGGAGAGCAAGCAAAAGCATGTGCAGCATGCATGTGCGCTCAACCAAACTCAAATTGTACAAATAAATAACAACATTCTCATCAAAATTAATAGGGAGCTTTAGATCTGGGACGCGAACGCTATAAGATCACTCTCATTGGGGGGAAATTCGGGTTCTGCACATTTCGTCAGTTGCGGATGAAGCGATGTGTAGATGTCTAATACAGTGAAACTGACTCTTGAACTTAAGGTACAAATTGAACTTCATTTTAAGCTTCACCCGACGTTTCTAACAGGGATGGAGTTGTTGTAGTTTGGTAGATCTCAAGTTGAAGACACTTATTTTAATTAGTATTTCACTTCATGTCTTTATATTCTTTTAATGAACATGCAATTATAATAAAAGATACGAAAAGACAAACACATTGCGAAGACAAACAAACAAACAGGCAAACAATCATTCATGGCACGTTCAAAAAGGATTCTAGGTTATTCTGTGTTTAGTAGAAAACAAAATGGAGTTCCAGAAATTTTGAATTGAATCTAAAAACATATACATGACACATGTAGATAAAGATAACACCATCACTTCTGTATCTTTGTCTTAAGTGGATTCTTGAGGGTTGCAAAAATATACCTCCAAAATAAAACTTAAATAACTATCATGAGAACAAGACTACAACCTCCGCCAAACACACACACACACACACTTTTTCAGTGGTATTTATTCATTACATTCAATTAATACAAAGGCAATATCATAAACTGGTACTGCTGTACAAGATACAAAGGAACAATTTTGACATCTGTGAAGTCAACAAAAGCGATCCTTCCTGCGTATATCTTTTTTTTTTTTCAGAGAAGTAATAGAAATTCTAGCTTGATTGTATCACGCACCTATATTTCACTTGTCAGATTGATAACAATTGAAATAAAACAACAACTGTGCAGCATAACAGAATGGAATCATGTTATGTATATTCCATACAAGCCCACTCCCCTATACCAGCTCTCTTCTTCACGTATATTCATTATAAATATCATATATATATATATATATATATATATATATATAAATCTACATATATATATTATATCTAAATATATATATATATATATATAATATACTATATATATATATATATATATATATATATATATATATATATATATAGCAATAATAATGTCACAACAGAGGAATGCATTAAATGCCAATCTTGATTTTAATTAAAGATCTGAATTTTCGCTGGTCCTCCCTCTTCGTCAGGGATGATACATCTGACGGTGCGAATGAATTTTCACAGTGATATTAACAGTTAATATCACTGTGAAAAATTCATTCGCACTGTCATATGTATCATCCCTGACGAAGGGGGAGGACCCCGGAAAATTCGGATTTTTAATTAAAATCAAGATTGGCATTTAATGCATTCCTCTGTTGTGACATTATTATTGCTATTTCTAGTACTGCCAATACGCGGAGCAACTATACAATATATATATATATATATATATATATATATATATATATATATATATATTCATTTGTTTATCTAAAACAAATTATGTTTCTAGAAACTAATCACAACTGTTCACACACTTTGATCATTTTGAATAGGCCGAAAACCCACAGAACAACATATCTTTTTTAATCCACGTGACTTAATTCATATATTCCAAAATAATGAATTATGAATTAAAGCTCAGCACAGTGTGAAAATAAGTGCGATTAAGTTTTTGATTCATGTTGGCAAAAGTAACAGAAGTTGTCTGTCACAAACCAAACTTCATTAAACGTTCCTTTGTGTAAACTACACCATGCAACAATCACCATTCCATTTGTGTAATCCATTTCATCATAAGTATATGTGATCATCCTTAACACAAATGTATGTAAAACATATTGACAACCGTAAATCTTCCGCCAAAACCTCATAACATAACATTCTTCAAGATTTTAAAAATAATACGTGTATAGGTTTACTTTCTGCCCGAAATACGGAATGGTATGTCAAAACGTATTAGATCTGCATGATGGAAAATGTGCTCAGCACTTCAGATTCTTTCCGTTATAGGCAGCTCATCTGCTTTAAAACCCATGCAGATCTAAAATTTGAAAATACACGCACACACACACTGAAGTTTAGTCTTTTTATAATCAGGACTTGGAAACAGGTTATGCACTGCAAATAGTGGCTCATTTGCAAAATTTATAGTATCATAATAACAACCAATGATGACTTGATGAGAGAAACAACAACTCTCAATTACTGACTTCCACAAAAACCTGCATCTCACACACAAGGACAAGTTCACCTTCATATTACATGTGGATTGAGATAATGCAGGAATATAAGTGGAACTCATCAGTGAACGTTCAAGGAAAATTGGACAATCCGTTCAAAAGTTATACAATTTTCTAAGTTTCTGTGCAGTCACTGCTGGGTGAGAAGACTACTACAGTTGATGCTGTCACATGCGTAGAACGATATAAGGAAAATATAAAGATAATTCCACAAAATCAACTATTACTTAAAAACAATACAAATTTCCTCAGCTTGCAAGTGACATAATCATGTTAAGGGAAATATTACCTCCCCCCCACCCGATTTCTGAAAGAAGCGAGTCATATGCTCTTTTATTGTGCGAAAAAAAAAATGTGAAAATATGTTGAATCTTCTTTATTGTTCTGCACATATGACGTCACAAGCGGTAGTAGTCTTCACATCCAGCGATCATGGAACTGAAACTTCAAACATTCATAACTTTTGAAACAGATCGTCTAAACCAACTCAAACTTTCACTGATGTGTTTTAGCAATACACTGTACTGCATTCTCTCAATCCACATGTTTATGAAGGTGATTTTGTCCTTTAAAGGGACTGTACAGTACTGGTTGAGGTGGGGATTCATGTTTTGCACATTCCTAAGTGAGATAATGAAAAACCTCTATGAAATATTAAAGAGCATGTAATTTTAAGAAGGGTTCAACGTTTATTTGATGAAAATTGGTTTTCAAATGGCTGAGATATCCAAAAAAAGGCGACATGCCACAACTTTATTAGGATCTCTTTGTTTCACCTTGTTTTTGGATATCTAAGCCATTTCAAAACCGATTTTCATCAAATAAACTTTTGATACCCCATGGAATTGCATGCTCTTTAACATCTCATATAGTGGTTTCTGAATATCTTGCAAAACTTTAAAAGCTAAATCCTCACCTCAACCAGAACTGTACACACCCTTTAAACACAAACTCCTCAAAATATGTCACAAATCTGTTCACAGGTTTTGTACTCGTGCTAATTCATCACTGGTTTACTCGCTTTTGCCACACCTACTGGATAGGCACACCCCGAGAACCTTTAGCGTCTTAATGTACAGCCTATACTGTCCTATACTAGTAGTTGCCCATTTTTTAACATTTTAGATATAAAGAAGAATGATTTTGTAACAGTGGCTGATTGGGGGGACGCATTGGGCCCGTGACTCTTTATTTATTTATCTATTTTTTGAGAAAAGAAATAAAAAGAAAGAGTGTGCGCACTAGGTGCAAGCCTCCTTTATTTGATTTTTTTTTAATTTTTTTTAAATAAAAGTATGCATGAAATCCCACGATGACCATTATAGTTGCGCCAAAATATTTGTAAATTTGCAATTAATTCATATTTGTATGGTTATTATTATCATCTTTTTTTTTGCTTGTCAGCTTAGAATATTAAACCAGGAAGTGGCACCAAAAAGCGACTATTTTTTACTTATTTTGTATGAAAGACAAAAGGAAAATATACCGTCAATTGCAGCCATCACTTTAATCTTTTGAGCTTTGCTCATTATTATAGGCCCAAGTTACAGACTTAGCCCGATGCGTGAGAAAAATGGGTGCCATGCGTGAGATCGTGAGACGATCCCTAAATGCTTGAGTCTCACGCAGAATTCGTGAGACTTGGTAGCTCTGATATACAATGTAAGCATTGTGCACCCCCATCCCCCCCCCCCCTTTACGGAATTTCAGCTGGACCAGCCCCTGTGTGACATCCTTTTACAAACACCAACACAGATTAAACTTCAAAATCCAATACTTCGGGTCTAATTTCGATAGAATGTTAATTCAAGCAGTCCTGTTTATTTGACTCATAACGTGGTCTTCAAAATTGAATGAAATGAACCTGACCGATGTGGACGTAGATGAGTGTATTCACAAGCTGGACAGACTAACTTTATTTAGATAATGAATGTTGTCATTGTAAGTTATGCCAGTATCACGTTCAAACAGAATCTACACTAGTTTCCTTTTTATAGAGAAGACTATGTACACGATGTATATCGTTATCAGGTTATAGGTTCCGATGGGCCTTCTTTTTGCATATGTTTCTTGAACATTTTGGTCAGTGTAACTTCTCAAAGGGATTGCGAATGTTTAAAAGGGAAGGCCATACAAATTGAAGGCCGGTTGCTAATGCCTTCCCAAATCTCACCATTTTACGGTTTCATTAAGGGGATATTTATTTTAAATAACGACCCATATAGACATGTGAATTCAGTAAACGCTGTACTATTTGATACGATTTCATTTATTTTGAATTTCAACAAAGAGTGTCCGTGTACAAAACCTATAGTCCAGGCTAGGCTCCATAGAAAGTGCACCTAACCTTGTTTTTTGATATATACAATGTTTTTTGATGGTTTCTTGTCAATTCGAGGGTGCTGATTCCAAATCCGATTGATGCCCACTCGCGTAACCTTGAGCATTTTCGGCAAAATGCAAAAATCCAAAATGGCCGCCAGATATGCTAATTTGGCCATGATAATCCGAGTTATGTCAATTTTATGACCAATTATTCCATCAAAGTTTTTTTAATTTTTGTTCCTTGTGTAATTCTACTTGCACTTGCAAGAAATTTTTCATTTGAAGAGGTACATTTAGTATTTTAAGCTTATTTTCAATCCAAAATGGCCGCCACTCCTATACTCATGTACTATATGAATGGCAAAAAATATGCATAGAAATAGAAGACGAATTTTCAGTCACATACCTACGCTTTTATCAAATTTTGCATGTGCCATGCAAATCTGATGAGTGCCACTAGCAAAACAAGCCAACAAACAAGTAGACAAACAGAAAATGTATTGTTTTTAGGTTTATTATATTCTTCTTAATACAAAACTTCAAAATGGAAGCCACTCATATACCCCAGCACAATATGAGCGGCAAAGTGTACATGGAAAAAATAAATTTCCTTTTTTTTCTGTCAACCCAGGTACACTGTTTATCAATTTGTGTGCTGATTATGAATTAGAGGATTGTTACTAACAAAAGCTATTTTATTCCTTGATGCGAATATCCAGATTTGCTACCTCAATCTGAATTTTTCCCAAGAAATCTGGAAAAACCCACCAAAGCTTGAATTGACGCCAACATCAAGATCGTTTATCAGGAATTATTAGACATGAACAATTTGATACTTACTTGCCTGGAGTGTTCAATATCATAATATTCACGATGATTTACTGAATTAAAAGGCTGAATCCTAGATGATGACACAATGAGATTTCCAATTACCTGTCCTGTTCTACATTATCTAAAAGCGATATTATACAAACTTTTCAGTCCCCTCACCCGAGAAAGAACATGAGGAAGGGGAAAGTGGAAAAAAGGGACCACCTCACTTCCTGTTGTTAAATATCTGAAATGGAAACAATGCCTAAAAGTTTTTCATGTTAACCCAGATGAACTATATATGGTAGATGAATTCTACCACCATTTTATTTTTCTGAGGGAATGTGTTTGCGTATGATGTCAAGAGAGACTCTGAGATCTGTACAGTGCTGCCTCATTCTGAAAGCAGTGTTATAACAACTTCAGACTGCTTGTCTTTAATCTTCAGCACTCAGAGACTCCAACTCTCCAGCTTTCGACGGGAGATCTCCCGGCCCCGTTTTGCAAAATCTCCCGTTCTCCCTTTTGAGATTTAATTTCTCCTGCCCTGGCTCTGTGTCTCCCACTTGAAATGATTTCTTACTTTGTGTGTTCGTATATGTTGAAAAATAAGCCTTAGATAGCACAAGAGAACATTAAGAACCTTATCAGAGATTCCAGAGCTCAAGCGGGCCCTGGACCCCGCGGCCGCAGGGAACTTCGCGCTCGTGATATGCGCTTCGCGCACATCAAGTTGGAGTCTCCCATTTGCTAGGGGTTTCAGGCGGGAGAATCTCCAGATCAGAAGGTACTTGGGGTTGGAGTCTCTGGATAGCAGTGAAGCACTGTTAATGTGCTCGTACAAACTGCATAAAACCACGTTTCACTAGCACAGTTCTGGACAGTATCCGGGCAATTACCCCCCCGGCTGAATACTGGTTAATGGTAAGGTTAGAGTACTGATTAGGGTTAGGGTTAGGAGTTTGGGTTAGGGTTGGGATTAGGTTCAAAATTAGGATTATTTATTATTAGGGCCAGAGGAAGGGTCCGGGGTAATTGCCCAGGGGTAATTGCCCTAGACCCCAGTTCTGGGCAGTTCTCCCCCTCCCCCCCCCCCTCTCTCTCTCTCTCCTCCCCCTTCTCTCTCTCCCACCCTGTCATGGCGTATATTACGGACAGCTGGCTTGTGTGGTAAGTACTTCTTCGTCCTCTGAATAGGTTATTGTGTACATCAAAAAGGAACGAATTATCTAAAGAAACAAGAAAAAAAAACAGTGAACAAGTCATGATCAAACAATGAATAAAGCTAAATATTGTCTTTTTTTAATCAAATTTTGTAATAATGGAATCCAATGATAAGAGGATGCTGTGGTAATGTCATCATTTTGTTGAAACCACTGAATTATCGTTGATAGTAAACGTTTTCATAGCAAACATTGTACCACAGCATAACTATAGAAAGTGGGTCTGATTGTAAAGACTATATGAAACTACGCTAATGGTACTAAAAATAGCATTGGTAGGGATTCCCCTCTCGTGGATCGGAAGTGCTGCGTCACGCGTAGGGACCTACCCCGTGATCATGATTGGTTTAGGATTAGATGTCTAGTGTGTTTTCACTGTACACTGTATACTTCAGCACTTTGTCAATAACACTTGATGTCTGTATGCACGCACAAGGTTTCATCTCTCTGATCACAGTTTTTTTTTTTTTTTTTTTTTTTTTTTTTTCGTGTACCTCGATCCTATCATACAACAATCCCTATCATTTGTGTTAAGCTGTCCTCATGTAGTACGCCCGGGTAGTACGGCAACTTCTGTCATATGGAAATTCTCATACATACAGAGCTGTAACGTTTAGGCCTAACGTACATGTAAATTCATTATCCCCCCCCCCCCCCCCCCCACACACACACACACCTCAACGTCTCTCCCTAAGCAGACTGTCACTGCCGACATACTGAGTATGCCTTGTGTTAGCATAGAGCATGTATGGTGTACAGGCTATGAAATGTTCAGAACAGTTGTTGGCTAGAGGTCTTTGTATGAAGTGGTATGAAACGGGAATTCCCGCGGATGAATATTATGGACGCGTAGGCTCACTAACTTGGGGAAGACAAAATTCATACTTCCGCCTCCACGTTCACTGCATTAGCTACATCAATGGCACGAACACATTGTAGCAAAAGCAGCTCCACTCAGAGAATCGCAATGCTTGTATAGGGCGAGTGCTGGATCAAAATAAAACGAATGCTTCGTGATCACTGGTTTGTCTGGATGTTGCCTGCTCGAGAACTTCCCCTTCTGTGCTTTAAATCTGAGTTGTAGTTTGTCACCTCCCTGGTTCCAGACATAGTATCACGGCAGCAACGGCAACGACTCGACTGTGCTAAATCTATCGGGTGCTGATATATTGAGGAAGGTGCAATACTGTCAGATACTGACTGTAGGATCTTGGAGTGTTTCCTGCTGATAACTAGATCTATTGTGTATCACTTTGGTGGAAGCGAGAATGGAAGATCAAGCACAGATACTAAGCAACGGCAGCCAATCTGAGCAGTTTTCGCCACTGAACTTTGGCAATGACGAGCAGGCCGATAATATTCTCCAGAGTATTTTTAATGATATGGATCCGACATTTCGAAACGGTTTAGAAGAGGATTTACCTGAAGAAGACAATGCGCACGATATTCCATCGAGCTCGACCAGCCCGCCGAACGGGGAGCAGGCAGAGCAGCCGAGCGTTCCAAGAAGCGCTCTCTACAAGCAGAAGAGGGCCAAAAACAACGAATCCGTGAAAAAATGTCGAGAAAAGGCCAAGCAAAGAACAAAAGAGCTGGAGGAGCGGAACAAAGAGCTCGAAAGGGACAACAAGCGTCTGCGAGAGGAGAACTACAAGATGTCAAAAGAGCTAACTGTGGTCAGATTGCTCTTTCAAGAGAACAACAATCGTAGCGCGGACAAATAATAATTTTTGAAAACAAGGATGAGATCTTGGACAGGCATACATCGACACACCCTTAAAAAGCAAACTATGAATTGACGCCTTCCATGTCAAAAAATCATCTAGAGACCAGATATCAGAACGTACTGCGCTGAGCAGGAATGTTCCCCGACGCAAGGAATTTCTCTTCGCACACGATCATAATTCTGTGCGATAATGGTGCATCGAGTAGGACTAGGCCTATAGTGCTGAGAGAACTCTGGACGTGACGTTGCCGACAGTCCCAGTCCATATTCCCGTGCATTGTTCCAGTTCATCGAACATCGGTCTCCTGATTGCTCCCTAGGAGTTCTACAGTCCTGATGGGCTCCTGCTTCCATGTACATGTATAAGAGTTAACAGAGTCCATGTACGACTACCTGGTATCTTTAGCCTAATATACTGCAAAGGTGCCAGACTTGCGATCGTCAGAGCAGTAACTTAAGTCAGTCTGCTGAAGCCGAAGTTGTTCCCGAAAGGAGGGTGTAGTCCGTAGATATTCATAATTCCAGTAACTCGGACACAATTTGTAATGCATCTCAGAAAATCACAAATTCTACCGCCGACCCCTTCTTCCTGCAATACTCTTTAGGTTTTTGCTAATGCAGCCAGAACCTGAGTTGGTACATAATATCCCCGTGCAATAACTTCGAAGTGTCTGGTTGTTACTTGACTCGCATAATCTTTGAGAGAACGTGAAATCGAATCGAATTCCCTTTGCAATGCATCCTTTATGAAACCTTGATATCGTTGTCACTGGCTGTGGTGTTTGTCTCCACTCCACTTTCATTACCATCCATCACCTCATCAATGTATGCAGTATGCGTGGTGATCTATACAGTGGACCCCCGTTATAACGAAGTCCTCGGGATCTGCAGTTTTTTTTTCGTTATATCAAAATTTCGTTATAACCGAACAAATAAACAATAAAAACACATAGAGTGGATAACGCTGCGGCCCGAATTTTTACTTCGTTGTAACCGGAGTTTCGTTATAACCGTGTTCGTAATATTGAACGGGAGTACACTGTATGAGGTAAAGCGATGGCGACATCCCCAGGTCCATAGACTTAGCACACCGTGGGTAGATATCTTGGCGGAATGAGAGGTGACATGTCAGGATTAGAAAGGCCCGGTCAGTTATATTTAGGCCTACTCTTTAGCTTGGACTTTCGGTAATAGGACTCTGACATCTCTTGAAATTTGTAGGCTGTGTGTGACGCATTTGCTTTTTTTTAAACAATTTGAAATGAAAGACACTCATAGTGACAGCACTGCAAATGAATACGACTCTGCGTATACAGGTAGTTAAATGTGCGTGTGTGAGTTCGTCCAAATTGCGCCAGAAGGCCTTATCTCCATTTTCTACATGTATGCACTAAATCATGTCATTTTCTTTCCATGCACTGCAATCACGGCTCGAGTCAGTAATTGTCTCGCATTTTGATAGAGATTACTCAGTGAAGTCATTTCTTTCTATCTTATCATTGGTCAGAAAGAGAAATCAGTTACGATATAGCCGCAACATTTTTTGTTGTAAATCTTTATCGTATTGTTTGCATGCAATTCTACGTTTTAACACTCGGTATATAGCATTCAAACTTCGTGAGATACAAAGTACCACAAAAAAAAACAACAACGACAAACAAACATGGTGTATGACGCTAACAGATTATAAAACAATTAATCATAATGAAGTAAAGATGCATGCAAGGATGTATATCATATTAAAGGCACTAATTGTGACGAGTTGATAATGCGTTAATGTTCTATCATTGTTTAACTGTCATTTGATGACTCTTTGTCTTTCTTCCTCTATGAGCAGGCCAATATCATGCTTCATTTAAGTAAAGATCAGTTCACTTTTTTCTTGGTACTGTTTGATACTTGCTGTAAATATTCATAAAGTTTCACCTTTATTGCTCACACTGCTTCGGTAGGTATTTTTAGAAGCACCATCATTAGATAGGATTGTGGACCTTAATTACTGTGACTGATTTGCTCATTGTAGAACTGCTTGTGTCGTTCTTCTCATAACAAACATCGTTTTCCAGTTTGTCCTAAATTTGTGAATTTGCGTCCTCTTTATTCCCAATCATGCCGGTTTCGATTCAGACATCTTTTACCACTGATTGATCACAGGGAGCCAAATCAAGAGTTCCCCAGTGATGTTATAAATAGCTTGCAAAACATTTTACACATGAGCAGTTTTGCGTGATGGGCTGTGTACACTGCTCAGTGGCAATGAGATAACATCAAACTCATTTCACGTTAAAGAATTATGTCCTTCAACATTGGTTTCGATTTCCATACTGATTCTGTGGCATTCCTGAAAAAAAAAAACCCCGACAAAACTCAAATGATCGTGATGAATATCGAATAATTCAAAGTATGAAGCTATGAGTATGTTCCTTAAAACGTACAATATTCCAATTTTAACTGAAATGCAACCCAAGAAGCTAAAAAGAAGAGAGTGCATGTCAACATTGTGTTGAAAGGGGGTTTCCCGGATATTTTCACATGAGTAGTGTGAACGTCTTGATCGATTTGGATCAAAGATCACGACGAAGGATCTATAAATGTGAGATTTTCTTCCGTCGTTTATTGTATAATGTACTTACCCGCAACCGTTAATATTATCATTAAATACTTTCTCTGTTGTCAGAACTGTTTCTAAGTACTAAAGTATAGATGCTTGAAATTATAAGAGTGTCTCCTCGCAGCTAATAGAATTGACCCAACCTTGACCTAAACGACAACAATGTAACTTGAGTTAATCAGACATTGTATAATACTGAAGTACAAAGAAGTTTCAATGTATGCCATCTTATTCGTTGCCTTGAACATTCTGCATTGCCTCTGGATTTTAATGTCTGATATTGTATGGTCTTGAAGTAGGTGTGTGTTTGTGTGTGGACTGTGTGTGTGTGTGTGTGTGTACATGTATTGGTATTCTAACTGGTGACCTCTAACAAAGAGAACAAACCGTCACCACTTGGAATTCAATAGGTCATCAGTAGTTGTCAACAATCATTGCGGTTTATTCCGTCAATGGAAGTTGTGAGGTAATTCAATATAGATTTTTTTCCCGAGTCATCGGTTTGAATACCGATACAAGTTTGTGTGTGTGTGTGTGCGTGTGTGATGTGCGTGCGTGCCAGAGTATTCTTGTGTATTAATCTTATAGTAACGACTACAATGTGCTTTGACTTAATCAGACATCATAATATTATACAGAATGCTGAAATGCAAAGAAGTTTCAATGTATGAATCACAAACACAAACTCTGTGTTTGTTACTGTAAACATAATGGATATACCGTAATGTTGTTGGTATCTTCACTGGCATCTATTAGGAGGTTGACTCTCCCCCCCCCCCCCAAAAAAAAAAAAATAGAATATATATATATACATATACATATATATATGTATATTATATTATATATATATGTATATGTATATATATATATATATTCTATATATATGTATATATATTATATATGTGTATATATATATTATATATATATATATATATTATATATATATATATATATATATTATATATATATATATATATATGTATATATAATGTGAAGCGGGCTTGGCCTCGTACGTGGTGGGTACTGCATCATTGGTATATGTGAGGAAACTTGCAGTATAGACGTTGCAGTGGTGTTCAGTCTTGCCTTTATTCCCCGAGTTTTCGGCTATTTCACTAGCCTTTTTCAAGGGCTTGATGAGACAACATAAAAGCAAAATAGCAACCAATTTGCATGCATTTGAACAGAAATAGAAATAAAAACTACTACTACAACTGTATTCTTTCACTGCAAGTGTATGTGATAATATACTACCTTTCCGTTGGAGCGAATGTAATATTGCAGCCCATGTTTCTTTTGATTTGTTTTTGTTTTTTTGTTTTTGTTCTATTGTTTGCCTTATTCTGTTGAAATGTATGCGAATTGGTGTCACTGCCTACATTCCGTTTGATTTGCTTCTTGCTATTACCATTTCTATTTCTATTTCTGTTCAAATGCATGCAAATTGGTTGCTATTTTGCTTTTATGTTATGTCTCATCAAGCCCTTGAAAAAGGCTAGTGAAATAGCCGAAAGCTCGGGGAATAAAGGCAAGACTGAACACCACTGCAACGTCTATACTGCAAGTTTCCTTCCATCTCACGTATATATGTATATATATAATAGAGAGAGAGAGAGGGGGGGGGGGGAGGGAAAGAGAGAGAGGGAGAGAGAGAGAGGGGGGGGGGAGATGGAGGATATGACATCAGTGGCGTATCTAGGGAAAACGGCGCCCCTAATTTCTGAAAAAGTGTTCAACTCCAACCCCATCCCGGTAGAGACTTTAAACACAGTCCACATGATGTGTTTTTTCAAGCACTTAAAAGGGGTCTTTTGAGGGTGATTTAAATATAATGAATTTTGATAAATTTTGGCGAGCGAGCGCAGCGAGCGAGCCGAAAATTTTTGTATTTCAGCTTACAAAACATGGAATTCTTGTTGTTGTTTTTTTGCTTATTAAATCTTACAATTCTAATAAAGATATAGTGACGGCCTTATAGATAACGATTAATACCAACAAACTGAGGACTTAGAAAAACTACTCTAAATTAGTACGCGCGAGTGAGCCGAAATTTGTATATTTCGGCGGCATCATCACGATTTGTTCTTATCTCTTTTTTTATATAAATTTTGTCGAGCGAGAGCAGCGAGCTCGCCGAAAATTTTTATATTTCAGCTAACAAAACATTGAATTCTTGTCATATTTTGCTTATAAAATCTTACAATTCTAATCAAGATATAGTGACGATGATAACGATTTGTACCAACAAACCGAGGACTTTAAAAAATACTCTAAATTAGTACGCGCGAGTGAGCCGAAATTTGTATATTTCCGCGTCATCATCACGTTTTGTTCTTATCTCTTTTTTTATATATAATTTTGGCGAGCGAGCGCAGCGAGCGAGCCGAAAAATTTTGTTGTATTTCAGCTTACAAAACATGGAATTCTTGTCATTTTTTGCTTGTCAAATCTTACAATGCTTACAAGATATAGTGACGACCTTACATAGATAACGATTTATACCAACAAACTGAGGACTTGAAAAAATAATCTAACTTAGTACGCGCGAGTGGGAAGAAATTTGTATATTTCCGCGTCATCATTACGTTTTGTTCTTATCTTGTTTGATTTGGGGCTTTTTTGCCCCCCCCCCCCCCCCCGTATGTTCGAAACCGTTGGCGCCTTCTTTTGATCCAACTGGCGATCGCTTCAGAACGAAAGAAATTGCAGCCGCTGCTCCGTGAAATATTTTGCCTGCTAAATATAAAATGACATGTGTGAACACAATAGACATTGTCATTTTGTCCACGTCATCATCACGTTTTGTTCTTACCTTCTTTTTTATATAAATTTTGGCGAGCGAGCGCAGCGAGCGAGCCGAAAATTTTTGTAGTTCAGCTTACTTACAGAACTTGGAATTATAAACATTGTCATTTTGTCCGCGGCATCATCATGTTTTGTTTCTGTCTTGTTTGATTTGGTTTTTCCGATGCTATAAAATTAATCGAAAACCATCGCTGCAGTCATTTAACCAATACCAAGGTTGATCGAAAGACAATTTTACATCAATAAATTCCAACCCGGTAAATCAAGTTAGCTGTGTAATTGGTAAATTCCTCTACATACCGAAACCCCATTTGCTGGCTGCACAGAATTAAAAAAGAGACTCTACCGTCTTATCACAGGCCTTGAAATTTGAATTTGCACTTGAACTTGAACTTACTAAATACCCTATAATATACTCCAGTACTCGAGTGGTAAAATTATATCTATATCATAAGGACTCCGGAGCTAACTTTAGAGAGACACCCCCCCCCCCCCCATATCTCAGGACTCAAAGTTAAACAGTTAATTATTTTGGTACCGAACGACAAATTACGTATTTTTAAAACTGTTATACGACTTCACAAGCTCAAGTAAATAATCAACTCACGAGTTATTCACACCATCACATGAATTTTGAAGTATGAATTCCATTCCCCATGCGTGCATGTCAATGGAAAATATATCCCACCAAAATTGATAACATTAATCATTTCTTTTCAAGTGTATTTACGGTATAGCTTTGTAAAATGATACTCAAAGCAATACCCTAAACAGATCTGGTTGGGTAATCATAATAGTCGCCATATTTGCTAGAATGACACAGTAAAATTGAATACACTTGTCACGTAGCGGTGGCAGCACGACAGAAAATGACCCTCTCACAGCATACGTCAAACAGAGAGGTGGGTAGCCTTTTGACAAGACGTCGTGGCCGAGGAATGAGACTAACTTGCCACGCCGAGCGTTGCGAGAAAAGGGTGAACGCGAGACCGAGTTAATCTCTTTTTTAGCCACACGGCCTGGTCAAAACGCTAGGAGCAGAGCTACCAAGTCTCACGCATTCTGAGTGAGACTCAAGCATTTAGGGTCTGTCTCACGATCTCACGCATGGCACCCATTTTTCTCACGCATCGGGAGCATAGCTTAAAGGATGAAAGTGAGAGTTGCAATTGAAGGCATATTTCCATTTTGTCTTTCAAAATAACTTATAAGTAAACAATAGTCACGTAAGTATGCACCAGCTTGCACCATTAAGAGCTAAAAATTGAAAAAGCTCCCTACTGTGGGAGGGCGGACACCCCCTCCCACACCTTCCCCTCGCTCCGTCGCTTCGCTCCCTCGCTCACGCACGTGCGCGTGCACCGAGACGCCGAGTCATGAAAATCTCACTCATAAAAAAAAACTTGGCATCTATGTAGGAGGTGGGTGCAATAGAGACTCTTCCACCTCCATACATGCGCCCATCTTCCTGGACAGGATTTACCATAGTTGTGCTGGTTTACGGAAGAATAAATCTTAGTGCACACTTCCCATCATCTACGGGTTCTCACCTTTTTGACCCTTCTCGCGGGCATTTCTCTGTATACTATGCATATATCTATTCATGTGTGAGCGTAGGCTGGGTAGCCTTAGTAAACAGAGTCAATTTATGAATTCAGCGCCAGCAGCCTACATAATATAGTTGGATTGTGCTGTCTAATAATAATTGCATCATTATTAGTCCGAATAGCGAGACAATGATACATGTATCACAGTTGTATTGAGTCAATCGCTTCAAAGACAAGTTGGGTCTTAGCTAAATCAAGCGCAATGCAGAATATGTTTCTGTGATTTTAATCTGACTAACAAAAGACATATCGAGGGAATTCACATGCAAGTTATGCTGAGTCGAGGGAAAAGTGCATTCCAATGTCTTTTACCAAACATATCAGTACTTTAGCAATGATTGGCAGATTAGGTCACAACTGGAATATTGGTAGGGAAGGATTTTTTTTTTCTTGTGGGCATATCCGAGTAATCTGAAGAAAAATAGAAGAAGAATTAGTTAAAAATTATATAGAGTGTTTCTAGATATTCATTACACCGCAAAAGTGATGTTGAGGGTATCATAAATCTACACAGACATATCAACATGCATAATGTTTTCCAGTGCTTTTTTCTAAGCTGCATGGAATTCTCCATACTATTGGCCTGCCAAGGTCTCCGATGTTGTGCTTGAATGAAGAGGATGTAAAAAGACAATATTGAAGACGATAAGTGACTGATCGGTGAGAGACCGCATTTACCGCACACTATTTTTCTTTCATATTCCATTATCAGAATTGAAGAGCATAAAAAAAGTTTTCTCGCATTCCATGTTTAAGATTCAAAACAGTATGTTCATCCTAGATCTTCATTATGATTCAGTTCCATCAGCTCAGTTCAATTTAAAATTTATAATAATGAGCCATCACCAAAATGAAAATGACGTAGAATGTTTGAAAAAAGAAACGCGTAAACAAGCAAGGAACTCGCTGCTGCGTTCCTATTTTGATCGATAGCATCAGCGCGTATCGATCTATTCTCAACAATGACGTCATTACAGCTAGATGCATCGCACTGGCTTGGTGTGGCAGGCGAATTGCGCGCGCTAAAAATAGCCCAGCACATCGCGAAGGGTAATCCCCGGGTGTTGGCTGTGTGTGCGCGTGATCACCGACTACAGTGAGTCAAAAGTTCCACGAGGCCTCCACGTTGCAGGTACACACACTTGTTATGGAGATGAGTCATGTGAGCTTTTGTCAACGCACCTCGCAAGGGGAGGGGAAAGATCACTCCACTGTCAACAACATACATTGAGGTGATCACGTGACCTATTCGTCTTTCTTTCGTGGCGTAAGCTTTCATAACGATAGAATGTGTTCCCATAGTCCTTTTCCTATGAACAGCTGTGACTCAATCGTAGTACTGTTCACTTATAGCTACCATATAAAACGTCGATTTCATTACGAGGTATTATTACTATCATCATCATTATTATTTGTCGTGATTCAGTCATGCGCATAGCGCCCGTCACGGCACTCGAAGCAAGAAGACAGATTTTCTTTTTGTTGTTGCAATTTTATTCTTTGCCTATGATACTGTCGCACTGGTTCTCTTTTTTTCGAACACATTAATGTTCCTAATGCTGTCGAATAAACCCTGGAATTGCAATTATTATCATAATCTGTCTCGGTCTTGTCTTGCTTTCTTTTTCATCTCTTAATTGTGATGAGTCTCAGTGTAGCATAACAAGTTCTTTGTAGGTATCATCGTAAAAAAAGTCTGAAATGCATTAAATATTCCTACACATGGAAATGTAGTGTAGAGGATGTATGCAAGGACACTGTGATCTAGGCTATAAGCGCAGAAGTGGAAACAAGAGCCACGGTGATTTGACATGGTGATTGTTTTCTTTCTTCATGTTGTGTGTATTCTTGTCATATGCTTCAATCACGTGTTTGTTGTTGTTGTTTTTGTTTTTGTGGAGGCACATTTTATACTCATCCTTATTCAATTTGCTGTTTGGAATTGTTCACCATCAGAAATGGATGCTCCGTAATGGCCCAAATCGATGTTAGAGGTTAACTGGCAGACCAGAAGGGCTGCCCATCAAAATGACGTCGTATCTTCGAATGTACCTGTCAGCTACATGAGCAGACGAGACTGCCCAAATTTGGTCAACGTGGATGTTTTAATTACAGGCCAGCCATGCGAACTGATGTGGCCCCTCCCCCTTTTCCCATTCATTAGTGCTACGTATTGTTCACTTTTTATCTTACCATCTCAGAAACGGCACACTCATACGCAGCCAGATCCATAAAATCCACATAAATATAGTACTAAATGTAATATTCGTCGATAAAAGAAAAATCAGCAAAAATTGCAATACTTGCAAGGCCGTGACCACAACGCAAGAGTGAGCTTACACGTTGCAATTATTGCTATAGGCCTACAACGAATGCTTGATCAGAGCTATGTCTCTTTAAATTATGTTGTACAAAGTGATTTATGCGTGAACATTGCCAAATAATTCTAAAGCAACCGTGTGTGTGTGTACGTGTTTTGTGTTTGTTGATGTGTGTGTGTGTTTGTTTGTTTGTTTGTTTTGCGGAGGGAAGTGAGACATGAGGGTTGAAAAACAGTACTTTTACGATCATTGATGCTTGTAAGGTATCTCTCAACGGTTCGCTTCAACTCATATACTACGGGTAGCGAAACTGGCGGGGCTGAAGGGCTATCTTAAAGCCCTCCCCCCCCCCCCCCCAAAAAAAAAAAAAAAAAAAAAACAACAAACAAACACAAACAAACAAACAAACCAAACACACACACGCATACATGTCACGGCTGTCTTTAAAACATAGAAAGAATTGCAAACTCAAGAAAGATCGATGATTTACCCTTATCCTGCGCGAACTTATGTCATTCCTTGTTTTAAATCTAACGGTTGCGTTGTGTTCTGTTTGTTTTGCTTTGTTTGTTTGTTTGTTTGTTTGTTTGATTTTTAGGCCAGCTGCGGTCTGAAGGGCTGGGTCCAGCCCCGACCCTTCCACACACACACACACACACACACACACACACACACACACACACACACACACACACACACACACACACACACACACACACAATTTTGGATACTGAAACAAATTAA
This sequence comes from Diadema antillarum, assembly GCF_040938485.1. Taxonomy (NCBI): domain Eukaryota; kingdom Metazoa; phylum Echinodermata; class Echinoidea; order Diadematoida; family Diadematidae; genus Diadema; species Diadema antillarum. The sequence goes on along the minus strand of NW_027271009.1, from coordinate 426,746 downwards.
AATAATCACAAACTCATATTTTCCCGGGATCTTGCCCTCATATTCTCCTTTGTTGGGTTTTTAGTATTTGTGTTTTGTTCTGTTTACCTGTTTGTTTGATTTGAAATTTCCCATCCATCCCCCTCACACATACACAAACTGTTCCTCGGCACCTATCATAGACATCAACAAAACTGAAACTTTCATAACAACGTAATTGTTCTGATAAAACCCTTTAAATGGGTTATTAAAGAAAATCAAAACTTTACAAACCATTATCCCGCATGACATCACCTCATTGACAATATTGATGGTGTCTATTAGCTCTTTTAGCAAAGAGTTCCCTCATGGTTCTTGTATGTGTACAGTGGCGGATGCAAGGGGGAGCGCACCGGGAGCGCCCCTTTCATTTTTCGTTAAAACAGAAGAAGTACAAAAATGGAGGGGGTGCCCCCCCCCCCCTCTCCTCTATACGGAATTCCTGGATCCACCCCTGGCGTATGCATACATGCATCCAGCATGGCAACACAGAAAAACAAAAATGCGCTGAGCGAAACTCAGAATCACAATTGTTCAGATGTGACACAGTGATCAACGGTATGAGATATAATCAGGTATCATTTTCCATGGAAAGCACATGTCATTTTCGCAACTCGAGGCAGGGATGCCAAGTTCAAAGAATTTTTATGAGTGAGATTTTCATGACTCGGCATCGCTCGGCATCTTGGCGCACGAATGTGCGCGCAAGCGAGAGTGTATAAAGGAGGGGTTTTTCCCTCTGTGCCTCCAAAGGTAGGGAGCTTTTTCAATTTTTAGCTCTTAATGGTGCGATCAGGTGCATACTTAAGTGACCATTTTTTACTTATTTTGAAAGACGTAAGGGAAATATATCTTCAGTTGCAACTATCACTTTAATCTTTGGAGCTATGCTCCTTATTGTAGGCCCAAGTTGCAGACTTCGCCCAATGCGTGAGAAAAATGGGTGCCATGCGTGAGATCGTAAGACAGACCCTAAATGCTTGAGTCTCACGCAGAATGCGTGAGACTTGGTAGCTCTGTCGAGGCAAGAGTAACACACCGCATATAATCATCACAATCACTGATGATCAACAACTTACTATACATCATCATATGGGGACGTATAATACACATCATGGTTACCTGTTACGGTGCGTCTAAACTGTTCGTGCTGGACGATTTCTTCATCCTGGCTCCTGTTAAACAAAACAACAACAACTAACAAAAAACAATCCAACAACCTGAAGAAATGAGGCGCTGCTGAATGATTTTAGAGCAACCGATTTTGATTGTGTGTGTACATGTAATTAGTAATTATGCATGTGTGTTTGTGTGAGTCAAGGAAAGCGTATGTACTATAGAAGGTCTGTGTGTCTGTGGGCGAGTAAGAAGTGATTTGTAGAGGTATTAGTGTTTCGCTTTATTTAGTCAGCACTGTCAGGTGACTGTGCATGGGGGTAAAATTCGACATTGTGGAAGTATTTGTCTGTAGGAGAAAACAAAGAGTATACTCCCACAATATACCTTTTGTTAGTTTCTTTGTTTGTGTGTAATGGCGTGCGGGTGTGGGTGTGCGCCTGTGTGTGCCTGTGTGTCTGTGTGTGATATTCTGTGTGTGTTTGAAAAGAAACAAAAAATGAATTAAACGAGAGCAAATCTGGGCAATTTCCTCTCAATGCGCCGCTTCCACAGGTTTGGTTTCTGGGGACAACGACAACACCAATTTCCCCCAAGAAAACTGCTTAATCATAGACACAATATGCGTATATAATCTTAATGTTCATTCGTTCACCGTGGTTTGATAATGCAAAAACACCTTTGCGGTGGTGGGGAAAGTTCCCAGGGGAGTCGAAACCACAGCAGACAAGTTAACGATGTATCCTTCTTTCTATTTCTCTTTTCACGTTTCTTTCCCCTTCCTCTCACCGTGACTACATAGACAATGGCTTTGACCAATAAAACAAACCAACAAAACAACAGGACTTGTGCGAAGGTCGTTTCTGTTGTATGTGACAGCCACTATGCACTGTGGGATGATACAGGGTACGCTGTAAGAAGAACGTACACATCCAATGGCCATGTATAACAAGGAGATACAATCTATGACATCAATATAAAAATCAGTGTAACTCGCGAAATGTGTTCTTTCCTCCATTGATTCACCAGTCATAATATCATGCAGTATACATATACACAGAAAGACAATCACGACTTTAATAATTCACTAAGCGCACAGTATTTTGCAATGTATAGGTTTACTGTAGAATAGTAAAAAAAAAAAAAACAACCGAAAACAAAACTGATTGACCAGGTACCCTACACAGACGCGAATAATAGATAATCAATTTCAACAATTTGAATCGAAATATACAATCTACAACTCAATTAAATGATACAATGAAACAAAACAGAATGTATTGCCAGCGGCCCGGGGCAATTCATTCAAGACTAGCTTGTCCCGAAGAGGATCTAAATCAACAACAGTAACTTTCATGTCATATGAAATACCATCACAAATGCATTTTTAAAGGTACAATATACTTTATATTATATATATATATATATATATATATATATATATATATATATATATATATAGAACATGCCACGCAGTGATGCCATGAATACGAAAGCTACACAAAGAAGTTCGCATTGCATTGACACCGTGTTCCCGGAGGCCACGGCAGCCCCATTTGCCCGAAACGTATAGTGCGCCGTGGGTAGATAACACATTTTCCTGTTTTCCCCCTTAATTCGCATTCTGGTCTTGTTTGTTCCAGTCCTCGCCCCGGTGAACATAATAGCTATCAGACGCTGTTCTCACTGCGTCTGGTCAGGCTAGACTACCAATATCTCCGGTCGCGTCTCGCTGCGGAGCGCCTCCAAGTTTAGTTACGGCCTACTACGTGTCGTCGCGTTTCGTTGCGTTCACCCCGTTTTATCACGACACGCATTCCTAATTAGCACCGGGACCTTGTGCCGTGGCAATTTTTTGACAGTTAAAAAATCTGACACGGCATTCACGTCAATCACGGCCTGCCACGCTTGCCCATCCCATCTCACCGCGCTGCTTCACGTCCATCCCGTTTTGTCCACGCTGGCCTGAAACGTGGCTGTCGTGGTTGAACATGGTGTGAACGCAGCATTAGAAATAATGGAGATTTCACGTGACTAATGGCTGGGTTATGTTTACTTTCGAAAAAGGAATTAAAATGCATTCATATAAAACAAACAAACGTACACTGTAGGATGGGCAGCGTTCCGTAAAAAGATGAAGCAATATTCCAGTAGTTTATATTGCACTAACGCAATTATCTGTAGTGATTACAACCGACCCCCCCCCCTTCCCCCACGCTCTCATACATCTGCATGAACGTCAGCTCTCCTTGCCTCTTTGATAACGGTCCAGTGATCATCTACATTTTTCTACAATTTTGGGAAATAATGCAGTTGAAAAATTAATCAGAGTGTAGGGCCTATTTGTTTTGAGGTTTGGGCCTACATTATTTTGTCTCTGTACGATTGTTCGAAAGGAAACTGGTCTGGACTAACAGGTACTGAGCCGTGTAACCATGCACCCAGGCTAAACTGACGTTTGCATTGAACGTGTATTATCTATTCAAAGTGGTGACGACAACTGTAAGGGGATTAATGTTTCAGGTATTCCCAAATATGCCATTTACCTATACCCTTCAACCACTACCCTATATTTGGGTCGTCTGTACACATGCGAAGTATTCCAACCAACTTTATGAGCGACACCAAAATGCACGCGCCCCGGCACACGAGAAACCGCTGAGTCATGGTGAGCACCTCTTACACGCTCTCCTTTGAATTGTCTTCTTCGAATATCACTTGCCCACAACGGTTACGACACATTCCATTCGCTTTACAGGTGTACATGAATGGGATTCAGTTTGAGAGGATCTGAAGTCTAGCACCACTCTTTCTTGATTCAGAACCTAATCAAAACAGTATGCTCTTAAAAAGACGTCATTTCTTTCTTTCAACTTTTCTGATCCTCATTTGCATCACTTAATTCCGAACCTTTGGGTGTTTTTTGTCCTTTTTTACTGTGTCTCTGTGTGTGTGTGTGTGTGTGTGTGCGTGTGTGTGTGTGATTGTTTATATTTGGAATTTAAGTATTGAAAGCAAAGGATTTAAATACTGAAAATTTATGATATGTGTAAAAGTTATTCCAACACGATTGGGAAAATGAGAGATCATTATGCAGGTTGATGTTCATAATTTTGGTATTAGATTAAAGATTGGGGTCAAATAGGCACATTGTCTAATTTAAATTCTAAGAAAATATATGATTATTTTATTAGACAATTTCAGGAAGATTATAACTTAAAAATACGAGATGGGCGCAATCAATATAATCTTGGGAAGGAAGAAATTAAGGAAGTGGTTTTTTTTTTTTTAAATAAGATGTACAGTAATTTGTATTAAGTACAGGGAATTTCAAGATAAGTACTACATTGCATGGTGCCATATTAAAGAACAAATATATAGATTTGGATTTGTATCTGATAAATCATGTTCCTTTTGTAAAAAGGAGGAGGAGACGTATTCACAGATATTTCTGTTTTGTGAACAAGTTCAAAGAACTTGGCAGAAATCAATATATTAGATTTGAAGGAAATAGACATCAGTGACTGGAATTTGATTTTTATGGGGATCTCATAGAATCAAAATGTGCAATTCAATTATTTTCATTATAAAACTTTTTCCAGATCAAAGGGAGTGCTCCCTTCAACGAACAAAATTTTAATGATGATTATATATTATAAAGGTCAGGAAAGTGAATTAGCGATAAAACTTGCAAAATTGGGTTAGTTTTACTGAAAGTAATGGGAAGAACTAAATATCAAGGGAATTTAAAGGGGATGGCTAGTAACTGAACAGTGGGAATCAGTGGCAATGCTGGGGGATGATTGTTCCAATCCTTGTGGGATTCATTTAAGAGTACATTATACAATTGTTGTGTGAAAATTATTTGCTTCAGAATGGTCTCATATTCAAGTAATGTGCAGTTTAATGTTTCCAGGTTAGCATGCCTGTACAGTACACTGACGGAACTGCACATTACTTGAATATGAGACCATTCTGAAGCAAATAATGTTCACACAATAATAGATATATAATGTACTCTTAAATGAATCCCACAAGGATTGGAACAATCATCCCCCAGCATTCCCACTGATTCCCAATGATCAGTTACTACAGCCATCCCCTTTTAGTGTAGTACTCTATTTTTATTGAACTTTTCCGATTAATTTTTGGCAGTTGTTAGGATGTGATTGTTTGGGTTTTTGTTGTTTTTTATGCTTTTTTTCTACCTTCTTACACAACCATAATTAATGCTTCCCTGCCAGTATCAGCACTGTAACTTTGTGATTTAAGCATTTAAGTATGAGGAAGTGAGAATGTGAGCGGATTCGGCAGATATGGGGCTGGGTGGGGTGCCTTTGTTCTGTTTTGATGAATTTGTTCTTTTCCCCTCTACCTTTTCCTATTCTCTTTTTGAATACAAAATTCTTTCTTTTTCATTCGTAATATTGACAATGTGGAATATATGTTGTCATAATGAAATTTGTATTATCTTGTAATAAATCAATTTGCATATTGTTTCTATGAAAAAGAAAGAAAAATAAAAGATTGACGAAAAAGTGTGTGTGTGTGTGTGTGTGTGTGAGTGTGTGTGTGTGCGTGATAAAAGCGCAGTTGGTAAACGAGTTGCAGGCATATAAAACGCTGCTTTTCATTGATAGCGTGAACTGCTGTGAGGTACTTTTTAATCATGCGTATTACTGTTAGTCATTTACTTTATGTATAAATCCTGTTTTTGTCCCCACTTACAAGCACTATATAGTTGCTTCAAAGGTGTCCCAGCCTTAATTTGTTGTACACAAGTATGTATGCACACATTTTTTTTTTTCATGCAGAATAAATTGAATTGTATTGAATTGAATTGAATCTTAAACAAAGGAGTATTAACTCCTTGCGTTAGCTTTATCTATCTATCTATCTATCTATCTATCTATCTATCTATCTATCTACCTTTCTACCGTTCTAATTCCTCTATCATATATGCACATACAAGTAATTATAGACCTATGTATCAATCATAGGTCTTTTATTCATATGATTTTCATCTATTATCATCATTATCTTACATTTTAAGTATGTTTGTAGAATTAGATAATGTATTGTTGTGCAGTTATCTCACCGATGTGATAAATGGCAAAACATGCAAAATCAGTCCATGAATACATTGTTAGTGGTGACACATTACTACTTGGTAGAGGAACTATATATTGACATTTATTTAGAGTCAAAAGATGCTAGGGACATTTCGCCTACATATTCGAGTGCATTATGTGGAGCAGTGATGATCGCAGCACAATGCAAACATAATTTAAGCAGGGCAACACGTTAACACGGGAGTTGAATCAGCTCCCATACTTATTGCATCATCCTTAGCATCTCAATCAAGATGACTTGACAAAAAAAAAAAAACAACAACAACCAAAAAACCTGTCAGCCCTACTTACTACTGTTAATGGCTGTCCACGGCTTGGCTTTTCATTGGCTCAAACATCTATCAAGTATACTATGGCCCCTCCCCTTTTAGTCCCTTCCTGAAGATCTGTCAGCTGGTAATCAATTCTGACTAAACATGTGTATCAAATTTTTCTCCCTTTCCCTCTCTCTCTCTCTCTCTCTTAGACTCATAAATATATATCACAATCATATCACACACACACACACACACACACACACACACACACACTCACACACACAGATACCTATCAACCAAATAGGGGCCTAAATGAGCGTGGCTGTAATATTTAAAAGTTTGTTACCAACAGTCCCTCGACAAAAAGGTTAGAAATTGTGAAGACAAACGTGGACCTCATACACTGACATAATACTCATCCTAGATTCGTTGACTTCTATAGTATTGGATCAATGTGTGTGTGTGTGTGTGTGTGTGTGCACGTGTGTGTGAGTGTGTACCCGTTATACATTTGTGTGCACAGATATCTTGTGTGTATGTGCTGCAGTTCACAATTGTATGAATTTTCTATAACCTGCTCACATATTCTTCATGCAAAGTTGCTTACTCATCTTCACTAACAAGAGTTAATGCCCCTTAACAACCAACCAACCAACCAACAAACCAAGAATGATAACAATTATCATCACTACGAGAAAATGTTTGATTTTCACAGTCAACCAACCAGCCAACCAACCAACAAACAAACTTACCACCAACCAACCAACCAACAAACAAACGAACCAATATTAATGATAGAGTAAATAATCACTAGGAGAAAATGTTTGGTTTTCACAGTAAATATATTTCAAAATATAAAATATTCTTTTACACAACACATGTACATGTATTATAAATCATCAAAACAGTTAATGTCAACCGATCACCTCAGCTCAGAAGGTGGCTCCATTCGACAAATGTGTCAATGAGTAATTTGATACAGGCATTTTGACACATTTTTTCCTCTTTCCTTTCTAATAATTACTTTTATGCTTTTATGTTGTTGTTGTTGTTTTGAGGGGGTGGGTGGAGCTTGGCAGGTCATACCAGTGCTAGTAGGCCCTACAGCTTGATTCACAAAATCATGTAATGGAAAAAGATGGACCAAGGAAAGGGGAGTACTATATACACAAGTCAAGTAAGAATCAACACAAACAACACAAACAGATAGCTGTAATTGACAAGAATGAATGCAAGTGACAAAAAAGTGACACGTCAATGTGTAAGTGCTTGTAAAAGGCACCTTGCTGGTGAAGTTATAGTACTGTTCTGACGAAGGAAAAATGGGAAAAGTTGAAGAAAATGTTCGATTATACAAGGCAATCGCCGAATTGTGTCTCGCCCATTCGCGTACAAGGAATTAATATTTTTTATAACTCCCACAAGTTAATTGACCTGCTTATGACCTTTGACCTTGTGGTGACCTTCAACACCCTAAGGGACATTCACCATCCAAGTTTGGTCACAAACGGACAAAGGGATCAAAAGTAATGAGCCATAATCGAAACGCGCCCTAAAAACTTATCATTGGGCCCTAAAAATTTGTTGACCCCTTTCTGTGACCTTTGACCTTGTGATGACCTTTAACTTCCCAAGGGACATCTACCGTCCAAGTTTGGTCACAAACAGACATAGGGATCAAAAGTTATGAGCCACAATCAAAACGCGCCCTAAAAACATAACATTGGGCCCTAAAAGTTTGTTGACCCCTGTCTGTGACCTTTGACCTTGTGACAACCTTCACCTCCCCAAGGGACATCTTCCATCCAAGTTTGGTCTCAAACGGACAAAGGGATCAAAAGTTATGAGCCATAAACGAAATGCGCCCTAAAAACTTAACATTGGGCCCTAAAAGTTTGTTGACCCCTGTCTGTAACCTTTGACCTTGTGGTTACCTTCAACTTCCCAAGAGACATCTACCATCACCCAAGTTTGATTGCCATTGTAGCAACATGTGCTGAGTTACGTGTGATAAGAGAGTCTTGCAAGTAAACTTTAACGTATGACCTCAAATGACCTTTGACCTTATCATGTGACCTCTTACGGCACCATAACATGAAGGTACCCCCAGTGCATCCATCACCCAAGTTTGATTGCCATTGTAGCAACATGTGTCGAGTTACATGTGATAAGAGAGTCTTGCAAGTAAACTTTAACGTTTGACCTCAAATGACCTTTGACCTTATCCTGTGACCTCCAATGGCACCATAACATGAAGGTACCCCAAGTGCATCTATGACCCAAGTTAGGTTGTAATCCAAGCAACTTATGTGAAGTTATTTGTCAAAAGAGAGTCTTGCAGGTAAACTTTAACATAGAAAAGAGAGTCTTGCACATACTCTTTAATATATGACCTCAAATGACCTTTGACATCATCACATGACCTCTGACAACACCATAACATGAAGATACCCCTAGTGCTTCTATCACCCAAGTGTGGCTGCCATTGCTGTAACAGATGCCAAGTTATGCATCATAAGAGAGTCTTGCAGGTAAACTTTAACATTTGTGACGGACGACGGACGACGGACGGACGACAGACGACGGACGGACGACGGACGGATGACGGACGGACGACGGACGGACGACGGACGGACGCCATTTGGATCCCTTAGTCTCGCCTTCACCTCCGGTGGGCGAGACAAAAACTGTACATACCATATACTCTGGGGTGGTTTAATACTTTCATAGAGTTTGTAAATCAACTGAGATTTTTGACATTTACATCCAAAAGTATTGCAATACATACTTCTGAATGGTGGAAAATTGTTAACTTTTTTCTTGGAAATGTTGATATTTACCACTAGAAATCAATGTCAGGCGACCAAATTTCCCAAAAGGCTGTCTTTTGGTGGTCTGATTGCACCAAGGCTCAAAAGAGATTTTTATGCTTCTGTTTATTTTGGGCCAGCAAAGTTTCAGACTTAGAGATTCCAGATTGAAAGATGTCTGTTTGGGACACCTGAAAAAATAAAAGTTAGTGTCGAGCCCTGTTTAGGACTTGTGACATTTTGCTGGAAAGGTAACGGAGTTAATTTTTTAAATTGTATTACAGATATTAGTGGGGGTACTTTGTGGTCTTTGAGGGAGAGTTTGGTTCTGTTTTGGGTCTTATTTGTAAGACAGAGGTGGATGGGGGGGGGGGGGGGTCTCTCTTGGTAATAAAGAATCAGGCCTGTTGGTTGCCTGAAGTCCTGAATCATGTGGTTAATGCATCACACTTGTTGATTCAGTGATAAACTGTTTACCCTCTGGTCAAGCGGATGATGCCCTTGTTGTTTGAGGTAAATGGAAGGGTGGGTATTCACATAACATTCTAGTTCCATACATGACCAGAACCTGTAGGTCGCTTCAGGAAATCTAACTGACATTACATTCTAATTAACAAAAGCCACTGTTAAGTGGAATTCATCTCATGACATATCACATCCAAGTATGCTCACCTCTCACAGAGTGCCAAACACCCATAATATATCTGCACTTGCAGTGGAGGATCCAGGGGGAGCGCACGGAGGGCACATCCCCCCCCCCCTTTATTTTTTCTTTTTGGTTATTAAAACAAAAGAAATAAAAAGGAAAAAAAATGGGGGCGAGTGCGTCCCCACCTTTAATTTTGTAAAGGTGCCCCCTATTTACGGAATTTCTGGATCTGCCCCCGACTTGGCATGGTGGTCATTGTCTCTGCTTTATGCTATCTTGGCAGATAGCATAAAGTTCAATAACTGAAGTGTGATGTCATACCCATCCATTGCCATGGAAACTGGTTCTTAACAACCTCACCTGGTCCAAACATATTTGAACACTATTGGTGCTTACAGTACTTGCACCTGGTTCCAACCCAAGCTATAACAATAAGACTGTGACATCACCACTTTGGTACTCTATTGTACACCTTCTGACTGTCATCACTGCTTTGGGGTAATTTCCGGGGCTACTATATTCACTTCATACACTGTTAATTTTGCATAAAAATATTTTTGCGAGATGTTGTTTTCGCAAATTGATATCGAGGTTATTGTAGGTGCACTATTACCCTAGCGCATGGTCAAATTTTCGCATGTTGCTAATTAAATTTGTGGTCCAACAGTGATTTGCAAAATTCGCAAAAAATTTGCAAATAACAACTTATACAGTACTTGTTTTCCCCCTGTAGAAGTCTTCTGCTGAACTCAACAACTTACTTACAACAGGCCTTGAAACAAATCAGGCTATGGCAGATTAGCCTTTTGGAACAGAGAGTGGGGAACTCAGTGGAAACATGAAAAGCTGTTGGAAGAAAGATTGCTTGTAAGAGAAGCTAACTATCTCATAGTAATGGGGGGGGGGGGTTGGATTAAGTTACCGAACCAGCATACATACATCAAAATAATGCAAAAATCAAAATACATCCCACAACAGAACTATTGCTTGCTGCAGATGTGATATCCAACAACATGATAATGATTGTATTTGAGCAATGACATGGCATGTATTTATAGATCTCGTGCAATGTTCTTTATCAAGGAACAATTGTCATTTGGAAGGAAATATGCCGAACGACTCCAAAGAACCGAAACCGAAAAATCCATCAAGTGGTATTCCGCCCTGACACATTACAATAACTGCTTCGTGGTTTCAATCTCTCTAACCGGATCATCATCGCGACCGAATGCACTGGCATCGTTTTTTACGACACTCTTTTTAGCGTCACCTATCAGGGTTTGGCCAGATGCCATGCTGTTTGCAGAACCTGGCGGATGTCTTGTGGATGACACTAAATGTTTCACACCAAACAAACAAGCCCATTGAGAGGCTCACATAGGTTTCTGGAGTCTAGAGATTGGTTTCATGAGCGGTGATTCTAAACTGAAACACCCGACAGCAACAGCACACTCTCTGCTATGTACAAAACACATACAGTATTTCTGCAAGGTGAGGCGGACAGGACATGGTCCACCTGACTTTCTCCAGTAATGGAGAGCGGTTTAGTAAGTAATGTGTCTTTAATGTGTCAGAAAAAAAATCCTTAAAGGAGGATTAAACCCATATATACAAGTACATGTATATGGTGTAAGGGATGCAGCAATATTAGTATACAGTGGACTCCCGTTATAACGAAGTCCTTGGGACCGGCAGTTTTCTTTCGTTATATCGAAATTTTGATATAACCGAACAAATAAACCATAAAATTACATGGAGCCGATAATATTGCGGCCTGAATTTTCATTTCGTTGTAACCGTGATTTCGTTATAACCGTGTTTGTTATAACAGGAGTGCACTGTAACATCAGCAAAAGTTGGAGAAAAATCTGACCGTTCAATGAAAAGTTATGAACTTTTTAAATTTTGGTGCTGCTATCGCTGGATTAGAAGACTACTACATTTTCTGACGTGTCACATGGACAACAATATAAAGAAAATATAAAGGAAATTCAACATATTTTCACCATTTGAGCACAATGAAAGAGCATTTGACTTATCTCTTCAAAAAAGCAGGGAGAATAATATTACCCTTCACATAAGTCAGTAACAAGTAAAGAGAATGTGTACAGTTCTCTTCATAATAAGTGAATTATTGCTGCATTCACTCAGTCCCCACTCATATTCGAGTTTTGTTCCCTCTTGAATGAGCTGTTTGTTCTTTTGACCACATAAAACGGTGGAGTGTTAAACATGTCTTGCCTATTTTAGTTCATGAATGAAATCATCGAAAAGACAGAATTCATAGCAATGTCAATTATTCTATTACAGCATGAGATCCACTTCATCAGAACAACAGTTACACGTTCAGGCATGTTAACATCTGTGGAGACGTTTATCCCACATGAACGTGCATGTACTTGCATCGAAAGCAGTGAAAATGCAGAAGTTGAACAGCCAGAGACAAGTGTGTGTCAGAAATAAATGTATTCAGTACATGTTTAAGTTCATAATTCCCCAAGGTTTACTGATGACAACAGCAATTGCATTCATCGGTATGTCATGTAATCATTTCACAGCACAATTCATTAAAACAACATCATTGTAGACATGAATGGTAAAATATGTGCACCTGCATGTCAATGTTCTTCACTGATTTCATTACATGTCCACATGGCATACAAATATATTTATAAAAACAAAAAATAAAATCTCTGATGACCTTCATAGCTAGATTATCTCACCAGAGATAGCACTTAACAGAGGAAAATGCATCAAAACCACTGTAAAGACTGACTCATGGGCGGCGAGGGAAGACGTCTGATCTGTCGACTCACTTCCATTTGAAACTGAGGGTGTGGCTACCCACACCTTACACTTTTGTCATCATGTGGAATCGAACAAATAATCAACGATTATGCCTCAGATATACAGCTCTTGAACAGACCGCTGCAAATAATACTAGCAGAAACTGCTCAAGAGGTTGACACTTGTGTGGTATCATCCTATAGTTTCCACTTGGCATATTCAGTAAACTTCTGTTGTAATTGTAGGCCTTCATCATTAGACAGTCTCTTTTAATATCCCTTAGAGAGAGGCTTGGCTGTCAATTCTCAATCTTTTTTCCTCAAATAATGTTTTGTAATTCTGTGGGCAAACTCTAACATGGAACAACCAAGTGTGAAAGTGCAGGAGTTAAAATCTGAGAACTTGTGAGCTACATGTATAACTACAAACATGTCATACCCATACCAGACACACACAAAGGCCTGCCATATGTATGCACGTAAAAAAAATGTCAATGTAATCATGCCTGTGCCTCAAACCTACATGCAGTCACAATGGGCAATTTCCATGTAGGCCAGAAAAATTATGTGTTTGGGATCAATACCACAAATGTTTATTTTGCAGAAGGAAGTAGTCCTTTTTTATTTGTTAGTATAAAATCTTAAAATCTGGATGTCTAAAATTCAGTACAGAGACCACTTGTTCATTTTTTTTTCAGAATCACGTTTCATCTGAACGATAGTAAGATGCTTCATTCTTGACTCATGAGTTGCATTGGAAGTGTGTGAAATTCCTACAAGAACTAATTTCTCAATATCAAGCAGTAGGACTGAAATATTGGAATAATCGTGAATGGAATGTACTATATGAGCACGTAACATTTCAGGGCAATCTGACAAGATCTTCACAGCAGTTGCTACAGAAATAAGAAATTCCCTCCTGTGGAAGCATAACAGAGAAGTCAATTGATAAATACCAGTTTATATCAGTTATTCATGGTAAAGAAATTTCAATTCTGATAAACTATACACAACTTGGAAGCTGAGAATATCTCCTTCCAATTCTGATCTAAAGTTTAAAAAAAGAAGAAGAAAAAAAAACACTCTTTTGGCAAATTATCATTGGTATTGCAAAGGAAGATCGCATCTGTACATTCAACTTTAGCTGTATTGCACCATCAAAACTACCTGCTGACTATTAAATTCCCGCAAGCTCAGGGAATGTGAACCTCCTCCAACATAAAGCCCTTCTGTTCTACGGTACTGGAGTTGCCCGATGTAGACCTTAGAAGGCACTTGAGGGGGCCTAAATGGACACCCAGGATGCCCTGGAGATCATGCCCGCCTTCAGATGCAGAGGACGAGGACAGGAGGCCCTCTATTGTCGACTGCAGCACCTTTAAAAGGAGAAATCAAAGCAAACTGTTTGACAATCCTCTCGGATCAAAATGGCTGATAATCAAACTTGCTTCAATATCCATAAAAACATGCAAGTGAGAAGAAGCAAATGCACTCTACCCCCTTAAAATGTTTCAATGTGGATTGAGAAGTATAAACAAGGCAACAACAACAACAACAACAACAACAACAACAACAACAACAACAACAACAATCTGATATAACCCTACCTGAACCCTCACTGAATGCATAGCCAGGGGCTGTTCACACTTTAAGAAGATGACGAGGTGCATTCTGGTCAGCGGAGACAGGATGTCCTGACGGCATCCAGAGCAGTGCAGTGTGAACCCACTGGGATAGAAAGAACAGAACCGTCTGAAGTGAAAAACCAACTCACTGTCCAAGACGCATTCAGCATATTGAGTGAAATCTCATCAAGAGAATAATAGAAATATTACTGAAATCTGACAACACTAGCCTGTACATAATAGTATTACTTACATCGTACATGTGGTATGTGTTACGGCCATATCAGGGCAATTTCCCCCCCCCCCCCCCCCTGCCCCACGCTAAATACTAGTTTGTGATTAGGTTAGAGTGAAGATTAGGGTTAGGTTTAGGGTCAGAGTTTGGGTTATGGTTAGGATTAGTTTCAGGATTAGGATTAGGGTCAGGGTCAGGGAAAGGGTCGGGGGTAATTGCCCTAGACTCTTTATGTCAATAGTTCAGCAACTGCACACCCCTTCCCTACCAGTAGACAGTAGACAGTTAACAGGTGGAACACTTCATGATCTGGAAATTTGCACTATGTGAGACCTGTCCATGTTTTGTGATTACCAGTACCTTGTTTTCTTTGCAGAAATTAACAACATCACTAAAATAGTATTGGCAGTTGATAGAACTAAATTAATCCACAATCATTTAACATGATGGATATGATTGACTCTTATCTATATCTTTCAAACAAGTGGATTTTAGCAAGGATTTATGTGTAGGTCAATGAGAAACTTGTGAGGAAGTGAAAAAAAAATCCCTTATTCTATTTGCATATGCTATGTATCTGACACCACTACTCCCTGAAAACATATGAAAATCTGCAACTCTATGATTATCTTACTGCATCTTTGATTCTCATGAAAACTTTCATCATCTGTTGCTGTGATCTTAACTTAGTCAATAAAGTCAAATTAAATGTGGCATGGCTTTTCACTTTAAGGCTGTGCAGAGTGAACTTGTTAGGATCAGTGGAAATAGTAATATATATCCTGTGAGACCCATTTTGCTTTATTACCACACATCCCCCCAAGGTTACAATGAAAGTCAGTCTCAATCACTATCCCAAGTTCATGAGGTGAAAATTTAACACAGCATTTAATTCAGAGGCACATTGTTATAGTGCCAGGGTATAAGAGCATCGAGATATATCAGACTACATGATTTCAAAGGCACACCACTGCAGCCACCAAAGAAAAAAAAAAAATGACAACACAAATAAGAACAAAAACTCTCACATAATACCCGCCTTATGTCGTTAATGACCACTTTGTCGGTCGTTATCGGTCCATTGTGTCAACACTCTAAAAACTGAAAGACAATAGGATTGTTTTCTGCAGACAAACTGAATAACATTCTCTGTTTTTCTTTTTGTCTTCACTGTAACAGATATAGAGACGGAGCAAATACCAACCTGCCCTCCCCTCCATCCAAATGGTTGTTTCCGCAGTGTGGACAAGCGGGCCAGCTGAAGGCAGACTCCTCCTCCACACCAGTAATCAAACCTGTGTGTGTGGGTGGATTTGTGTAAGTATGTATGTGTGTCATCATATCATACACAATGGAAAATGGAAATTGTGCTATGCTAGGCCAACACTGTTAGGCTGTGTTCAAGGCTTGTGGTGGTTGATGAGGAAACACACTTGATAACAGAAATCTTAAAGGATAACATTTTCAGGGAGTATTTCAGCTTTCAATAAAAGCCTTAACACTAGACACCTATGGTCTATGATGACATGTGAGGTACTCAGAGGAAAAGAAAATTGATATTGCATTCAACCTCTTCAATTGATTTTCTCAGTGAGTGTCCTGTAGCATAAAACTCAATATGCTCCATGCAGCTTGCACAAAATAACGGAGAGAAAATATTTATGTTTTTTCTTTGAGAACACTGGCGACTAAAATTGATTCACAAAACACAAATTTTCCTCATGACCAAATATGGCAAATACAAGGTCTGCTGATTGATGGCACAAATATTTTGCCTAATATTGCTTTGTTTCATCCAATTTGCAGATTTCTTTTTTTCACACCAATGTGCTCCAGTGAGTGACTTTGAATTCCTCAAAACAAAAAACAAAAAACAAAAACAAAAGACATTCTGAGTTTATGAGTCAACAACTACTAGTACCCTGTTCATATGCTGAACCCTTACTTCAAAACCTCAGACATGCTTCTGATTCTGAGTGTTTTGAGTTTTCAAGCTTGTCTGTTGTTGATCACCCAGGCTAGTTTCCTGCTAAGATATGCAGAGATTCAGTGACAGTGAACTACTGATACTTTGATGATAAACTGTTCCACAATCAAAGGGATGCAAAAGCAAAAACTATGTTTATGCAGGTGCTACTTTTTCTGATGACCCCCTGCCCCCCTTTCCCCCAAATCAACAACAAACAAGCAACATAGCAAAACCAACAATGACAAAATAGGCAATCATTATCCATGGACTGACCTTCCACAGTGACCAAGGAAAACAGTGCAGAGACTGCACTAAGAGATTGTGGTTGAGGGGTTGCCATGGTGATATAGGCCTGGAAGTCATCTTCACCAAGTTCAACCCCTTCCATCTGCATGATGATACTGCTGTAACCATCAGCACCAAAATCTGTGCCTGGATAGAAATGGTGCATAAGAAATGGGAATTACTGCATGAAGGACATTATTTGCAAAAATAACACATAATAATTGTTTAAAAAAATTGGGAAAAGGTGAAGTGAAATCAGACAGAGAATGTTTCAAAATTTTCAAGTTTTGATGCAGGATGAAATTGTTTGTTTGTTTGTTTGTTTCATTTTCAATCTAAGAAGATGGCTGGATAGCCCATATTCAGCTGCACTAGCTGGTCTTCCATTGGTCCAGTTGGATGTAAGGTGGGACCACTTCACCGGGTGAACACCCTGAAATAATGTATACAATATCATATTAAAGTATTAGGTAGTTTAGAACATTTGGTCACTGAAACATTCTTCTTTGTTGGTCTTAATTCTATTCTATACCTGACAAACTGACAAGAATAAAAGGTTTGCTAAATATGATATTGATTGGCTCTTCCTGAAGTTGGAACATCATGTGATACAGTGCACTCCTGCTCAGTGGCGTATCTAGGGGAAACGGCGCCCGGGGCAAGCGCGAAAATTGCGCCCCTAATTTCTGAAAAAGTGTTCAACCCCAACCCCATCCCGGTAGTGACTTTAAACGAAGTCTACATGATATGCTTTTTTCAAGCACTTAAAAGGGGTCTTTTGAGGGTTATTTAAATGCAGCAAATTTTGATAAATTTTGGCGAGCGAGCGCAGCGAGCGAGCCGAAAATTTTTGTATTTCAGCTTACAAAACATGGAATTCTTGCCATTATTTGCTTATCAAATCTTACAATTCTAATCAAGATATAGTGACGGCCTTATAGATAACAATTTATACCAACAAATTGAGGACTTAAAAAAAATACTCTAAATTAGTGCGCGCGAGTGAGCCGAAATTTGTATATTTCTGCGTCATCATCACGTTTTGTTCTTATCTCTCTTTTTTATATATATATATATATAAATTTTGGCGAGCGCGCGCAGCGAGCGAGCCGAACATTTTTGTATTTCAGCTTACAAAACATGGAATTCTTGTCATTTTTTGCTTATTAAATCTTACAATTCTAATCACGATATAGTGACGGCCTTATAGATAACGATTTATACCAACAAACTGAAGCCGAAATTTGTATATTTCCGCGTCATCATTACGTTTTGTTCTTACCTTTTTTGATTTGTTTGTTTTTTTGCGCCCCCCCCCCCGTATGTTCGAAACCGTTGGCGTCCTCTTTTGATCCAATCGGCGATCGCCTTCAGAACGAAAGAAATTGCAGCCGCTGCTCAGTGAAACATCTTGCCTGCTAAATATTAAATGACATGTGTGAACACAATAGACATTGACATTTTGTCCGCGTCATCGTCACGTTTTGTTCTTACATTTTGCCTGCTAAATATTAAATGACATGTGTGAGCACAATAGACATTGTCATTTTGTCCGCGTCATCGTCACGTTTTGTTCTTATCTTCTTCTTCCTTTTTTGATAAATTTTGGCGAGCGAGCGCAGCGAGCGAGCCGAAAATTTTTATATTTCAGCTTACTAAACATGGAACTCTTGTCATTTTTTGCTCATTAAATCTTACAATTCTAATCAAGATATAGTGACGGCGGCTTATAGATAACGATTTATACCACCAAACCGAGGACTTGAAAAAATACTCTAATAGTACGAGCGAGTGAGCCGAAATTTGTATATTTCCGCGTCATCATTACGTTTTGTTCTTACCTTTTTTGATTTGTTTGTTTTTTTGCGCCCCCCCCCCCCCCCCGTATGTTCGAAACCGTTGGCGTCCTCTTTTGATCCAATCGGCGATCGCCTTCAGAACGAAAGAAATTGCAGCCGCTGCTCAGTGAAACATTTTGCCTGCTAAATATTAAATGACATGTGTGAACACAATAGACATTGACATTCTGTTCGCGTCATCATCAAGTTTTGTTCTTACTTTCTTTTTTATATATATTTGGCGCGCGAGCGCGCCGAAAATTTTTGTATTTCAGCTTACGGAACATGGAATTCTTGTGTGAACAAAATAAACATTGTCATTTTGTCCGCGTCATCATCATGTTTTGTTTTTATCTTGTTTGATTTGGTTTTCTGCCCCCCCCCCCCCCCCCCACCATTCTCCCTCCCCCCCCCCCCCCCCCCCTTCCGGGCAAGTTTTTTTTTTTTTTCTTCGTCTTTTTTCTTTTCTTCTTCTTCTTCTTCGTTTTTTTTCTTCTTTTTTCTTCTTTTCTTCGCTTTTTTTTTTTCCGTTTTTTGCGCCCCCAAGGAGTGGCGCCCGGGGCACGTGCCCCCCTTGCCCCCCCCCCCCCCTAGATACGCCTGCAGCTATAATGAACACAGCTATAACGAAAGTCTTGTTACAACAAAGTAAAAATTCACACAATCAAATGATTTTTATGTATCTTTGTACACTTTGTTGTTTGCCTATAGTGAAAATTTGATATAAATAGAAAGAAAACTGCTAGCCCTGAGGACTTCGTCATAATGGGAGTCGCCTGTTGTACTGCCTCAATATGGGCCATGCTCTAGCAGCTTTAATAGTTTCCCATTTAAGGTATATGGAAATCATAGAATTTTACACTTTCTTGTTTGTTTGCAGTCAGCTAGCCCCCTTTCACCACCCCCACATTGTATTTAAAATGACTTTACTTGTGATATAAAAATGCATTGTAACTCACTGGTTGACAACAGGAGGAACAGACTGATTATCTGTCAAATGGACACCTTTTCACACAGGGCTAAGGTTTCTATCGCTGGTAATGTGGTATATATTGTATGAGGATAACCGCTATACCCCAAATGAGCACCTCACCATGTTGTCCCAGGGTCGTGACCACATCCTTGCATTGTACCACCACCCTCCGCCCACCAGTCTGCAGTGTGCGTGACACGGCTTCCGTCACCGTGCAGGACTGGTGAATTTGCAGGCACACAAAGTCCTTGGCCCCACCATGTCCCCTGGTTGCTGCTGCAGGCACGGCGATCCAATCCCCCACTGGGGTCCCCCTGGCCACTGGCTCTGTGATCAGGGATGGGCCACTGAGGAACAGCAGCCAGCTCCCTGTAGGGCTCTCGGCCCAGGGGCCCGGCAGTGGCTGGATTTCCTGGCCGGATGGCACCATGAGGAGGGCTGTAGCCAGAAAACTCACTCTTTCCCTTAATGACCGTGATATCTGGAATGAAAATGGAGAAATAAGAATAGACCTGGGCCCTGTTGCATAAAACCCTTACCGCTGGACTTAACCGCTCCTTTCTAGCGGTTAGTCTTCAAATTAGCGGTAAATTTTATAATCTTTGATGCTGATTGGCTGTGACGCCTAATTTTGACGGTAGTTACCATTGAAATTCAATGGTAAGTTTTATGCAACGGGCCACAGAGTATTAGAACAAACCCAATTTGAAAATCAAATCTACAGTGAAACAGTTAACATATTATGAATGGTCAAGGCAATGAAAATGTAAGAAAAGGAGTTATGTTTGGTGGTGTGATATTAACCCGTTGAGGACGGACTGATTGTGCTACAACACACATTTCCCATAGACACCTGCCCAAGTATACTCAGGACTTGTCCTCAAAGGGTTAAAAATCTTAATCAGAGTATTAGAACAAGCCTAAATTGAAGGTCAATTTTACAGTTAAACGGTAAACATATCATGAATGATCAAGGCACTGGAAATGTAAGAAAAGGAGTTATGTTTGGTGGTATGATATAAAAAAATCTTGCCATCATAAAACATGTATCACTTTCACATAGACATTTGTGCTTACCATAAATGCATGAATTAACATGGTATGCTAGTGGCTATCATATTTTTTGCGAGCCTTCTAATACATCACAAGCATGAAACTTTTACAAATTGGAGCACATGGCCATTTTCTTGGCATGAAACATTGTGATGTGCCACTGGCATTCAATGCACTGTGTAAACAAAACCCGTCATAAGCATTTGAATTTTGCAAATCTTGGCTCCTTGCAAAATTTGCGAAGGTTTCATGCATGCAACAAATTCTGGTTTTACAGTAAACTGGAAAAAAAAAAACAACAACACCATAATCTCTAGCTTTTTTATATTTCCTTTTCTTTTTCTATTTTTCTCTTTTTTTTTGGGGGGGGGGGGGGGGGGAGGGGAGGGCACTTTTTTCCATTTCTTCATTTGTAAGGAAATCTTTATTAGCAAGCAAAGTCACCAGCTATGACAAAGGCATTGAGAACAGCCCAACTCAAGACATCATAAGCAAAATTATTCCATGTGTTTCAAAATTGTTCACAAGCTGCTAATGAACACACAGACAATATGGATATTAGAACGGGAGAAAAACATCTGTCAATCTCGCCCCCCCCCTCCCCTCCCCAATCTTTCTTTACCTCTGCCTCTCTATCTATCTACCCATCTATCCATCTTCTATCTATCTATCCATCTATCCATCTATCTATCTATACAATCTATCTACCCATCTATCCATCTACGATCGTATATGTTCCTCTCCATATGGACATCAGTTCTCACACACAGGGGAGACATAATTTGTGGAACTATTTTTAAGATGGCGAAAGTACATCAATTTTTCTAGAGCTGGAAAGAGGCAACACCTGTTAGTTTTGATTTTAGACACTATACACTAAACTGCCAGAGCTTCTAAATACCCACTGCAATCAGATTTATGAGACAGAATGTAAAACAATTTGACCCAGGTGGCCAAGGCAGTAATGGGACAAAACCTTATGGGATAAAATGACTAGCTCTGATGATGATTAGAATAACAACAGCTAAAGAAATTCCAGTTGCCATGGTAATTGTTACTTGCAGCAGATTTTTACTGAAACAATGCTAATCCTTGGGAAATGCAAACTTTTGAGGCATAATTCTATGTAATATTGACAACAGTAATCTGACTAATGGACCAGTATATGGAGCATGGCACTTAGATATTTCTAGTGCAAATTTTCATCAATTAATAATGAAGCAGAAAAAAAAGAGAAAATCCAGCACAGGGACTGCAAATTAGACTATTAGAGGTCAAAAAAAAAAAATGAAGTGACCTACTTCTGATTTTTTTTAACCCTACCCCCAGCATGCATTGCAAAAACATGTTATGTCGACGCCATGTATTCTGTGCATGACAGGAAAGGCAGTGTTCGCAAAGTTTGCAGCGGAAGAACATAATCTACCCATGGCCCTGGGAGCAAACTCATCTGTGTCATTTCCACAAGGTACAACACATCATTGTTTTTGGGCTAACATCATGTGTCTTTCAATGAGTCCTTGACGAAACAGTCCTTTTTTTCTTTTTTAAAGGACTTTTGTTCTTTGCCAGATAATAAAAATTGGGAGAAAACACACACAACTCATTGCAAATCAAATGCTCTTATGGGGATGAGCATTGCAAATAATTGCTTACCAGGTATACTTGTCTTCTTGCATCTTATTTCAAAGCATTCCATCAAACTTTTGTCTTTACTGACTTCTTCTTCAAAATCAAGAAAAAGAATGTCTCCTTACACATTTTGTGGCAAAGACCATGAAATATGGATTCATATCTTGTGAGAATGTCCCAGTGTAAAGCCAATTTATAATTTTATCACTTAGATGATGATGATGATGATGATGATGATGATGATTATTATTATCATTAGTAGTAGAAGTAGTAGTAGTAGTAGTAGTAGTAGTAGTAGTAGTAGTAGTAGTAGTAGTAGTGGTAGTAGTAGTAGTAGTAGTAGTAGTAGTAGTAGTAGTAGTAGTAGTAGTATCACTATCATTTTTATTCATTTGGCTTTTAATCACAACTACCAACATTACATAATACAAAATCAGAACATACAATGAAGAGTTATGGGTGCGCCAGGTTGGGCAGGTCTGGAAGAGCTAACTATGACTTGGGCCCTCAGGCCATCCTCCCCAACCCACCTGGTGCACCCAAGACAGTAACAGTAGATTATCAACGAGAAAGACAATCAAAACATTGCATCTTCCATTGCTTGGTGACAATTTTTGAACTTATTTCTGCTGTTGAAATATTACATTTGTTATTTTTGCAAATTCCAAGCAAACAATCTGTCGTTGGCTTCAAAACTGAGCTGAAACGTAACAAGGATCTAGAGTATTAGTCAGAAAGAAGGACAATGAATTGTCTCTTCATTTTCAAAAGTGGAGAATTGATTTGATGTTTGAACAGGTAATGAACTGCCTTTCTTCTACTGCAAAGTATTTCACACCACATATTGTTGTCTTGTGTAATCTTGTATTAAATTATTTTTGCAATTGTTTTGCTTAATTTTGTTTAATAAAAAAATGAAAGTAAAAAAATCTAAAAAATATGTGCCTATAGAAATTATCACACATGCAAGCCAAGAACTTGGACTGCAGATAGTAGTTTGAAGTATTAGGACCACTTACACTGCCAGTGCAAAAATTGTAACGTTAACAAATTGTGACATTTCAGTGAATGCCGCCAAGCTTCTGTACTACGAAAAAGCCACCCAAAACATTGACAGAAAAATTGTACACCTGAGGCGATTTTTCAAACTTTGCATGAAGTTTTCTGTAACATTGATCTCTAAATTATAATCGTCATCATACAAAAATCACAAAATTTGTGATGTGACTTCAACTCGATGTTTTAGATTTCTCCCACTGAGGCATGAACTAAATGGGCAACCAGCCACCCAGGCCATCATTACATCATAGCCATAGTTGGGTGCCAGAGACTGCCCTGCCAATTGCGCATATAATACATAGATATATGCTATTTTCATATGAATTGAACTCTACGAGATATTTTTGCAGTATGAAGTGAAAGCTTAAAAATGAAATATTCTGCATGTTGCAACATTTCTAAATGAGAGCAGGTTCACTGAAGAAAGACGAAGCCAAAAGTAATCAGTCTACCGTACCCTCTGGAGATGATGAAACAGACAGGTATGAATTGATTAGGTGATCTACTTTCTTTTAATTATATCCCTATCACCTCTTGCTTAACTTCTGTATACCAATTTCCTTTTGGTCTCCTTTTCATCTCAAATGTAGACTGCCTTCTCTCTTCAAATCTCTGGTATTGGTGCATTGGGTCTTATTTAGACTACAGATGGCACTGCAGTGGCAGATCCGGAGGGGAGCGCAACCGGCACACGCCCCTCCTTTATTTTTCGTTAAAAACAAAAGAAATAAAAAGAAACAACTGAAATGAAACCCGGAAGTGGCACCAGAAATATTAGTTGCCCCCCCCCCCCCCCTTTACAGAATTCCTGGATCCGCCCCTGCACTGAAAATTAATAAATTAAGTTGTTATTCTTGAGATCAAGTGTACTGTATGTGTGTGTGTCTGTGTTTTGAACCTTTAAAAAAAAAATTCAAAATTATGGAAATGCTTTTTGCAAACTTCCTATCAGGGAAACCAGGGATAATCACAGGTTAGGTAACACAGTTAATTACTGCAGGTGACTCCTGTTACAACGAAGTCATTGGGAATGGCAGTTTTCTTTCCTTATATCAGCGCTGCACACTGTCACTGGACCAATGGTCCCTGACCTGTAAAATCACTGTCAGACCCATAACTTTTTCAGAAATGGACCAGTAAAAAATTGAAAAACTGGGTACCTACTGGTCCGACGGGTAGGAACAGTAGAAATATGGGTTAGTGTGCAGCCCTGCTGATATACCGGTAATAATTTTGTTCTAGCCAAACTATACAGTATATAAAGATTTAGGTATATTTTTGACCTGATTTTTTACTGCATTGTAACAAGAATTCTGTGACAACCATGTTTGTTATAGCAGGAGTGCACTGCAGTAAGATATGTCTCTATGTGAACCACACCACAGTGAAACAATACACCCCCACACAGACAATGGCTCAGCAAGAATGCCCTAATGGGGACTTCCTTTCATCGCCAAAATCTCCAATGATTCTTGGCGATTTCATCCTTCTTAAGTTTTCTTCAGATCCATCAAAACAAAGGTACTCTGGCCAGATATGCTCCTTAGGCAGAGGATGTGATGTGCATGTATTGTGGAAATAAATCTGCATGCATTATGGAAATAAATGTTGATTTATTACATACATATATGTTATAATGATTTTATGCATCAGTCTCTAGCATGCAATGGAAGGTCCCAATTAAAACTAGAGATAATCTGTTGCCATGTAACACAACTGGATCCCTTGCATCCACATGAACTTCCATATATAAGAACACTTTAATTCAGGGATGGAACATCTGAGACATTACTCACTTGGGGTCTTGGGTTGTATATGAAACTGACCAAAGAGAAAGTAAGGCAAAACTGAACAAGACATTATGTACAGGACACTAAATCGAAAATGAGTGACATAAACAAAAACATCCAAGGGAGTTTTGATATGCACTTGGGCTTCAATAAAAACTAATGATCCTTGATCAATGCGACTTCCCTGTGATGCTGTTGACTGTATAAAGCTATGACTATCTTGCTTGGAGTCCTGTGCACATTTACTCTCTAAGGTGTTTACATATATACTATCATGTAATACACTGAAACTGTAACCTGTATCATTTCTAGATACAGAGGATATGATGCATGAAACTATTGTGTTCTGGCCGTAAGGAGCCCAGTTTGATAGCTCCTAAGGAGACCACATCACTGCTGTATGATTAATCCTTCATTCTCTTACCCATCAGAAGGATTCTTGTTAAATCTAAAGACAATATTCAACAGCAAGGCTGATTTGGTCCTTAACAAGGCTCCAAGGGACCATATTTTGCACTGCCATGGCATGAACAACTCTCTTATGTTCCCCAAAAGTATGGGTCTTGATTAATGGGCTCCATCAGTATGGTTTATAACTTGGTAATGAAACTTTACATTATGGGTTGCTTGAAACTTTACGTCAACTTGTAGTTAGCTACTATAAGATGAGGTATAACTGTTCACGTGCATTTTGATTTTGCAAATTTCGCCAGCCCCAAGATTCAAAAAATTAACATGCATGCAAATGTTCTCATCTGCACTATATGCATTGAATGCCAGTGGCAATTTGCGAACATTTCATTCCATAAAAAAGGCCATCGGCTGCAAATTCGGAAAAATTTCATGCACCAAATATAGCACGTTTTACAGTATCTTGGGTGAGAGCTGGTCGAAATGGCCCCCAACTTCAAGCGAGGGATTGTGTGAATGGAACTTGTAGTTAGCTAGATTAAAATTAGCACAACGCTCCTAACCACAAAAAAAAATTGTGGCTAGCATGCGCACGGATCGATAATTACACATTGTACAGAACTCCTGGCAAAGGTTCTACATATGTAGTTAGTGGGTCCACGTGAACGCCATTTGCAATGAACTTGTGGTTAGGTTTGACTGTGTGAATGCTGAATTACTTTCCATTAATGAAAACCAGAGTGTAAACACTCTGTTATGCATTAAATGGGGGGTCATTGCATCTGATGATGCAAAGCACATCTGGATTTTGTCATAAAGCGTTGCTCATTGTAACTACAATAAACTACAGGCCCTGTCATCACTGCTAAGAACCACATGAATGTAACTTGTAGGTAGGAGATAGATGTGCCTTTCACCGACAGCAGCTTTGAACATGGCCACAATGAGAGTAAGGAGGCAGTGACCTGTAGGAACAAAGCGCATACTGTAAAACGATATATTCGCGGCATGTTGAAATTTTCGCGAATTGGAGCCCATGGCCTTTTTCGCTGCATGTAATTTTCGCGAATTGCCACTGGCATTCAATGCATTAAGTGTAGACAAGAACTTTCACGTGCATTCCAATTTCGCGAATCTCAGCACTCGTGAAATTCGCTAAATTAAAACGCACGCTAACATTCCTCGTTTTACAGTACTAGCAAGAAGATATAGGCCTACAGAACAAAGAAGGTACACATGTTCAGAAAGGGATGATCAGCACACTGACCATTTCCATAAACACACTTAGTGGCAGAATATTGAGCCCTTTGGTGACAGATAGAGTATCCTAGAACTTAATCGACAGAACAAAGAATTAAAGAAAAATAGATCATAGAGAAATGAATATAATGATCAGCATCACCACAAAAAAAAAAAAATCTAAGAAAAGTAGTCTTGACATGTTAGGTAATGATTGTTTTTTTGACACTACAGTTCATCGCATGTTCAAAAGTGCCCTTTTGCTTGTTTTAACAGAACTATCTTGATATGTATTTGTTTGATGAATTTTGCATTTGTGGCAAAGAAAAATAAAAATCCTGGTGGGAGAAAATGGAAATTGATGGAAAGAGTACAAAAATATGAAGAAAAAAAAAATCAAAACCAATGTGAAATCTAACATTGATCTAACTCTATATTGGCCTCATTGGCAGCATTCAAATCTATAGTCACACCTTGAACATTATGTTTACCCCCATATTAATATGTTAGTTACCACAAATAGATCACTGTCCGACAGGCCATTTGAGTTTCACATGAATGGGAAGTGAAAGTGACAGCGCTCTGCTATTCTTTCTGGATATACAGCGGGATATCCGTGCAATAACAATATGGCAGACACAGACAGATGGTGGTGCAGAGAGTAACATAAAGATTTGATTCTCCCTCCCCCCCCCCCCCCCCAACATAACTTTCACTGGAAGTTCTATTGTGCTGCATGGACTCTAGGCCTCAGCACACTGAGCGCAGTAATGGCAACGGTCCAGTTTTTTTGCTATGGTGTTAGAATATGCTAATTCCCTGCTAATAATTTTGCTACCAAATAAATCTTCAACTGGAGACTTTGTTGCTCTTGATTCTGATATAAGAATAAAATTTTGGGTGATTTTGTATCAAATCATTAATTTTTAAAAACAGAATCAGACATGGTTCCTTTTGGCACTCCATAGCAAAAAACCGAACTGTTGCCGTTGCCGTGCTTGGTGTGCCAAGGCCTTCAGTGTGTCTGTGTATCTCGTCATCTCACTGACAAAACATTTGAAAGTATATCACCAAAACAAGAACACAAAGTTTTGAAAAGATCACGGATGGAATTATTTCAAAAACATTCCTTAATTTGCAGCAAGTTCCATGCAAAATTAAATTACCCTTCTTTTTGTTTGGAAATTCTGTGCCTGTACCTATGAATTCAAATGATATACACTGTGGGAGGAAAAAACAACAACAAAACAACGTGAATAGGAAGGACTATGACATCTGTTCTGCCCCGTACAGGACATGCATTCGTCTCACAGCTCATCACATACTGCTTGACCTGCAACAAACTTCCTTAATAAAGATAAATGTTTTGATGCCTCTATATGAGCGGATGGGGGTGGGGGGGGGGGGGGGGGGGGAGAGCTTACCACACAGGTACCCGAAACTGAAACCTATACTAAGGATACTCTTTCAGACCACAAGATATTCATATCCCTTTTTAGATTGGCAGTATCAAATATCATACCCCAATTATTCTTAAGCAAAAAATGAGTTTTGAAGCCTCCTCGAGCAGCCTCAATTGAAGAGCCTTTCAGTGCAGTATAAACAGACAGAATACGGAAAAGGAGATCCGATCTGATCCGATCAGGTTCTGAAACCACCAATAGGGGGTGGTTTCAGAGTCTCCTGTGGCAGCCTTGAAGATCCTCAGCAGCAGTATAGACACTATGGTTTCAAGAAGCATTTTTTTTTTTTTTTTTGATCCGGAAGTTAATCACTGGAGATCAACGCTAGCTAATGTAAACAAACCAGCAGTCCTAACTGACCGCTGCTGAAAAACGCCACTCAACTTGCACACTTTTGCCCTCAATCATGTTTGCTGTTATGTAAAAAATTCAAAAGCCTGCACCGTTTATCAAAGGGTAATCTAAAACTCATGAAAACGATGCCAGTCAGGGCCCGCTCTGGGTGGATGGCCCGGGCAGTATAAACAGAAAAGAGGCCACTCTTTTGAGCGGGCTTTCGAACCTCACTGAGGAGGCTCCAAATTTCGCCTGCAGTACATGCAGCATATTAGAAACGAGGTACAGAGGTTCCTGAAAATCAAACATACAAACAAAAATATTTGAATAAAAAAGAAGAGTCACACCAAACTGATTCCACCGCAGACAACCAAAGAAACACCTCATCAAAACATTACATGCCTTTGTTTTGTTTGACTTATCCCCCCTCCAACTACAAAAGATGTTTACCATGTCTTGGTATGGATCCTGGATGCCAGAGTGTGGTTGTGGTATTGACAGTGAATACTATTTTGGACTCACTGCCATGAAAAAACAGAATCGTTTTCCTTTCAATACAGGACACAGCCACATAATTCCCATTTGTATTTCGGGTATGTTGGCTGGAATAGGATTTCCCCCTTCACATAGTAAATACCAATCCTTCACACCATTTGAGATTGTTACTACCTGGTTGCGACATTACATCATATCTGTGTGTATGTATGATTTTTTTTTCTGTTTTCTTTAAGGGTTTTTACCTCTGCAAGTAAACAAAAACACAAGACACTGAAATATTTTCATTTTTACAGAATCAAAGATATGAGATAATGTTATATATTACAAAAACAAAACTTTGCGTACTTTTGTGACAGCTTCACATCGCACAAAATGCATGAAGTTTCAACTTTTACAGTAGCTGGTACTAGAAATTATAACATCTACAGCAGAGCAGTTCCTCCAGTTTTAAGAAAGGTTGTTTGCTTTATCTCTTTGCCTGATGCCAAAATGCTGAGGCTCTGAAAGACGGGAGATGATGTATGCTTCTGATTGGCCTTTTCTAAAGTCCATATTTTCTGTAGTCGATGTCCTGTAATACTACTTTGTCTCCTCCTAACAGTGCTGATGAGGGAAGGTATAACTCCCTTTCTTCTGAAGACTTCATCACTGGTCATACTGTATAAGCTGTTACTTTCGCGAGGGTTTAATTTTCGTGAATTTTTCAGATCACTATTGGATCGCGAATTTAACAACACACAAAAATGTTGCCATATGCTATGGTAGCAATGTATTTGTGATAGCTTCGGTGTCGATTCGCAAAAACATCTTGCGAAAATGTCTGTGACCTCCTAATTCACGAAAATATCTGTACGTCAAAATAACAGTTTATACAATATATCAGTCCATGATATATGCAGTATTTCTGTAAAAAAAAACCCCAACAAAACAAAAACATCTGTACTGTCTCCAGATTCATCTTCCAATCTTTGTCTAAATAATCAATATTTCACAACCATTAAGAAGGACCAAGCTACGCATACAATGTACACTTTCTTGGCACAAACTTTGGGGACTGCATGCGTACATTCCCATTTATCCTATTACATCTTATCTCATCTAATACCCCCTTCAACGCTTAGCAAATTACACCTGTGATCTTGCGGGAACTCCCGCACGACAGTGTAGCGTGAAAGACATTGTGGGTAAACTCCCAGGTGAAAAGTGAAGATCAGCGATGTAAAAACAACATTTCGCAGGCCAGTTCGCGCACGCGTCATAATGTCTACTTCCACTGCAGAAGAGCGAACAAGAGAATTCAACCAGGAGCTCATTCGCTAGTGTGAACGAATTTTTTTTTGC
Source organism: Diadema antillarum (assembly GCF_040938485.1). Classification (NCBI taxonomy): domain Eukaryota; kingdom Metazoa; phylum Echinodermata; class Echinoidea; order Diadematoida; family Diadematidae; genus Diadema; species Diadema antillarum. Next base: position 396,231 of record NW_027271009.1, on the reverse strand, counting down.
AGGTGTTCCACGTTTCGAGTCCCCATTGAATCTCTCAGGTTTTCCCAAATGAGTAGCATGAAAGGGGTATAAGGTATATTTTTATGTGGCATACTGTGGAAACTTTTACGCTATTATTCGTACCTGATTTTCATGATTTTCCTTTACTTCCGGGCAATATCACATCTTTTTTCAAATGAGGTAATCTAAACAGACTTAGATATCCTACCACCAAATCTTAATGTTTCTTCCAAATTTACCCACCACTACAGTCCAATGCAAATTGCGGAAACATGTTGTCTCATCATATCCTCTTCTTAGTCAAGGTATCCATTCTTTAATCAATCATTGCAGAATCCTGAAGGCACAAGATAACAAACATGCAGACATCATGACATATTGATTGAAGTGGTTCTGCATACAGTACAGATCAAATCATCTGCGAGTGATGCCTCAAAATAGGCTGCAGGATCTGGAATCAAAAATAGCTTGACGGGGGAATTCCCTACTGTGAGAGCTTTGGCATAATGGAGGCAGAGCAAGATATTAATATACACAGACAGACAAAAGCAAATACAGATGACAGATGCAGGTATAATGTAGCTTGTTGATTTTTAACAAGATGGGGATTATACAGAAGCTTGATAATAACAGGTTTGAATGGCTAATGAAGTTTTTAAAAGCTTACCAGAAATAGCATCGGATTTATCATTATTATTTCAATATCATAAACATGAATGGATATTATTATTATCATAATTATTATTATTATTATTATTATCATTATCATTATTATCATTATCACTATCATTACTATTATTACAACAACAACAACTACTACTACTACTACTACTACTACTACTACTACTATTACTACTATTACCACTACTAATACTATTATCATTATCACTATTATTATCATTATTGTTATTACGATGATGATAATTATCATCATCATCATCATCATTACTATCATTATTAGCAGCATCACTACCATCCATAGTAGTAGTAGCAGTAGAAGTAGTATTCTACATAACAAAATCAATACATTTCATTACCTGTCCTACTAAGTGTAATTAATCATCCCCCCCCCCCCCAATGGGATTGCACATAAATATTCAGAATTGTGCATTTAATGCCACTGCTATTCTGACTACTCATGATGTATCATCTTCTTTTTCCATGAAAATGTATGACAGTCACATTGAGATTGAAAGAAAAAAAAAAATCAGTTATGGGTGGATAGCTGCAAAACGTGAAGTACAGTTCACGATCTATAGGAGGAACGTTACGCTCACACAAGTAGGTGAATCACAGAGGTAGTAAGTACAGTGATATCGGATAACAAACAGAAAAGGTGTGGTTACTTTCTGTTATAAGGTGCCGAGTTGGAGTAGTCGTCTTGTCTAAAATGTGAATGTGACATCATCAACATAGGGGTCCTCCCTAGAATTATTTGTCGGACAAATTTATCGCATAAAATGCTTCATGAAATGCCCCCCCCCCCCCCCATTTAGCTCAAACTTGGACTGATTTGTGGCTCTGTTTTTTTTATTATTATTATTTTTTTTTTCCTTACATGTGGAACAACTTTGCCCACCTACTTCTTGGTAGCCACTGACCCTCATATATGTGGAACACTGTGTAGTATCTGAATCGGCAAAGTGTAGATGGATTTTTAATAGACACTGCTTTGTGAAACGAACATGTCCCAATATTCTATTGACTGTCTGAATCTCACAGCATAACACTTGGTAAGTGAGTGTACCTATGTGGGTGTGCATTAAGTGTTTGCATGTATGTGTGTGTGTGTGTAAAGACAATTTCTAGGTATACTACTAAGGTACTGTAATACGAGGAATGTTCGAACGCATTTTAATTTCGCAAATTTCGCAAGAGCCGAGGTTCGCAAAATTAAAACGCATGCTAAATATCTTGTCTACACCATGTGCACTGAATGTTAGAGGCAACTCACAAAAATTTCATGCTGCGAATATAAGGCCGTCGGCTCCCTTGCACGAAAATTTCATGCCGTGAAAATATTGTGTTTTACAGTATCTCTCATGGCCGGGCACATCTGTCTTTTCTGAGTTAAAATCTTACTTTTGCAACATTGTCAGGCAGAATGTCCTCTTTAGAAGAACATTTTAGTAACAATATTCGATCAAATGTCCTAACAACAAGAGGACAACTCTGGCTTGCATAGATCCAAATTTCCCACATGGATGGTAATCCCCAGCCTAGGTTATTCTCTACTTTCCCCTCAACCCATACATGGCTCTCAAACTGCCACTACATAGTCTATGTTACAAAAATGTTCACCAAGAATGGTAGAATTCTATTCGTTTTATGAGAGTTCATAATCATCCAAGCAGTATGTAGAGTGATCTTCGACAGTTATCATGGCATACTGAGTCCAGGAAAGTGACAACTAGTGGGTATCAAGGGTATCACAATACTCAGCTATCTGGCCATGTTGTCAGTGTACCGTAATTGTGTATTATGTTTTTTTCTTTTTATGTGTCTACAATATACGTATTTCATGATGTACGTTATTGTATGTGTAAGGCCTCTGAGAATAACAGTGTTTAGCCACTGACAGAGCTACCCTACTGAAACAAAACAGATAGATAAAATCACAAAAAAAAATAGTAATTATTAGCAGCTTTGTCTCTATTGACACTTTTCTCAAGTTATACTCAAGAGCAGATCCAGGAATTCCGTAAAGGCGAGGCACCTTTACAAAATTAAAGGGGGGGGGGGGGGGCGAGCATGTGCCCTAATTTTTTTTTTTCTTTTCATCACTTTTGTTTGAAATAAAAAAAATAAAGAGGGGTTGCATGCCTGGTGTACCCCCCTGTGTTTCCCATTGAAGTCTTCCCAACTACTGTAAAGGTGGAAATTTTTGCGGTGTTGAGATTTTCATGCATTTCACACAACCCAAAACTAGCATGAAAATAAAAGCACGCAAATATTTTTGTTTGCCATATGTTCAAGTAGTTGATGTCTTGATTCCAAGGAATTAAAAACACGCGAAACTCTTCTTACCCTGTCGAGCGCCAAAAATTAGTCACGCGAAAATATTCACTTTTATAGTATCTCCATGGCAGAGACAGCAACAGAAAAACAGGTTTGGCAAGATCTCAGATATTTAATATCACGATAACCTTAGGCGTTTCCTGGAAATGCTTCTTTAGATGACACTGCTTTTGGGTTTGCATTCAAGCTAGAAATATCACTCAACTACAAATATCATACCCCTGCCCCAAAATATGCTGAAGTGGTCTTTTTTATGCACGATTTTTTTCCTTGATGTGTTGCTTTCACAGGATTGAACTTTCTGCCAGTCATATTTAAGAAGTTCACCTTCATAGACAGATGATGTGGGTTGAGTGAATGCAGCAATATTAGAAGAACACATCATTGAGAGTTTGAGGAAAATCGGACAATCCGTTCAAAAGTTATGAATTTTTGAAGTTACTGCTCACTCCAGACTGGATGAGAAGACTATTATAGCTTCTGATGTCACATGAATACAATGATATAAAGAAAGAACAAAGAAAATTCAACATATTTTCACTTTTCTCGCATAACAAAAGAACACGAGACTTCTCTCTTTCAGAATGCAAGGGGAATAATATTACCCTTCACATACGTCAGTAACAAGTCAAAGAAATGTGCACTTTATTCAAAAAGTAAAGTTTTGTGAAATTCTCTTTTTATTTTCTTTATATGGTTGTACGCATATGACATCATACTCTGTAGTAGTCTTCTCATCCAGCAGTGACTACGCAGATACTTTAAAAATTCATAACTTTCAAACGGATTGTCCGATTTTCCCCAAACTTTCACTGATGTGTTCTACTAATATTGCTGCATTCACTCAATCCACATGTATATAAAGGTGGACTTGTCCTTTAAATGTATGGTACATATCAATACAAATATGTGTGCTAGAGTAATTGACAATGCTTTAACACTCACTGGGAACTCGTTTGCGGCGGCAAAGGTTTTTCCCACATTTTTGGTCACACAATCTCGCTCCCATGGTAATAACCTTTCTGGCACCCTCTCAAGAGATACAACTGTTTTGCTCATCAGTTTTTCAATACCAACAAGTGTGCCAAGTAGCACTTGACTTGAATCGCTAAAAAAAACTGGGGAAGTTGTTTTCTCCACAAAGCTTTTCTTTGCTTGGTTGCCACAATACTGTAGAGCAAGATGTTTTTCACAGCATGAAAATTTTGTGATTGCCACAAGCATCCAATGCATAGGTGCCTACAGTGTAGACAACGACTTTCATATATATGCATTTTAATTTCGCGATCCTTGGATTTCTGGTTTACAGTATGTTAGTATACTAACACACTTTCTGTCGCTCTCAGAAAGTCTTGCACATTGGAATAAATTGAATTCATTTGTTTTACATGGCCACTAAGGAAACAGAGTGTGCTTGTAACTAAGCAAGCAACCTTGGGACCGACGACTTTAAAGGGAACCCAAAGAGCAATGTGGATTGAGTGAAAGCAGCAACATTAGTAGAACACATCAGTGAAATTTTGAGGCTAATCGCACAATCAATGCAAAAGTTTATATGAATTTTTAAAGTTTTGATGTTGGAACCGCTGGGTGAGGAGACTACTAAAGGTTATGACGTATCAGTGGACGACAATATAAAGAAAATATAAAGGGAATTCAATAAGAATTCATTTTTCATGAAAATTACATATTCCATCAACTTGATACTGACATATGTTACGGGTAACAATTATTCCCCCTGCTTTCTGAAAGCGGTTAGTCAAGTGCTCTTCCATTTTGTTAGAAAGTTAATTTTTGTGGAATTCCCTTGATATTTTCTTTATATTGTTGTCCACTCACACGTCATAACCTCTCGTAGTCTCCTAATCCAGCGGTTCCAACAGCAAAACTTAAAAAATTATAATTTTTGCATCGATTGCCCGATTTTCCTCATACTTTTACTGATATGTTCTACTAATGTTACTGCTTTCACTCAATCCACATTGCTCTTTGGGTTTCGGTTCCTTTTCAAGCCAGAAACACCTCCTCTATTAAAGACATCAATTTTTTTTTTTTTGTAACCTCTAAGTCAGTTACAGAGATATAATGATCTTTGAACCTATAAACGATGGAACACTGAGAGCAGCATTACCAAAAAGCACAGGAATCTACATTTGACCATCATATACCCAAATACAAAATTTCAATGATATCTGTACAAAATTTCAACAATATCCATTATGAAAAACTAACTGTATGGCACGCACAAGACATCCATCAAATACAATTTTTGTGCATTTCGCGCAACAAGAAACTAGCGTGCAAATAAAAAGCAATGTGAATATTTTTGCTCGCCAGATGTCCCAATAGTTGATGTCTGATTCCACGAAATTAAAAACACACGAAACTCATCATACCCAGCCGAGCATAAAAAATTAGTCGTGTGAAAATATCCACTTTTACAGTATGACCTTTGACCCTGTAAAAGGCAGAACATTAGAAGCAGCATAACAAGAAACAATGGAGTCTAAATTTCACCATGGTGCAGATCCATATGTTTTGAAAAAAAAAATCCATCAAGAAATATGAAATGTTGAGCACACACAAGAAATTAAATATGGTGGCAGCCTTTGGCCCAATAAAAGACAGGACACTGAGGGCAGCATAACCAAAATTAGCACAGGTCTCACATCTGTAATTGATTCTCAATAAACATGTGCTAAAAACATTTCAGATTAGGAAAATATTTAAAATACAATCAGATTCAGTCTTTTTTTGTTTCATATAGTAGGCCCATTTATTTCACTTTAGTTCTGAAAAGGGAAGATTTTCTGTTCAAACTCCCCTCAGAGGTCCTTAACAAAAGAATCTGGATTTACCACTCAAAAGTTCAATGGGTATTCTGAATCTACATAAAAACAAATGTATTCCCCCCACATCTAAAAGAAAGTGCATCCAGCCTCCAAAATGAGGTATGTTTTACAGAGGGATTCCCCATTAAACACACTTTATTTGTTTCTAACATGCTGGTATGGCCTATTGGTACAATTCTTTTCTAGATTTATCTTACGTCATTGGTATGAAAAAGTAAAGGGGTTTACCGTAAGCTTGTCCACTTTAATCACTGGGGTAAGACCTACAGCTTCAAGAAATTACAAGTATTCATGTCTGTGCAAAACTTGAAAGAAGTCCACTGAGATATGTGGCCAGTAGAGTACAGACAAGGAGACTCTTAAAATCTGTATCAGGGCAATTACCTCCCAAGGACAATTACCCCCCAGCTAAATACTGGTTAATGATAAGGTTAGAGTAAAGATTAGGGTTAGGGCTAGGTTTAGGGTTAGAGTTTGGGTAAGTGTTAGGATTAGGTTCAGGATTAGGATTATGGTTAGAGTCAGGGGAAGGGTCTGGGGTAAATGCCCAGGGGGTAATTGCCCTAGACCCCCTAAAATCAACCATTTTACATTGTATTATATTCAAAACAAGCATACAAGTTACCATCAAAAGTTACAATAAAGAGCTAAATTTTGAAATAATACCACTGAATTGATAGATATGACTCTATAACAAACTTGAATGACCTCCGTCAAGAAACTCAGCCCATAGGCCACACACACACAACACCGACGAAAATCTGACCTTTGACCTTATAAAAAAGGCAGACATCTGGGGGCAGCATCATTAAAAACAATAAAGGGGTCTGAATTTCACCATGATGCACCTCCATTATGAGTTTTGAAGAAAATGATCTAGCAATGTGCATTGTACAGCACAGTAATGGAACAAAATCAGGGGTAGCATCACCAAAAATTATAGGGATTCATATTCAACTATGTTGAAACTCTGCACAAATTTTTCACACAATCTGTCCAGGAGTGTGGCTAGTAGAGTGCACACAAGCAGATGCTAAAAAGAACAAAAATAACATTAACCAGTATGTAAAAAGATGGATTAAGCAAGGGTGCTACCACCAAAGTTACAAGAAGCTCGATCTTTTAATGGTACACCTCCGATCGGAATTTGAATAAACTCCATTAAGGAATGAGGCTAGTATTGCGCACACAAAATGTGATTGGGCAGCGGCAGCACAACACTGCTGAATCTAAAGTATTCTCCAATACATACACCGGGGTAAACAATCAAGATGGCCATGTGCGATGGATTGGATATTTTGCATGTTGCACATATCATGTCTTTCTTGTCATATGATGTATATGATGCCAGGCATAAGATCTTTACGTGCAGGATTCATGGGGCGATTCAATCAATATGGATGAAGCACTTATATTGGAAAGCTCACATGCCAACAGCACATGCTGAGCCCATTGGAATGTAGCATGTTATCCTGGTTGCATGACCTGCTAAAAAAATAACAACTAACGATCATTAAAGTGAGAGTAACTTTTTCCCCGGTATAAGTACCTCATGAGAGGCTCAATATAAAGTCAAGAGGGAGGTCACCTGACTTAATTGGGGACTTTTGTGTGTGTCATGTGACTGCCTTTTAACCAATAGCGTTGTCATAATTCATCATGCCAGAAATAAAGCCATAGCAGTCTCTCTAAGACCTTTGGCTCGAGATATGATCTGCTCCCAGCCATCGTTAGTTCCATAACAATAACAACTGCGGTCATTAAGAGAAGTAAAAATAGCCCAACATGATTACGATACACTTTGCATATTATTTCTGAATACACATTCCTCTTCTTCTCCAAGGGAAAGGAAAAAATTCACAACACTAAAGCTTCTTCCAGAGCTCATTGTTTTCTACTTTTTTGTGTGTTTTATTTGGGACAAAGTTCCTGGTTCTTGGAGATTACAATTAGATACTTGATCCCTCTAGATTGGTCATCAGAGAAATATTTAAAAAAACAAAATAAGACAAAACAAAAACAATCTACAAAGTGGGACTCTTTCAACAAATATTAGCTTTTCGTGGCTAAGTAGAGCTAATCCTGAACATCCAAAACATTAAGTGCTTTCATAAGAGTACAGTGATTGTAAGATGCGGTCACATGATTTGCTCCTTGGTACAGGTCTTGTGACAGTGTGTATTTTACCAGAGACCAACATGAGACAGACATCATCAGACAATTGGGGAGTAGGGGGGGGGGGGGGGGGGGGGAACCCATCACATCACTTTCAGTTCCACATTGGTCTGTGTTCATGTGACATCATACAGGTATGTACAGAAGGGGGCCACTTTCAACATCAGGATGATTCCAAAGGATAGCTGGGGAGAATCCTGGGTGTTAGATGCATCTCAACGCGTAAAAATAAAGTCCCAAATCATGGAATTTTTTTTTTTTCCATATTCCTCTATCTGGACATGAAGAGATTGTTCAGTTTTCAGGAAGTCTCCTGCAGAATCAAGGAGACTTGGGAGCTCTGGTAGAAAGAATTAAGGATAACACTGCTCTTGAAGAAAGGAGAGAAAACTTGACAACTTTCAAAGTCCACAGTCGAGAGGGTATGACTGACAGAGACAAAAAGAGAGATAGATAGACAGAGAGCATAATGATAGAGAGTATGAATAAGACCCACATGACTATATCTAATGCTGGCTGTGTCTGCATTCATAGTTAATGTAGTTACACCTTTGCTTACCCGGAAATAAACTTGATTTTATGCTTACCGGTAGTGGAGGGTAGGGGGTAGAAACTTTGATGATATCATTCAATGAGTATAAAACCTTTAATACGTTCAGCTTTGTTACAATTTTATTTTGTTTCTCGATGCTGAATGGAAATTGCCTTGTAACTTTAAAAATGTAAAAATGTCGTCTGAAATGCCAAATTACAGTGATGATGATGATAATAATGATGATACTGATAAAATAAACCTGAAAATTGTAATTACAGAATTCCTTATGTTCTCCAAGCAATTTTAAAACCAAAAATAATGAAAGATGCATGGTCATGAAACATATCTTGGGGCTGTACTATCCAAGTTAGCTTGGTATTAAGCTCTAGCCGCCATAGCACTGTACAGAAAGTCTTGTTGTTTCAACATGTTGCTGGCATTTTTGTAAGTTATAGTACAACCAATATCATAGGGGTGCAAATAATGTATTTTGCTGATCTAGCCGACCTAGGTATTCATCTTTGTGACGTAGTATGAACGTACCACATCACACTCAATTTACTAAAACTGGCAGACATTTGCAGACAACAAGATCCACAATCTTCTGACTCTCATGAATACTCACAAGAAGTCTGCTTTTGGTTGGGCATGATTATTTCTGACCATCTGTCTAACACACATATTACTATTAAGCATAAGTTGTTATACTTCTGCAGGAAACATTAAAGAAAACCAAATCCCGACTAAATGTGGATTGAGTGGAAGTAGCAATATTAGTAGAATATGCCAGTGAAAATTTGAGGAAAATTGGACAATTGATTCAAAAGTTATGAATTGTTTTGATTCTGTCATTACTGGATAGGGAGACTACTATTCTTCAAGACGTCATATTGGACTAGTGATAATACAAAAAGAAAATGTAAGAAGAATACCACAAAATTTCATTTTTTATGAAAAGTTCACATTTCATTGACATGTTATGGACATATGTTAAGGGTAATATAATTCAACCTGCTTTCTGAAAGAGGCAAGTCAAGTGCTCTTTCATTATGCCAGAAAAGTGAAATAATGTTGAATTTTCTATGTATTTTCTTTACTGTATAAGCTGTTATTTTCACGAGGGTTTAATTTTCACGAATTTCGCGAATCACAGTTGGATTGTGAATTTTACAACACGCGAAAATGCCTTGATGCACTTGGGTGATAGTGTGTTTATGTTCGCGTCGGTGTTAATTCGCAAAAACAACATCTCGCGAAAATGTCTATGACCTCTTCATTCGCGAAAGTGTCTGTATGCGAAAATAACAGCGTATAGAGTATATTGTTGTCCAATACGACATCATTACGTGCAGTCTCCTTATATCCAGTGATGGCTGCCCCGAAACTTTAAAAATGCATTAGTTTTGAATGGATTGTAACTTTCACTGATGTGTTCTGCTTTCAGTTGATCCACATTTATATTTAGGCTTTGGTTTCCCTTAATATCTGACTACGCAAAGTACATGCCAATAAAAACAATGACTTGATTTTTGAACAAGCAATACCAGGTGCCAAGCCACAACAAACCATATGCACGTGACCACATATTGGCTTCAAATCACAGTGGGGATTCCCCTGATGTAATGTACTCTTGGGGGAATTCCCACGCCATGACATGCCCTTCTTTAATAAGGTAGAGAAGGGACATGATGGGGTGTCTGTGAATCTACATAGCTCTCTGACTATGTCTGTGTCTCAGATTAAAAAGAAAAATCCAAGAAAAATCACGAAGAGTCAACTCAGTGTGCACAACTTTTTGCATACACACATCTTCCAGTTTTCAAACACATTGACACGTGTGTACAAAATAACAGCATGCACACTCATGTTCGTACATGTTTACAACTACCATACATTTCCCAAATTTCACATCTTTATGGGTTATTCTACTTGTGATATATCCATTTAACACCATTGGAGTTTGTTATAAAAATGAGACTCATACCAGCCAATAACAGACAACCATGTTAGTAGCATGGACAGATTTTTGCACTTTTTTACATTTTTTTTTTGAATGGGGGTATTCGTTTTCCTTGTCAGTGGTAAATCCAAACTTGAAGTTATATTCCTTGTGACTTTGCAGTATGACACATTACAATAGACTGATCGGCACAGGACACTATAAAAACAAACAAACAAAGTAATGACACCAATCAATATTACTTTGGACAACACTGCAGTCACACACAATTGGTTACAAATCGCAAACATAGAAATAACATTGACAGTGTGGTCTGTCACACCATAGTGTACACTGGAGTGTATTAACTGTCTTTGATTTGCAGCTCTACTGCACATTCAAACCAAGATTATTTCACGCTGAACAAATGAATAACCATACCAAAGAAGAATCATGGTGACATTCATGCCAATGATATCAGAATTTCTCATATCAAATACTTACAACATAGGAAAACATAAAAGAGAAGAATGAGAACAAGTAGAAGAGAATAAATACAAAGACAAAAGAAAGAAAAGAAGAGAAATAGGAGGAAAAGAAGACAGAAATGAAGACCATGAAAAATACAAAGAGAAAAAAGAAGACGAAGAGAAGACAGAAGATAATAAAGAAGAAAAGAAGGAGAAGGAAAAGAAAATGGTGATGATGACGATGAAAAACCAGAAAGGAAAGAAGAAAGAAAGGAAATGACAATCTAATCTGGCCATCCTACCTTCATAATGTCTGACAGACTTTGAAGCACAGGTGGTTTGGGTGGGGGAGGGATGCCGCCATCTGACCCTTGGTCAAGAGGTTCCACAGTGGTCACTCCAAGCTCACTGGTCAAGATGTAACATACAGCCTGTGCACCCTGTGATACATCAATGAATGTCTCGTGATTTTCAAAGATACGAGTCACAAAGGAAGGAACAAAGGACTGAATTCTACTTATGAAGTGTTCGTGCACACTTGCATATTATAATACACCATCTATGGCACCATTATCACTTCTTAAAGGGTACCTTCAGGCATAGACTTTCTTTTTGCTACATGGTAGATTTGCCACTAACAAACACACACTACAGACAATCTTGCCAATAAAGATGAATCTATTTGGACTGAAGAAATAGCTTCGAGTAACCTGCGACATAGAGAAAATTCAACTTATAATGGATTAAAATCAACAGAATACAAAGAGAAGAGAACTTGAAAAGACCTTCAACTTAGGCAATTATTCGACCTATGGGGGGTCGACTTAACCAAGTTTGACTGTATATCTCAAGTATTTTCATCTCAAACATCACACAGACTCGAGAAAAAAAACAATGATTGCATCATGTTTTGCCAGGTTGATGCTCTGTAACAATACATCATTTGATACATCATGGGCCCCTTCGTGCATCAAGCTGCAATCATCCTGGTGCAATCGTGATAATATAGCTAGCGTACACCAACTGAATGTAAGAGTGTGCAGCCCATGATTGGCTATTATCCTGATACAGTGCGCCCAATGATTTAGAAGCATTAAACATTGAATGTACACATATCACTGACACTTTTACACATTGGCACAAACAAACAAAAGTTTCCACAAAAATTCCATACAAGATAAATTCCGTGTGGTTTTTCTCTTCACAAATATCATAGCCATGCATCATTTATTTCATTGATATGAGTTTGAAAGCAAAAACAGATAGTCAAAGTCTTCCTCAAACTGACAGTCCCCTTCACACTGCAATACCTATACCTACTTTGCACCTGGGTTGAATAACATTTTATGACTTCGATCTTACATCCCTTTGCAATCACTGGTCGAAATCAGTGCATGCAAAGATGTGATGTGGCTTGTCCAAGATACTGAAAAGGTGGAAATTTTCATGTGAGTTATTCTTCGTGCTCAGGCAAATAAGATGAATTTCTGATGTTTTTAATTCACTGATGGTCACAACAATCGCGTGAAAAATTGAAACAACTCTATCCAAGGGACAGAGTGTTTTTGCCTCTACTGGAGGGGACAGCAAGATAACACATTGCTCAACAAGACTCATTGGGATTTGTCCCGTCCCTAAAAAGATGTGTCTGTGATGGGGGGAAACCCTTACGCCAAACTTTCACACAGTAAACACAAAATACAACCTGAAAGAGAGAAATCCCTCATTGTTGGGTTTTCCCCCACTTGAGTCATGCACACAAGTGTGACTGCAGAAATGTCAGATTACCCACCACTGAGCCCCCAGCTCCAGTCAGCATGTCCACCATGGAAAAGAGCCCCTGGGCCCTGGCGCGGGTCAGTCTCTGGGTCAGCCTCAACCGCGTGAATATGTATGAGCAGCCCTCTCCTGACTGGATGATTGGCTGCCAGGTGGAAGTCTGCGACATCTGATTGGACAGCTGGAGTTCGCAGACCACACCTTCACCATCTTGCAGCAAGAGAGACCAAATTGGGGCGGGACTTCCTTGCCATTGGCTCCCACTTTGAGATGTAGATGGTCCCCTTAAGAATGGAGTTTTGGAAACATCAAAAGCATATTTGATTTCAGAGATACAGTGGACTCCCGTTATAACGTAGTCCTCAGGACTGGCAGTTTTCTGTCGAATCGAAATCAAAATCGAAATTTTGTCATAACCGATCAAATAAACAATAAAAAACAAAGAGTTTGAAATGTTGCTGCTTAAATTCTTATTTCGTTGTAACCGGAATTTCGTTATAACTGTGCTCGTTATAACGAGAGTGCACTGTAGTTAGACAACAACTTCCTTAGATAGACAGATAGATAGATGGATAGATAGATAGATAGATAGATAGATAGATAGATAGATAAAGATAGAGAGATAGATGGATGATTAGATGGAGAGATAGAAAATTAATATGTAAATGATACAATACTAGACACTTCATCTCATACACTTATATAAGATGATTACTCACATACACAACAACCATTCTCTCACTTTTGAACCAGCATGAGAAGCTCCAAGCATTTCTGCATAGAAGTTGGATAAAAATTATGTAATCCATGCAACCCATGTAGTATATAACTCTTTTGGTAAATTAAAGCCTATAGGATTTATCCAATCATTTGTTAATTTCTCTTTGTAAATTTCTCTTTGTGAAAACATACTGCCTGAAATCTCCTTTGTTGAATTACGGTTCAACTATCTAATACCTTGCAGTCTTTGTTTATTCACAATGATATTATGTGAAAAGCCATGCGTCAGTTATCTTGTTATAAGACATTGGAGGGTTCCCTACCTAGCAGACTGGTTTAGAACACTTCTCTGCTGCTTTCTCTGCACCACTCTCTGTACTCTAGCCTTGAAGCTGATACCAGATGATGAACATCCACCAGTCTCGCTCACACACGCCATAATGGATGAGGAAACAGGCTGCCTTCTGCCTGGCTCGTCTGCACCACCAAGAGAGGGCGACATTCCCATACTCTGACTGAAGAGCTTCATAGGACGAAGAAACTGTATATTCCATGAAAAAAAACAAACAAAAACAAAAGCAAAATATAGTACAAACAGACAAATATTGTAGGAGCACCACCAAAAGAGGGCAACATTTCCATATTCTGACTGAAGAGCTTCCTAGGACGTAGAAACTACATATTCCATGAAAAAACAAACAAAAGCAAAATATGGTACAAACAGACAAATACTGAAGGAGCACCACCAAGAGAGGGCGACATTCCCATATTCTGACTGAACAGCTTCAGAGGAAGTAGAAACTATACATTCCATAAAAAATAAAAGAGAGGAAAATATGACACAGAATGGATGGATGTTGAAGGAGAGAATGAAAGAGTAAAAACATAAACTACTGATCATCATTTACATGGGCTAGCAAATGTTCAGAGGGATAACTTGACTTCAGTCACGCACCTAATGCACCAAATGCTTGGCATGGTTAGTATTCTCATTCAAATCAAGTAGCATTAGATACTGTTAAAAAGGACAAGGTAGTAAGGTAATATCAATTCCATAAACCTTCTTTTCTTTCTAATTGTATTGCAAAATATAAGACTTCTTCACATATGAAATCTACATTTGAAGGACACAGCCAATCAAATTGAATTTGGGAGTAATCCTGTCATTTTATGCCACATAAATAACACAGGATTTCTCCCGTTGTAACCAAAAAATTATAGGCCACTTAATTTCATTCAAAGCTACACAAGCAAAAAAAAAAAAAAAAAAATCACGGGTTTCTATTGCAACGACTTGGGCAATGTGGAGCAATGCAAGGTTTACTGTTTCTGCATTATCAGGTCTCTGCAAACATGCCTTCAAGTGCCCCATTTAATTCTCAGAACCAAATAAAGATTCAAAGGTAGGCCTAATATAATTAACTTAGAACAATCCGTGTTCATACTGACGCCTCCAACACCTAATTGTATTGCTCAGATTTCATCTGTTACATACAAAGGCCCAATGCACAGTAAACAGCTGTGAGTTCTGGCTCGTGCATAATCGTGGTGCACGTCTAGCACGCACAATGGTCCTTTTGGCGTGAAAGGATTTGATATGTGACACCAATCAAAGTAACATGAAATGAGGTTAATTATTATCAGAGAAGCAGGTTCCTTGGTTCATCCCAGCATTGGTTCATCCCAGCATTTGTAATCTTCATGAGGCTCACATCACTATTTGATTTTCAACAATCTCATTTGCTGTAACAGTCAATCCTGATCATGAAGAAGCACCAGTCTGGGTCAGAAAGGAGGAAACAAAAGGAGCAAAAAGAACTCCATGACAACGCGAAGGGATCTCGATCCCTCCTCGCATATTTCCCCTGAGTAAACCAGAAAGAGCCAACAGACACTGCAGAATCAACCCGGGCAAGTGAAGATTGATTTATCAGAATCACCCACAACCCATGAAAACCCTGCCATAGATAATAGCCAGAAGGGACAAGACACCGAAGGTCCTTTCAGGGAAAAACCGAATCAACCGACTTCAGCTAACTTAAAAAAAGACCATCAGGGTAGGCGGTTTCGCCCTGAGTGGTATACCTCATACCCATGGTTAGAATGGGAACAAACTGCAAACAACGGTGACGGAGCGGCATTCTGCCACGTATGCCAACAAGGTTGCCTGCGAAAAATTCCTGGTGGTGGAAGGGAGGAAGAAAGTTTCAGCAAGAACGAGTTTTCGAATTGGAAGAAGGCAACTCAGGCATTCCAAAAGCATGAGCAAAGTGAAAGTCATCACCTACTCGTGTACAAAATGAACCAGATCTGGCATGGGAGAAACATTGTTGAGAGACTTGACCATAGTGCAAAGGAAGAGATGAAAGAGAACACAAAGTATCTTCATGCTATTTTCTCCACTTTGCAGTATCTTACCAAACAAGGATTACCAATTCGAGGACACACTGACCATAACAGCAACTTTCATACTTTGTTGACATTGCGATGTAGGGACATTGAGGGTTTCGATCGGTGGCTCGAAAGGAAGTTGTCATGGATCTCACATAAGATACAACAGGAAATGATTGACATGATGTCCAGATCTGTGATGCATGAGTTGGCAAAAAAAATGCAAGGAAAAGTATATGAGATCATTGCTGATGAAGCCACTGACGTGTCCAAGTTGGAGCAACTGTGTATTTGCGTTCGCGTTGCAATAGACGAATTGCTGGGAGAAGAGAACGTCCTTGGTATGTACGCGATTGATGAGTGTGACTCAGAGTCACTTCACAAGACTATCAAAGATGCTCTGATAAGGTATAACCTCCCCATCTCTCTGTGCTGGGCTGCAAAGCTTTGATGGAGCAGCAACATTCCAAGGAGAAAGGAGTGGTGCTGCCAGCCGACTGCAAGAGGAAAATGAGAGAATCACCACTACACACTGCCACATGCACTGCATTAACTTAGCAGTCCAAGACATGGTCAAGAATGTGCCTAAGCTCCGTAACTTCCTTCCACAACCCCCCCCCCCCCCCCCCCCCAGATCTCACACTGTCACAGAAATGTGCCCCTCTTGAGATTTTGGCCCCCCAAAAACAAAACAACAAAACAACAACAAACAAACAAACAAACAAACAAACAAAAACTAAGTGTTCTGGCCCGCTTGCTCAGAACTCTTGCAACAGACTGACACCCATTCTCACCTTTCTTGTCTCTTCTTTGTCTGTGTTGTCAGGAATGAGTTGTGGCTGTGCTTGTGAGGATTCACCAGTCGCACTACCATGGTCTGCTTCTGAGTTCAGAGGTCGGCAGAAGTGTGTGCACAAAATGACAGGCCTGCTGTAGTTTGGTATGGATAGCTTCTGCCTGCAGAGATTGAGAAAAAGTTTTAAATGATCGGTTGTCCGGTGCACTGGACACCAGC
The DNA here is from genome assembly GCF_040938485.1 of Diadema antillarum. NCBI lineage: Eukaryota > Metazoa > Echinodermata > Echinoidea > Diadematoida > Diadematidae > Diadema > Diadema antillarum. Next base: position 379,337 of record NW_027271009.1, on the reverse strand, counting down.
AATATGAAATTGATGTATGGCAGCCCAACATTTCACAAAATGCAATAGTTTGACGACCCACGGAAGAAACAAAAATACTTCAAGCTAGTGATATGAGAAATTCTTATTACTCCAAGAACTCTTTAATTTGTGGTATTTGTTCTGTGAACCCTCCATCAAAAACAAACAAACAAAAAAGTGTCTACATGCATTCTGGATATTGCAAACATTATGAACTGCCCAAGATGAGATCTGAAAAGCCAGAGAATCAAAAAGTCAACCTTGCTAAAGTCAACCTTGCATAAGTTGAAGAATTGCTTATGTCAAAGGTCTTTTCAAGTTTTCTTCTCTTCATATTCTAATGATTTTAATCCCTAATACATCAAATTTTCTCTGACGTCGAAGCTATTGCTTCAGTCCAATAGATTCAACTGAGGTAAGGTTAACTGTATATCCATATTTTCAGCACAACTCACCATGGGGTGTGGATAGCAATCACAGAGTCCTTGCCCAGACCAAGCCGCTGTGCTGTAGCTCGTGCAAACAGGATGCACACAGCTTCATCTCTCCTTCCTGCTCCTGCTCCTGTTCCTGCTCCTTCTTCCCCCATTCCTCCTCTCCCTCCACCCCTGGCATTGGTCCTGGACTCCGAGGCATCCCCTCCCACTGCATCCCTTGGCCCTATTTCTCCTTGGAGGAGGAGGCAGTTGGCAGCATACAGACCCATGTGACTGTCTAGGGAGAGGACTCGCACAACAAGTTTGGACTTCCTCTTGCTCTCTGATTGATACAATTTAATGAGATAGAGAACAAAAAATCAGATAGTGTGATGATTTTACTGCATGTCAATCACTTCCTTCAAAATTGTTCATCTCAGTTTTCAAACATCCGTCAAAGTTACTCCTTGATGAGCCAACTACTCTGTGTTAGATCGTTTTATCACATACTCTATCAATCACATGAAGCACTTCAATTGCTTGTCATAGTTACAACTGTATTTGGATCCAGATGTCTTAAAATTATTCCACTTAATATCAGACCCACGAGACTTGTGACTCTTTGTGTTGTGTGAATCCTTCCATTAAACCAGCGGGTTCCCACTTCCCTGATTAAAGTATCATATTATATGGGTTTATCTCACAGTATTTTGTTCAAGTGACAATGTGCCAGTTTGGAAAGATTTCATTCACCTTATACAATTCATTTGTAAATAAAACAAGTCGGTAAGAGCTTGAAATACCATGATACAAGGAGTGGTCTTCGCTTAAAAAAGCAGAAGAAGACATGTAGGTATGTATTAATCTATTAAAACTTGACTTTATTTTTCAAAATCATCGATATGAAGCCCCTATTTCTGGTCACTGCTCCTCTGGGTTAGTATTCTGTCGTCAACAAAGACAAAATGATCGAAGTGAATGTGTTTGACAGGCCTTCCTACCTTGCTGAGAACCCTGTGAATCATGCTGGTTATGGTACCACATGGCCACCGAGGACTTCTCTCTGTTCACCAGCCGCTGGAGGCGCTCTGCTAGGCCGAGTCTAGAAACACAAGGGAACCAACCAAAGACTGGCTAACAGATGGAGGCTTCCCTCTGCAACGCATGCTAAGAAGTTTCACACTGAACACTGCAGCTTTTTTTTTCAGTTCACTAAAGCATCCTTTTCCATACATGCTAATATTGTGTACACGCACGCACTGCAACACACTGCGCCACACACAAAAAAAAACAACAAGCAAACAAACAAACAAACTTATACTTTTCATCTACGATTTTGCAACGACAAAGCCCTTCTTATGTACAGTCATCACTGCTTTTACAAATGTTTTTACATATGTTAATATTCTGTGTAAATTTTGTTTTACACAAAACACTAACCATGCTATCAAAGTGACATATTTATATGACACCTATTTCAATGTTAGCGTGTGAACCAACTTAAACTTTTGGCTACATACATTTGAGTATGATGCCCAGAGAGCTATTGTATTGTAAAACACACCCATCCATGCATGAACAAGGTCATATAATCACAAACTTGAGCGATCTTGTGATTACCTTGTGATAGTGCACATGAGGATTTGCCAAAGTAAGTAGTCAGTAGATCTGGCCAGGGCTGGGGACTAGAATTGTTACACACACTTAAAGGGGATGGCTAGTAACTGATCAGTAGGAATGCTGGGGGATGATTGTTCCAATCCTTGCGGGATTCATTTAAGAGTACATTATACATCTATTGTTGTGTGAAAATTATTTGCTTCAGAATGGTCTCATATTCAAGTAATGTGCAGTTTAATGTTTCCAGGTTAGCATGCCCGTACAGTGACGGGGCATCAAACTGCACATTACTTGAATATGAGACTGTTCTGAAGCAAATAGTTTTCACACAACAATATAATGTACTCTTAAATGAATCCCACAAAAATTGGAAACAATCATCCCCCAGCATTCCCACTGATCAGCTACTAGCCATCCCCTTTAAACATCTATTACCTATTACCTGTTACATGTACTTCACAACCACGCCTTGACAAAGAATGGTATGTAAAATCCACATTCACCCTCAAGTTTGGCTTGTGAATAAAGCTTGTTTTAGAACCTTATATAACTTATCTCATGTGAACATCTTCCTGATAGAACAGATTTTGTACAATTTTGAAGACATGAGGTGAGTTCAGTTGGTAGCATAAGGGGGAGGGGGGCAATGAGAGCGAAAGAAGGGAGTGTAGTGGGGAAGATATTGAAGGTATGGTATAGTATTGGTAGAGATGAGGATTGGGCTTTTAACTTTTTGTGAGATACCAAGAAACCACTTATGAAATAGTACAGAGCATACCATTCTAAGAGGGATTCAAAGTTTATTTGAAGAAAATCATTTTTGGAATCGCTGAGACATCTAAATACAAAGTAAATAAAAGTGATCGTATTAGGACCACTTGATTTTGGATATCTAAGCCATTTCAAAATCAATTTTCCTGAAATAAATGTTGAATTCCTCTTCGAATTATATCCTCTTTCACATTTTTATATCAAGAGGTTTCTCATTTTCTCACCAAAAAGTTACAAACCTGAAGTTAGGTCTCAACCTTAAACTATACAATCCCTTTAATGAATAAAAATGATAACAAGTACACGAGCAGTGTGAGAGACAAACACTTACTTCAGGAATTTCCTCTTTTTTTTCGCCGAATCCCCCGCGTCTCCTCGGCCAGAGGTATATGTTGATGCTGTTGCTGTCGCTGTAGCACCCGCACGGTGATCTGCCTTCTCTGGTGTGACTGCAGCCTGGAGCTTCAGCTTTTTGACCCATTCACTGCCAGTACGTGGGCTGGCACCCGGTAAGGTGGCATCAGCATTGTCTGGGCCTCTCAGTGCGTGCCTCTGGTGTTGGGCTGGCAAGGAGGAGGCGTCTGATACACAGGTGCTGATGGATAGTTCCTACAAGGATGAGTTTTGAATACTAGTAGACAATATGTCACATGAAAAAATTACAAAGTCTACGAAACTACAAGTACCCTTAAAATCACTACCCATATGGTACATAGTAAAACAAAATATCTCGATACTTAGGAAGAGCTGACAAAATGGTGTGTATGTGTGTGTGTGTGTGTGTGTGTGTGTGTGTGTGTGTGAATAAGATCAGTATTCATCCAGTACACTAGCCATACCATGAAAAGGAACATTGCTTCCCTGAACAGTTCATGTTCAAATGTCACTGTACTATGATATCTCCTTCAAAGATATTTGCCGTACTATTGGGCCAGCTTGACGTAGTAACACTCTGTCTTTTATCTCTACTAGCGTGGTACACGATTGTTTTGTATCATCATAGCACAGCAGGCTACAGCTTTAAGTGGGCTCTTCCAGTTCTCTAAATGAAGGTGTCTAGTAAAGAACTAAAAAGAAAACACTAGAGTTTGTTTCTCTATTATTTTTTTTCAAATATATATGGATAATAATCTAATGTTTGAAACACAACATACATTGTTGTCTTCACAATTATCAACTTAAATCTGTATGCTGGCATTAAATGAGGCTGAAATCTTGGATTGCAGAATGAAGAGCATTTAGAAATGCATGGCAAAATTTTGAGTTACTTGTATTGGAAAAAGGGTCATAGCACTTTCCCGGGTAGACATGAACAAGATGTGCAAGACCATGCAGGCAGTCTAAATATCAGGAATATGTGTTAATTATTGTGTCATTCCATTTATGTGAGCATCATAAAATCTGAATTCCTATCTACACCTTTCCTTCATAAATGAATTGATGTTTTCTTTTCACTCCACGCTGACTTCAAAGTGAAGCGTGCCGCACACTATTCTGATGGTTTATGTATATCAAATCAATCGAGACATCGTTTACACAGAGAAGTATAAACATAGTTTATAAAATGGGTTCAAGAATGTAGCCAATTGGAAGCGCTGAAATGAGTCACGTGTGCCTGCATTAATTTCTCGCTAACATCCACGGCTTGACGTCACAATGTTTACACTAGCAGTGCGCACTCAATCAGTTGTTACAAGTGCGTCACGCGCTACTATACGCGCTGTCAATCCTGTAAACAACTTCTAGTTCGGGCTGCCGGCCGGCCTTTCTGATCTTGTGTGCATAACATGTGTGGCGTACGTATACTCTTATACGTACAGTACTTATATGTGTGGGATTTCCGAGTGCGAAGTGCGTAAAGGAAATGTTTGGGACGAACATCTTCGGACATCTTACAAAGGTACGTGAAAAATGCTGTTAGTTTTCGACCCATTTTATAAAACAAATGATGCACAGGATTATTTCATGGCGTTAGTGGAGATGCAGCTCACTCTCGGGTATTTACAATGTAGTGCAACATGCACTCGGCTTCGCCTTGTGCATGTTTCACAATTGTAAATACCCTCGAGTGTGCTACATCTCCACTAACGCACTCTATTTTGTGCATCACTTGTATAACAATTTACAATGATGTGTGTCAGCCGGGGGAAGGAGACACATTTTTTTCCTACTTACTTCATTGATAGACTCCTCAGGTGACTCATAATCCAGGATTTCTGGTTCACATGAGCTCTGTTATCAGAAAACATGAGAAACACAAAAACACATACAAAAGCTGAACAGCTGACATATCCTGAATTCTTTGAGGATGAAATATCACATCATTTGACTTGATATCACCACGCAGTGAATCAACTAGAAACTTGTTAATGGTGTCAAATCTTTTCAGTATAGCCAGAAGAAAGCTAGAAATTGGGCTGGTTGCATAGGTTTGGAATGTTATCAGTCTTTGTCAATAAATTCTACATAACATGGCATAAGAAGATTATTGGTGTATTGATTAGTAGTCATACATACTACATAACACATATTAGAACATTTAAAGTCAGTATTTGAGAAAACTGATTTATCACATACGGGATACTGAGGATCAAATACCATAGCTCAACCTTACAGTTAGTATCTGCTTCTTCATTTCCCTTTTTGATGACAATGTGTGAAAAAAAACCCAACAACTCACTTCTATAGCTGATGAACATTCACTGATCTAAAAAAAAAGATGTCTCAAACATCAGTAGAGACATACAATATGTACTCTTCTGCAGTGAAGAACTCACAGTATTGAAGTCAGCACACGATTGTTTTCAGACAAGATGTAGTCACAAAATAACTATCAAAAGTCAGAGGTTTGTTCATACACAAAACTGTGTGAGCTCATTAACCCGTTGAGGACGAGTCCCGAGTACACTCGGGCAGGTGTCTATGGGAAATGCATGTTGTAGCAAAATCAGTCCATCCTCAACGAGTTAAAATCAATATGATTTCACTTCTCACCTTGGGACTGGTTGACTGAGCATTACTCCGTCTGGGATGACCACAGCTTTGTCTGAATGTCTTGTCCCTCTGAGTGTTTTTGTCTCCTGAAAGTCCACTCTCCTCAACACTTTCTTCCTGCCCAATGTGTATGTTTATTCCTGCCAACAAGAAGCACAGGCAAAGTTTCATGTGATGTATCATACTTTCGAGAAACACATACCAGTAGGTCCTACATAACATTTTGGAGAATTTAAAGACAAGATGAGTTTCAGTTGAATGAAAATATGATAACAAGTATGATATTATAATATAAGAGAAACACCTTGCAACATCCAGTGGGCACTTGAAAAATAGTAAATACAGACATTTGACTAGAAGAAAGTTCAAATGTCTCTTGATTATCTAACCAGTGCTATCACTCAGCCTTCATTTGAATGTTGAAGGACAAAATAATTACTGGTATGACTTTCATCAGATTTGCTCTAAGAATGGCTTTGGATACGTTTGTTAAATCATTCAGAATTTCCTGTGATGTGTTTCTCTTGTTGAACTTCTCTCACTCAAAAATAATTTTCTATTTTCTTCCTCTTTTTTTTTTTTTTTTTTGGGGGGGGGGGGGGAAAATTTCCTTTGACAGTGCAAGATCCTTCAATTATCACAGGCTTCTCATCTGTCTGTCTGTGTAATCTACATTTGCATTACCTCTCTCACAAGGGGAAGTTTTGGAAGGTGGCATCAGTGGTTCCCCTCTCTCTAACCCAGCAACCTCCTCAGAATACTGAGAATGCAGCACAGCAGACACTGGTATCCTTGGGATTCCCAGGTCCCCAGAGTCACTACTGGAATCGCTAATGCATAGTTCTTCAGAGTCCATGGGTGGCGTTCTCTGCCCTGTTTTGGCCCCAAATACCATTCCTCTCTCTTCACTGCAAGATCCCACCAATGCTGGGCCCCTTTGCTGCCGACGAGGCGCTGGTCTCGAGGGGTTCCTTCGCAAATGACTTTTCTTCTTCAGTGGAGCCATGCCTAGTGTCCGCAAGCCTTTCGCTTCTTTGGCATCCTCATCACTGGAAGAAGACCAATCAATGACTGCCTCTTCTTCCACCCCCTCATCCTCTTCCTGTTCCTCTCTGGAACACTCATCAGTTCGGGGATTCCATCTCTTCACATTAACATCTGCAACAATTGTAAATAGTATGGAGATGAAAGCAAAAGGAAACTTAAAAAAGCACTCAGAGAGTGCAACCCTCCTCCACCAAGCAGCTCATTTCCACCCACACAAATATACCAAAAATTGCCCTTGAAGAAGAAGCCTTTTTTTTGTGTCTCAGAGTGTACCTCATCAGCAGCTTACTGCATCCTGCACCTCCTGCATGAAACACTTTATATATCACAACAACAACAACATAAGCAGCAGCAACAACAACAACAACATAGGCAGCAGCAGCAGCTAAAGCATCAGCTCCTTCTGTGTAATACTGAAGAAAGTTTCAAACAGAATCATCAGGATCGGGTAAGATGCACCATGTATGCTCACTGCTTTAGTTGCAATATTAGCACTCTGTTCGGTTTGCTGAAAAAGCATGTAAAATACAAAATAGTTGCCATTATTATCATTATTAAGAGGGAGATGTGGTGGGAGACTCTCCTACAATCCCAGCAGGCATATTAATGGAATTGAAAATTGAAATTGGAAATTGGAAATAGTCGTCTGTTTAATGCAGTCTACAATGCATGACGCGTCGGTCATACACAAACATTTATAAATACTTGTTTGTGACACGACCATCCTTTCATATGCTCAGTTCAGACTTTTCCTACAGGAATGACTGCAAAATTATTCATCTGAGAACGATTTTAGCCATCCACCACTCATACCTTTTGTTACCGTTTTTTCCTTCCACTTGTGGAGTTCTTCAAACCCAGCACTGCAGCCTGACCAATCTTTCTCGATGCGGTCAAGGTAGGATGTTTTCTGTTTCTTTTTGGGAGGGTTCATCTTACCTGGGGAGAGATGGACAACATCAAGATTTTGTTTAAAATTCCACGGTGGTGGACACTTTTTTCTCAGACCCTTTTCTTGATACCTTGTAATTGATAAGTAGTAGACACATAACAGTAACATGTTATACACTAAACCTATTCTGAATTCTTAGTACTGTGAGTTACACTGTAGGTGTGCTAGCGTGGGTGTATGCAAAGGGGGGGGGGGGGGGTCGGGAGGGTCATACACCCCCCCCCCCCTCCCCCCCCCCCCAATAAAAAGATCTTCAAAATGTCCGCTTTCTGAAAAAGACATTTTTGTTTTTCGAGGGCTTTTTACCCTATATACAACACGGGAAAAAAAAAAGTGACCAGGTGGTGTTCCAGCAAATTGTCTAAAACCTTGTAAATTTCGTAACTTAATATGCCATACCTTACTTCTAAGCCACACTGCCATGCCGAAAAAGTCACTTTTGTATGCACCAAATGGCCCCATTTTAAGATATAAAATTCAAAAATTCCCTCCCGTGGGCGTGGGGGACACCCCCCTTCCACACCTCCCTCCACTCAGTCGCTCTGCTCCCTCGCAAAGGTAAAGGTCCAAAAATTTTGATTATGACCCCCCAGAAAAAAAATCCTGGATACCACACCCCTGGCTAATTTGCCATACTAACTCTTTGAGGACGAGTCTTGAGCATACTCAGGCAAGGGTCTGAAATGGGTGTTGTAGCAAAATCAGTCCGTCCTCAATGGGTTAAACTGTGCAACACCTCGAGGTGACCTACTCTGCTACACTGTTAGTAGACAGAAAGATCCGTCTGTGCGGAGGACTCTTTTATATTTTGCCATTAACGCTGTCCTCCGGAGGAGATCAGTGAAGCCAGACGCAGCGCAGTCTCCGCGGAACATTCCCCGACGGACAGATACAGACTGATCTTTCGGTCAACACTGTTAGTTATTATTATAAAATGGGTTCAAGAATGTAGCCAATTGGAAGCGCTGAAATGAGTCACGTGTGCGTGGGTTAATTTCTCACTAACATCCACAGCCTGACGTCACAATGTTTACACTAGCAGTGCGCACTCAATCAGTTGTTACAAGTGCATTGTGCGCTACTATTACACGCAGTCAATCCTGTAAACAACTTCTAGTTCGGGCTGCCTGCCGGCCGGCCTTTCTTGTGTGCATATAAACATGTGATGTGTGGCGTACGTACAGTTCAGTTCGGGAAACCCACTCACAAGGGGGGCCCCTCCTTATAAGTAACCCGTCCCCCTTATAAGTAACCCCGTCCCCCTTATAAGTAACCCCCGGGGCACCCCTTATAAGGAGTCTCCACGCTTTTTTGCAATGCAACGCGAAAATGAAAGGACTGCGGCAATTCGCTTGATTATGTCCATAAAGCTTGACAAGTTTCCTAGTTACTCACGAAATTTGAGCAAAATCGGTTTGAGGCATCATATCTAAAATCATGGATTTAAATGCGATGTCAAACGACCCATGCGAATGCTGAAATGCAAGCGATTACTGGCGTGAGTGTCGCCAGGCGCGGCAATGCTTGAGTGCAGACGTGGCGACTGAGTACCGTACTCAGTCGCCACGTCTGCACTCAAGCATTGCCGCGCCGCCGCGCCTGGCGACTCTCACGCCAGTAATCGCTTGCATTTCAGCATTCGCATGGGTCGTTTGACATCGCATTTAAATCCATGATTTTAGATATGATGCCTCAAACCGATTTTGCTCAAATTTCGTGAGTAACTAGGAAACTTGTCAAGCTTTATGGACATAATCAAGCGAATTGCCGCAGTCCTTTCATTTTCGCGTTGCATTGCAAAAAAGCGTGGAGACTCCTTATAAGGGGTGCCCCGGGGGTTACTTATAAGGGGGACGGGGTTACTTATAAGGGGGACGGGTTACTTATAAGGAGGGGCCCCCCTTGTGAGTGGGTTTCCCGAACTGAGTTAGTACTGTAGAAGTAGAATGAACCAGAAATTCCAAAACACACAAATCACAAGGGACATTCTTGGACCAGGATACCATCAACATAATGCTGGCACTAAAAATAAAAAAATGAAAAAATAAAATAAAGAGATCTCCAACAGAAACCATGATGCTACAAATGAATACACTTACAATCAACTGCTTCGCACACAGCACAGGCCACAGCGGTCTGGTCAGGCTAATCACGGAGTTGACCGACCGAAAGATCGGTCTGCATCTGCTGGTCGTCGGGGAAATGTTCCGCGGAGACTGCGTCTGGCTTCACGGATCCCCTCTATGGAGGAGAGTGAGAACGTAAAAAAAAAATAATAAAAGACTCCTCCGGACAGCTACAGACGTTAGAAAATTCTAACGTTAGACGGATACTCACGGAGGTGATCAACAAACACAACAATGTGCATGTGGGACTGAGACGTCAAGTTTGCTATTCTGAAGAAGGGTCTAAATAAGGGATATCTCAGTGCAGTGATGATGCATTGAGATTACGAGCTCCACAAATCAGACGAGCCAACATGAAATACATTTTAGGAAATAAAATTAGATTGCAAACTTCGACAGACCGCGAACGAGAACTGATCTTTGAGTTAGTGTTACTGTTCGCGTTGCCAGCACTACCTGGCACTGCATTGCACTATGTAGGACAGTAGGGTACTCAGTACCCGATGTAGTCTGGGCTCCGTCCCCTTTTCCTTGGTGCGACCAAGAGAGGGCGCAAATTTTCTGATTGCGACAATCCTCGGGTGTCACGCCCTCATACGGCTTGTCGCGTACAATCACGGCTACGAGTAAAAAGAGTCCAGAAGCTAGACTATACCCGATGCGATGTACCGGGTCGAGTGTTTTTTTTTTAGACGGCGCAGCAGATTGGGGACCCTAAAAATCTATCGGGGACCCTATCCTTAAACCTAACCCTAATCCTAACCATCAAACCCTCACCCTAACCCTAACCCTAACCCCAACCCTAACCCTAACCCTAACCCTAACCATAACCAAAAACCCTAACCCAACGTTTTTCCCATAGGTTTAACACGCGCCATGCCCCAATCTGTGCCGTCTTAAAAAAAAACACGCTACCGGGCCGGGTGGGTACACACGGCACGACGGGGCCGCGCCGGCTAACGTGGTGGGTTAGCTAACCCACCCTACCTAGACAACCGGTAGCTACATACTAGCCCAGTCCCCCCCCCCCCCCCCCCCCCCCCCCCCCCACTCCACAGTCCTTACCGGCCGTATGCCGGTATGAATTCAAAGTTTATTTGATGAAAATCAGTTTTGAAATGGCAGAGCATATGCCTAAGATATCCAAAAACAAAGTAAGACAAAGTAATCCTAGTGATGAATATCACATGTTGTTAGGATTTCTTTGTTTAATACGTAAAACCAATTTTTATCAACCCCCCCCCCCCCAAAAAAAAAACCAACAACAACAAAAAGAAACAAAGCAAAAGTTGAATTCCTCTTTGAATTGCTTACTCTTTCATACTTCATAAGAATTCAATTTCTCAATGTCTTACAAAAAAAGTTGAAAACCATCCTCATCTCGACCAAAACTAAGCCACCCCTTAAGCCCTTTCCCCCCTTGCAGGTTCCCCTATTCTTAGGCCTATACAATTTTGGGATTGACAATATCCTGAATTTCAATGTGTTTACGAGACAGACTGCATTTGAACTCTAAAAATGCAAGACTCCCTTGTAATCTGTCGTATTTTGGTGTGTCGCCTACTAGTACCCATGACAATGGGGGGAGGGGGGGGGTCAATTCATCATTTTGCCTCAAAATAGTTTCCGAGATGCGGAAAATTGAATAGAAAGTTGTCCAAATACTTCATTCGCCCACAGTGCAAATGCAAAATCTCCCTCGAAGTGTGGGAAGGGGGATTCCCACTCTCACATTCTCCCCCGGTGAGGTCACCTTCCATTAACACTTTGGTAGGCCTATAAAGTTTGGAAATTTCCAAATTTACAAATTTCTGAATATTTCACCAGAGTGTGGACCAGATCTGTCACTTCAAATCAAACAAAGTTCCTCACAGTACTAAGTATATGGGAAGGCCTAGGGGATATATATCCTATGATTATGCCAAGGCCTATTACCTTACCCACTGGGCTATAGATTTAGTATGCAGGGCTATAGATTTAGTATGCAGGCCTATATGCCCTAGTGGTACACTTTTTTGATTCACAAATTCCCAGGCTATTCCCTCCCAAAATATGTACTGTATGTGCCGATAAAAATATTTTCATTGAAATTCGTAATTCAATGCAAATTAAGCCACGATCCCCTCGTATGGAAAGGGTTGGAGGCATTCTTTCCGCACCCTCCCCACTGTACATGTAGCCCCTTCCCCATGCATTTATTGTGGATATGTAACATACAATTGTATTGGAGATCAGCAGGGTTCCCCGAGCATTTCAAGAAAACAACATTCCCTGCTTTTCCTCTGATGAACTTGAAGTCTCAAAATTCCATTAGTGATATTTGTTTCAACTCATATCCAATTTCACAGGTTTTCTATGCTGTTGAAGTGAACTAGTTATGCAGTATATTATACACCTGTACTGTAATGTCAAATTCCATAGACAACACCAGTGGCGTTGATCCGTTCTCACTATGGGGGGAGGGGGGGGGGGGGGGTAGGGGGGCAAAACTTGGAATTGGTAAAAATATCTGTGCGAGGGAGCGGAGTGAGGAAGGTTGTGGGAGGGGGTATTTTGCGTTTTCAGACCTGAAATTCAGCGTTCCGGTGCATCGTTTGTTTGGTGATTTTTTTAATTTTTTTGCTATGAAAAATGAGAAAAAGATAATTGAAAGACTACTAGCAATTCTTGCTCCGCGTGTGGGACAAGTTGACGTCATAAAGAGGGAATGTGGTGGGACTGGAGCTAGGGCAGAGCTTTTGCATACTGGTATTTATAGAATTGAAATACTGTAGAACGATCTGATTCACACTTCTGTTGAATATTCCGAAATTGTCAGTCCTCCATTGTGCTGAGTCTAAATCTGTGGATAGGAATTGAGCGGGGGAAACGTAAATTAAAGACGATGACTATTTAAAAACTTTTGAATATGAATGTCTATAATTGAATTCTAAATTGAAATTAAACAATCCGTTGCAAATGGGTAACTATTTTGACAGTTGAAAGAACGAAAATGTTCCTCATATCATTTCATGAATTATTGGGGTTAAAATGTCATGTTTTTGACCCCTTGTCCTCCGGCCGGGATTGATGACCCTCAACACTGACATAGGCTTTGTAAGTGATCGAGAGTTGTAAGAAGTGGAACAACGATACACCATTGTGATTTTATGAATTTTCTCGTATGTATGATCTATAAAACTTTTCTGTATTTAGAATGGGCCAAGGGCACTCGTGTCTCTGACCCAGACTACTGAGGCTAGGCCATATGATGGGTTGTTAGGGGTAGTAGTACTATACTAGTACTTTATAAATTATGTATACATAATTTAATAGATTATTCCCCAAAAGTCTCATACAGTATCAATTCTTGTGTCATAGTTATGGTTCATTTAAAAAAGGCCGGCTTTTGAATGGGGAGGCCACCCCGTGGGAGAATTAGAAATGGGACTTGTCATTGGATGGGGTGAAGTGGGACAACTAGACTAGCTAGTTACAGCTTATCAGATGTGTGTGTGTGTGTGTGTGTGCGTGTGGACTGTGTGTTTGAATATTCTAATACTCTGCCCCCCCCAAAAAAAAAATAAATATAATGTAAACAAATAAATAAATCCATTCGGGCATTAATGGTCCATCAGATTCAGAGAAAGTTGTATAAGTTTACTTGTAATTTGTATTGAAAGCATCCAGAACTTAAAGAAAATAATTAGACGTCTAGTAGAAAATCTTTGATATTTTTATCATAACTTTGAATAGGCCTAGGCCTAAATAGGCGCTTGATGCTCGTTTAGACCCCTAAAATGCCCTAGACTTTTATAACGTTTACAACAGGGAGGTCAAGAAGTGACCGTGGGACAGTGTTTTGTTCACTGCAGTGTTAGGGCGGACTCACACTGTGCGATTTTTACTGCGATTTACCCTTTGCGATGTCCGACGACGAGAAATCGCACAGTGTGAGGATGTCTGCGATACGACAACCAGCGATTTGGGGCTATCGCAGCCATCGCAGCCCCATCGCAGAACTTTGAACATGTTCAAAATTCTGCGACAATCGCTTGCGACGATGATCGAAAACTTTCAGTGAAGCAAGGTGGTAGAAGAAGTACTAATCAAGATTTGGCTGGATATGCTTCCTTCATTCCACATTTGTTCACCGATCTGCCTCAACATGATGACGAAGATGAAATTAGGAGGGAGTTCTACAACGACTTAGAATGCAATCGTGAGTAATTCTACCACGAATATGGGCTTGTCGCGTCCATCGCAGCTGTTTGGTCCATACGTAGTCCCATGTATAGAGTTTGACCGAGGGCAGATTAAACAGTCTTTGGGGTGGGGTACCGGTAATCCCAATTTTGTCGAACATGTTAGATTTCTAGCTTTAGGCCTAGTGTTAGGCCTTAATTACTTGTATGCAAAGTTTAGGCCTTAACACCCCCCCCCCCCCCCCCCCAAAAAAAAAAAAAAAAAAAGAAAAAAAAAGAATGGAAAACAACAACAGCAACAACAACAAAACAAAACAAAAACAGAAATAAAAACAAAACACACCTGTTGTTAGACCTATACTGAGTAATACATATCTAGCTACATACATGTATGGGCTTAACCCCGTCGCGCTGCGGTATGGGCTTAGCCTTAGTACAGTGCAGTGGTTATAGGCCTATACAGATCTAGTGTGTTACGAGTAGTCAAGAGTGTTCTATCTAGGCTAGTCGATATTATCGACATAGCTACTAAAGCTAGCTCTAAACATTAAGGCTTCAGCTGTACTAGATTTAGATCTAAACATTGTTAAGTCTAAGCCCTACTCATGTACTGCACTGCCACTGCACTGGCACTGGACTCGATGTAGTCTAGTGATCGCGTCCAGCTCTATTAGTAGGAGTCTAGGTTCTCTGTCTAACGTTGAATGGGTTTCCAGAGGTCCATGGACTCCAGATAATTTTTTACACGTTGATAAGATGTTGATATTGAAAGTCTAGCCCGTTAGTATGTAACTGTTAGTGTTATATCTCTAGAAATCTATACTCTAACGTTAGCATCTTGATTCTTAACAAGTTGTTAGCACTATAGTCAAAGTAGTCTAGCACTAGCAGCTAGTCTCAGCACACTAACGTAGTCGTTAGTCCTAACCCTAGTAGTTACTAGTCGAGACCTAGCCGTAACACGCTTAGGCGGCTTACTCTACTACGGACTAGCACTACTCGCAGTTCCAACAGCAGAACATGGCTACAGCATAGAGACCTGTCACGCTGCATAGATTAATCGTGGATCTAGATATCAACTGTGCTTGCCTAACCTGCCCTTGGCTTTGACCTTGGTGGTTTAGAGCTCTTTAGACTGTAGGCATAGACCTAGGCCTAGAGAATTTAGAACTTTAATCGTTGGACCTATTCGAGATTCAGAGCTACAGGAACATTTTCTAGATCTTGGGCAGGCTGTAAAACGCCTAATGCCCAGAATGGCCAGATGTGGAGGTTGAGTCCAAAAGACAAGTTGACCAAATGTGAGATTGTAGTCTAATCTGGTGTGGGTTTGTGCAGTACTGTAGTAACACCTACTAATTACAGCTTGCGCAGCTACATTATAATATATGCAAAGAGCATCTGATTTTGTGTGATGTACATGTACTACATGATGATCATTTACTGATTGAGTCTGAACCCCCCCTCCCTAAAAAAAAAAGCAAAAAAAAAGCAAAAAAAAAAAAAAAAAAAAAAAACATCGCAGTGAAGTGACCCTCTCTATGTGATTACCTTTTATCTATACAGTGTGTATGTGTCACTGCGTGGTTGGAGTTTTTATATGATGACCATTCACTCCAAACTGTAAGTTGCTGTATCTGGTGCGGCCATGAGGCTGTAACCTATGTTCGTGCTCAGGTCTGCAGACTAACCGTTAGTACTATTTGATTATCTGGTAGCGTTTCATTTGTTGATCTGTGTGAATAATAAACACAGCCCTGTCGTTGCTACCTCGGCAAGTCACAAATGTACTGCGCACAGTAGGACACCGTGCTGTGCACAGCACTTGGTCAGGCTACATACATGCCATACTCTCTGTTAACATTGTCCTGTAATTGCATTTCTAATCAAATGAGCTCTCAGTCTGAAATCATAGGAATCAAGTTAAAGGATCCTGCCCCAATCTGTGGGTGTACAAATTGTACTTGCAGTTTGATTGCTGAATATAAAACATGCTTATCATTCAATGGAATTCATGAATTACCCAAAATTGCAGACTGAAGAAAACAAATGTTGTGTGCGTCAAGTGTTGCACATGTATATTGACATAGTTGTATTTAATGAACCGGTATGTGATGCGTAGTGTAATTTGGTTTAGCTTTTGGGCCCTAAGACTTTAGTAATTGATTGAAATCATTATAATTATGATATATGAATTTATGAAGCACATACTAGGCCTATAGAATATTATTCTGGGTTATATGCAACTATGCTTCTGATATGTCCAATGATTAACAATGGTGAATAGTTGAATAAATTTGATTATCACTTTATGTGTTTGTTAACTATAAAGCTATTCACTCCCAAATGTTGTACTTTTTACCCAAATGGTATATTTAGAGTCTACTCTGATTGTCATAAAAACCTAAAACAAAAATTCTTCCTTTTTGTCACCCTAAACAGGTCTGAGTAAAAATGAAATCTCCAAGGACTTCATACAGGAGGCTTCTCACAATGTTGAAAAGAAAGAGTGGAAAAGGAGCAGCTGGCAACTGGTTGTCTTGCAGAAGTAAATGAATTCTCTCTTACCTGCAATTCCTGAGGACACACATGCCAAGAGGATCACTTACCAATTTGGAGACTGAGGTATATGTTAGAAGATGAAATAAACACTTACTCATACTTCCAAATTTTTATGTGACTGCATGTGTTAAAACATCAGATTCTTTTTTTTTATGGTGGCTTCACAATTAAAAAAAAATGAAGTTGAGAGCTAGAAAGATATCAATTCAAACAGTGTAATTTAATTGTCTTTTACATTATTTTGAAAGAAAATAAAAAATTCCATTCATGCTAGCCTAAAAGTGATGAATAGATTATTCATAAAACTTCAATACAGTTCATCATAAGCAATTCCTAGAAATTAATGAAAACATTATTTCTCTGAAAGAATGAATCCATTGTAAAACATGTGGCAAATGCATCCCTCTTCATTCTAATTCAATACAATATGTATTCATGTTTGTTTGTTTGTTTGTTTTTTTGTTTGTTTTTTCCTTTTTCTCCTATTAAGGAATTACAAGATGATGAAGACTCTGCCAGCAAGGCGTCATAGGCTGAAATGCTACACATAAGATGATGGAGAAGGAGCAGGAGAAGGAGATGCAGGAACTGTCAAAGCAATACCTAAGAAGATAAGGAGGAGTCAAGAAGCAAAGGAAACCAGAATTTTATCAGCAGTAGGTACCCTACTCATGCACTCCTGGAAAATGTTTGCTTTGTCCCTAAAATAGAGAAAGAAAGAAAGAAAAAACATGCTTGCTGATTTTTTTTTCTCTACATACAAATGCAACATATTTACGTATTTGGGGTGTACAGTCTGTATTAAATCTCAAATTTGATTTGCATACTTCAAAGAACATTGTTAAGTAGGCTTTATTCAAAGAATTATGATCCAGGGATACTTCTTTTTGTCAGGGGGTTAAGAATCTAAGATCACTGGCTAAATTTGCTGATTTTAAGTTATCACATCAACAAGGACTATTCAGGCGTAAGTTCACTAAGTATAAAAAAGAAACATGCCACATTGTTCCTTTACTTTTTCAAGAAAACTCAAATTCCACATTCAATTCCATGGTTGATGAACGTCATAAACACTCAACTCAGTAACTCAACCATGGTTGTAAGTTGCTAGTGTATGTAGTTCAAGTGCTGTAAACACTAAGAAATTAGGCGGAATGTTGGAGGCATCATAATCTACAAACATTTGCTACACAGGGAACCTTATGCATTTTTGTAACTCTTAATATTTCCCCTCTTTTCTCCATTTGCTCTCTTTTTCTTGTTTGTTTAGCCTTGTCATGCAGTTCACCTTAACGCTTACACCTGTAACTGCAAGATTGGTGTAGGATGACATTGCTGTCTGTCTGGGACTTACTGGAAACAAAATGTGATTTTTCAAATCAAGAAAGTGGCAGCTACTCGTGCAAAAAGATATTTAGGAGGCAGTCCTGAAGATGGAACTTGAAGAAACTGACATATTGACTTGTTTCATTCATTTATGATTGACCAGTGCAAGTTTCCATGAACTTTACATGCATTTAATATTAACTTACAATGGTTTGATATCTGTTTTCCCACCAACTACAACCTCAGCTACTCTTGAAAAACTTGTCATGCTCAAATTTACATTGCAATCACCATGTGCCATATCTTATCTGAAATACCTACAAACAGCTGAAGAATTTCAATGTGCAAGGTTTTGTCATGATTTTAAGGCGATTATGCACTGTTACTCCAGCAATGCACATTTACTTTCTCTTTAAAATTTATCCTGCAACCTTAAATCAAGTACAACAAGTGTACCAAATTTTGTTTGAATCACTGCAAAACTGGAGAGGGAAAAAATCCACAAGCTTTTGCCTGATTTGTAAGGGCCATTACAATGTCTTGTGACAGTAGCAACACTCTTTCCACTACTGTTTAGAAATGTATGTTTTGCGCAACTTTATAAGTTAAACTCAACATGTGTGCCAAACATTATTTCAATGGCTTGAAAACTGGGGAAGAAAGCTGTTCCAAAAGTCTTTACGTAATTTTGAGGGCAACACGTGCTGTTACCATGGCAACATACTTTGCATTGAGCTGAACGTGTAAACCAAACTTCTTTTGAAACGATGGAAAACTTGAGAAGAAGTTCAAGAGATGTTTTACCCCGAAGTTTTTGTATGACTTGTACTCTCGCAAAATGGTAGACATGACATCATATTTCTTTGTCACTCACAAGACTGTGCAGAGTAAAAACACCTTAGACCTATATAGCCTGAGGGAGTGTGAGCTTATTTCAAGTTTTCTAATATTAATTAAACTTGACCATGGAACAACTTAGTTTTTTAAAACTTATTAATCACCTTAATAATGCCAGTCTACATCAACAAGGTCTTAATCATTGATCAATGATGAATGAATTGCACAGTGTCTTTTCATTGCCCTCGTCTTAGCGTATTGAAATGTGAGTCTGACAATGATACATGTATTGCCGGAAATGTGTGAGCTAGAAAAATGGAGAATGGCCCATGTATCATTGCAATAAATTGTACTGTGGCTGCAAACAAGAAATCATGTTACTGTGCAATTCTAAATTTAGAGCAATGTGATTGCAGCAGTCAGCACTCTGAGATAGCTATTTTTCCTTATGCAGTCATACTCTGCTACCAGTTCTTGGTATTTCATTCATAGATATTAAAAAAGTCTTCTGATTTTAACTGCTGATCTCCCCCTCTGCACAAAATTATGTTTGTTTGTTTACTTGTGTTTTATTATATCTCTTTATGTATCAATATCTGTATAAATGTATAACATTTATTAATGGACTCAACATTGGAGGGTTTGAATCAGCAAATTGTTATATTTTTTTTTTGCTACATTGTGGGCTACAATATTAGCACTTACCCTTACCATTCAAAGCAACTCAATGTCCATTCATTGGTATCTGCCTGATTTATTGATAACATGATTGTATATTTTTTGCTTAAGTCATTTCTGGAAAGTAAAATGTGTCACCAAAATACATGTACACTAGCTTTCAACCTTTTTTTTTCCTTTCACAAATTTTATCAGCACATCATCTTCTTGTAAAGAATGCCTACGGTAGGCACCAACATAATCTGGGATGAACAGAAAATGGACAATGTTGAAGATGAGACCTCCTGTAATGATATTATTTGTATTAAGGTATACAATTGACAACGTTCACACAGAGTTGGAATTTCAATTCAAATGTCTGTTTGGCCACAATATTTTGCAGTGTATGCAGTTTCTGATTAATCTGGATTAAGACCAGTAGCACATTTAGTGCATCTCCAAGCACCCCTTAGATGCTGGTGTGATCATTTCATTTTGGTATATTTCAAAATACACTGTATGTTTACAGTTAGCGTTTATGTACCTTTGTACATAAGCACTAGCTGTAAACATTGCTTGTAGAGTATGTTAGATTGCAGCAATTTGCTATGTGCTGTTTGTTTGTTTTTTGCAACATGATTTGGGAAATTGTGGTGGCATAGATATTTGTCTCGTACAAATTGTAATGGTCACTCATATAGCGGAACTTCTTGTAGATGTTCAAGTGGACTGAATTTATTTATTTTTATGTCGAAGAGAAATGGAAGATGATGACTTTTGTCACTTTGTGTGCTATTTTTATGAATTATGACATCCATAATTTAGTGTATGTGAATTGTACACCACAATTATGATATTGCTTTGTTAAAGTACTAGTTTTGCATTTTTGTGCTTTGTTTTGGCAGTACAATTGTATTTAACTAATTTAAGCATAGACATGTATTTGAAAGAAAAATCGACAGCTTGTACCGCTTTGTATCATCTTCTCTTTTTCCTTTTTTTTTCTACTGTTTTTGATGATGGAAATAAATAAAAATTGAATTTAACTGAATTGAATTGGTGTACAGCAAGAGTGATCTATGAATCTACGTTGTATATTAAATTTAATGACTTGAATATATCATTCTCTTTATTCTTGTCACGTTCTTTATTTGTGAATCGATTTTGTAAATAAGTGTGATTCTCTTACATCCGGATGGTAAATAAATACACAAAACAAGAGTGAATTTTTCAAGGGCGAACCTGCAAAATAGGTCAGCACAATATTTTATGTTTGAGAAACCACAATGTCAGAATTCCACTATCATAGCCACTGGAAAGCACTCAGAGAATACAGACCTCCGCCAAGCAGTAGTACATTTTCTCCCTTACTGTGATTTTTACCGATTGTTATAGTTACATATATGCATGATTATGCTGGAAATGACTTTATTTCCCAATGATCAAGAATCCTTTAACCACCCCCCCCCCCCCCCCCAAAAAAAAAAAAAGGGGGGGGGCTTTGATACAGGCAGTGATCCAAATCAATACCAAAATATTGCATATTTCTTTTTTCTATCACTATTAACTTTATTTCTTAGAATATAGTTTTATTCGATTCATATCTAGTAATTTCTGAATAGTTACTTAACAATCAAACAAACAAAAAACAACAAAACAAGCAAGCCTGTCACGAGTAACTTCATTCATGGTTACCGTTCTTGCCATAACGTACGTTGTACGCATGTGCACGATGTAAATCGTAGGCCACAAATCGCATAGTGTGTGGGTATGCATCGCAGCACCTGCGACAGAGTGCAACAGGCTGCGATATCGCACATTGTCGCAGCGCAGCGTATCGCAGTAAAAATCGCACAGTGTGAGTCCGCCCTTAGTGTTAGCTGCGTGCGTCCCACATACACACCCCATACCCGGGCGCATTTTTCTTTTTTTTTAGACGGCACAGCACAGACTCAAGTAGCACCCAGCACACCCAGTTCACCCACTCTCCAGACTCTCGGTCTCATGACTTGTTAAATAAATCTAGGGCCTACAATGAAAACTTACGTGTAGGGTAGACCTACCTAACGTATTAACACAGCTACACAGTTAGAGTTGTTAGATTCTAGGCCGTAAGAAGTAATAAGAGGGTTTATCTTGTGATTTCTTTCTGGGAATTGTGGTGGCTCTGAAAAGAGCCTTTGGAATTGAGTAAGGTCAGCACAAAAAGGACCAGCTTAAGCACGCTCGCCACGGATGCGGCGGGCAAGCTGGATGTCCTTTGGCATGATGGTCACACGCTTGGCGTGGATGGCGCACAGGTTGGTGTCCTCAAAGAGGCCAACCAGGTAGGCCTCGCTGGCCTCCTGCAGAGCCATGACGGCAGAGCTCTGGAAGCGGAGCTCGGTCTTGAAGTCCTGAGCGATCTCACGGACCAGACGCTGGAAGGGCAGCTTGCGGATGAGCAGCTCGGTGCTCTTCTGGTAGCGACGGATCTCACGGAGAGCGACGGTTCCGGGCCTGTAGCGATGGGGCTTCTTGACACCACCGGTGGCTGGGGCGGACTTGCGAGCTGCCTTGGTGGCCAGCTGCTTGCGTGGAGCCTTACCTCCAGTAGATTTGCGGGCAGTTTGCTTTGTACGGGCCATCTTGACTTGCGATACACAATGATGATACTGCATGAACCGCGGGACCTGCGTTTATATACTTCACATTTGCGCGCCAAAGTGAACTGTGACGTTTTGTTCTCTGATTGGCTTACGTCGTCGATGACGAATTTGGGGAGCTTGAACGCCGTGAAGCCACCTTTTATCAGATATAAATTCGTTCAGAGGGAAAAAGTGAATACCATAATAGCATATTACATTGAACTAGTAAGTTTGTCGAATAGCTAATACCATGCGTAGCAAGATGAAAAGCCAATTTTTATAATTTCACTTCATCAAAATTGTATTCGATGAGAGTTCCATAAGCTCCACCTACAAGCCGTGTCTCCGGTGTCATGATTGGTCAACCTAAACTCCACAAGCCGCTACAGAGAAACACGCGAAGCTGTGAATATTTTGTTCAATATTTCCTTTCTTTGAAACGAATGTCTGTCAGATATATTATAAAGATTCAGTGTCTCATATCATTTGCAGACTAACAAGAGATATATACAATGCATATTCGATTCTTCAAGAGTGTTAAATGAACATTTGCTCGGGATTGAAGTCCGAAATGAGGTTCGCCGGTAGTGAGTGACGTCATCAGAAGGGAGCGCTGTCATCTACGTCCGCATAAGAATTATTTATACTCGGCGCTCTCGTTCAATGTTTATCAGTTCTACTATTCTAGCAGAGCAGCAATACATCATGTCTGGACGTGGCAAAGGAGGCAAGGGACTCGGAAAGGGAGGCGCCAAGCGTCATCGCAAAGTCTTGCGTGATAACATCCAGGGAATCACCAAGCCCGCTATCCGTCGTCTGGCTCGCCGTGGAGGTGTCAAGCGTATCAGCGGTCTCATCTACGAAGAGACACGTGGTGTCCTCAAGGTTTTCCTCGAGAACGTCATCCGTGATGCCGTCACCTACTGCGAGCACGCTAAGCGCAAGACCGTCACCGCCATGGACGTCGTGTACGCCCTGAAGCGCCAGGGACGCACCCTGTACGGCTTCGGCGGTTAAGAAGCTACCAGCCTTCTTACAACAACGGCTCTTTTCAGAGCCACCACATATCCAAGAAAGAATCAAAGTTACTCAAGTTTTAAAGAAAAATTATAAAAATTATTCATTTAAGGCCAAGGGATGGTACCGACTTGATCGAAAGATCGGTCTGTATCTGTCCGTCAGGGAATGTTCCGCGGAGAACTGCGTCTGGCTTTACGGATCCCCTCCGTTGGCGTTAGGACAGCGTTAAATAATTCTGTCAGTTTTTGTCCCACTTCTTTGAGGAAACCAACAGCCACCTCAACGCTGTCATCAGTAGTGGCAAAACATAAAAAGAGGCCTCCGGACAGACGGATCTTTATGTCTAACAATAGCTAACCAACAGTTAACGTTAGATACAGACTAACCCCGTCGCGGGGCGCTGTAACACCTATTACGGTACGTATTTGTCCGTATGGGGTCGCTGCTGCGGTTAGATACAGACCTACAGTACAGGTCAGTAGAAAACACAGTAGCTTCAGTAGCTGAGTACTAGTACAGTAGTAGTAGATTGTGTTAGGCCAATCGAGTAGGACCTAGCATAGAAACACAACATATCGGTACACGGTGGAGATGAAAATGGGGCTTTTTATTTTTGGCGGGAGTTCTACCATGTAAACACCTAACGTTATAAACGTCTAGAACCTATGAAATAGATAGTAAAAGAGCATAGATGGTCTACCACTTCTAACATTAAAGGACAAGTTCACCTGCATAAACATAAGGATTGAGAAAATGCAACAATATTAAAGGCATAGTTTACCATTTGCAGATGAAACAAAAAACCAGAATTTGCACTTCAAAATAGTTCTAAAATGTAAAAATTTGAATCAGTGTAATGAATGTTAAGTTTTGTTAAATATACAAAACGTGAATAATAGTTATGATAAAAATGCTTCCAGACTAAACCGTCTACAGTTATGGTTTATTGAGAAAAACAGTGGTATCTCTTTATATTGTAGGATTTGTTGCAAAATTTTTGTATGGTAGGATGTTTTGTGATACAACTGACCTCCACATATGCATTAAATGTGATAGTTTGAACATTTTTAAAATCACTGCTCCCAAAGGTAAGCAGGACCTTTAACGTTAGTAGAACACATCAGTGAAAGTTTGAGGAAAATTGGACAATCGATGCAAAAGTTATGATTTTTTTCATTTTTTTGAGTTGGAACCGCTGGATGAGGAGACTACTACAGCTTGTGAGTCATATGCGTACACAGTATAAAGAAAATGTAAAAGAAAATTCAACATATTTTCACTTTTTTCACATAATAAAAGAGCACTTGACTTGCCTCTTTCTAAAAGCAGGGGGAATAATATTACCCACAACATTTGTCGGTAACGAGTCAGAGGAATGTGTACTTTTTTCAAAAGATGGAATTTTGTGAAATTCTCTTTATATTTTCCTTATATTGTTCTCATCCAGCGAGTACTGCACAAAAACTTCAAAAATTCATAACTTTTGAACGGATTGTCTGATTTTCCTCAAACTTTCAATGATGTGTTCTACTAATATTGCTCCATTCTCTCAATTCTTATGTTTATGAAGGTGAACTTGTCCTTTAAGAAGAACTCAAACTTTTAATCACGAGCTGACATTTTCGTGGTGGCTTTATTTTCGCGAATTTCGTGTATCGCCTTTGAACCGCGAAAATAACACGCGAATATAACGCGTGAATAACGCGAAAATATCTCTACACGAAAATTTCAGCTCGTACAGTATCTGAAACATAAAAAAGTAAAAACAAAAAGAAAACAATCGTATTCGTAACTCTCAAGTTAATGATATAGACTTCTGCTATTAGTGTGGGTCACATATTAGCCTAGGATCGCTCTGTTTTGGATATATAGGTCTATCTCAGCCCTTTCAAAATCAATTTTCATTACGACACCTAAACATGTTAATAAACGTTGAATTTAAATCCTCGTGGAATTGTGTGTTTACTCTAGGTCTATTTGTAGGTCTACATGCTCTTTCGTATTTTATATCATAAGATGTTTCTCACTATTAATTATAATTACAGTGTATAGTACTAACGTTAGAATCTATCTCACCAAAATTTCTGCAAAAATGATAAAAACCTCAACCAAAACTTTTAATATTTTTTTCTACGATCCATCTCTTCATGGATTTAGGCACCTAACGTTTAATACTTAATAGGCCTATTAAACGACCACGTTAGGCCTAGACTCTATTTTATTGACGATTCTAACGTTAATAGTATTTTTGTACATAATAATATACTTAAACAGTTAGAGCTTCTGATACCCAGCAACGTTTAAAGTCTAAACGTTAAGCCAGTAGGACAGGTGCCTATAGTAACGTTCATTAATAGGCCTATACAGATAGGTCCTAGGGCCTATCTATTTGTGCAAAAAATACAAGTTGAATAGCAAAATGATGCCACAAAGCCAGTGGCGTAACTACGGGGGGCACGGGTACCCCCCCCCCCCCCCAATCCGCTGGTTAAAAAAAAAAAAAAAAAAAAAAAAAAAACCTACCAAAATGGTAATTCAAGGGTTAGTAAACTGCTTTTGAAATCGACATGAAAGGGTGATCAAGAAAAAATATATTTTTCTAAGATTTCTTTTAACCATAATTAAAGAGGTATATAGTGTGAAACATTAAAAAGCTGGTCCGCATTCTGAATATAAGCAGGATGTGCGCAGTGTACGCAGAGCATCCGAACGGCAGAGAGTCGCTGCAATGTTGAGCAATCTGACGTAGGTTGTACACATTTGCTATCAAAGCTAATCATTGATTTTGCAGTGTTGCTTTACATACTAGTCTATATTAAAATGCCTTGCATTGCCAATATTAAGACTTGACCTTGGCTATTTCCTAACTTTTCCATCTATATGAAACACACACACTCACAAACACAAAAAATTAGGGGATGCTCTGTATATAAAGTGCAGATTTTGGACATCCTTCTCCCGCTTCGTCACTTCGACGCCCCCTCGCTGGTCATACCTCCCCCAATCATGAACATAAACCGACACCCTTGACTACCATCCAAAGCGACAAGTACATGTAGCTGCTACAAACGACAGTAACTGTTTTTGGACTGTAAAATGTCAACATCGCTCGCTCCCGTTTAATCGTTTTGCCATTCTCCTGACGTTGCTGTCAGTAATTGTCAGCAATTGCGCCCGGTGCGCCCCTTCCCGTAATTTCCAAAGCGAAAAAATATAGCTACAAGCGGCAGTTTTTTGACTGTTACACACAATGTCAAAATTTTCAAGCTCGCTCGCTTCGCTCGCTCGCATTTAATCGTTATGCCATTCTACTGATGTTACTGCCATCGCCAGCAGTTGCGCCCGGTGCAACCCCCTTAATCCCCCCCCCCCCCAAAAAAAAAAATACATATAATATATTTTTATTATAGCTGAAACGGCAGTTTGGTGACTATGTAAAAATGTCAAAATTTTCAAGCTCGCTCGCTTCGCTCGCTCGCATTTATGTACTGTGTACCGTTATGCAATTATGATGTTGCTGCCATGAGGTGCCCCCCAATGTCTTGACCCACGGTACGCCACTGCACAAAGCAACCAGATTCGAGAATTTGTCAAGACTGACAAATTAGGTGATCCGATATAGGGGCCTACAATATGTATCCTGTCTTATTGAGGAGATTTGTGACATTCTCATCGAAGAAAAGGGAATCAAACCTGTCATGACTAAACAGTCTGTTAGACTCTACAGATTTACGGAAAGGACATAATGTTTTGACCTTTGATCCCACTTTGCACACCCAAGATGGCATCTGAGCAAAAAAATTGTTATATATGAAATCATTCATGCAACATGGTCTATACGTGTACAAATTGTTTATGGCAAAGATAGGACAAATTAGTTACCAAGATACAGGACGAAACATTATGACCTTTGACCATACTTATGTACCTACAAAAGACGGTGTTAGATGAATTCATTGTTATAATTTTTTTTTAAAATGAAATAATGAACGTGACATGGACTAAGCATGTGCAAAATGTGGGGGGGGGGTGTTTTTCTTGAGCTAAATTGAAAAGAAAGTCACCGAAAGAAAGACATAAATATCTCCCGACATCGAAGCTACGTACCAGGTTTTTGGACGTATAATCCCGACTTCCAATAAAGAAAATGGAGCATATGAACGATAGCCTAAAGTCTCCGCTACAACATATTAATATCTTGGAGAAATTCAATAAATGAAAAATTAGCTATGTATAGTGCTCGATAAAGACAGTCATGTCATTTTTCATTTCAAGAAAAAAAAAATACTCCCATAGAGACGATACCTCATTTGCACAGCCGAAATGGCGTCCGACCAAAGCGTCGTTATTTTACCTAATGATCCTAATGGCATCTGAGCAAAGTTGTTATTTTGTGAAATGATTCTCGCAACATGGTCATTACGTGTGCAAAATGTGGGAAAGATTGGACGTGTATTCACCAAGATACAGGATTAAACACTTTTGACCTTTGATCCTAATTTACCTACCCAAAATTGTGTCGGAGGAAGTAGGCTTAGTTGTTATTTTATGAAATGATGTTCGTGACATGAACTAAACATGTGCAAAATGTGGGGTTAATAGGACTTGTGTTCTTGATCTACTGTAGTATACACAGAAAGTGGAAGAAAGAAAGAAAAATAAAGAAAAAATTAGGGTATTGTTTAGAAATTTGAAGGAGAAGCAAAAAAAAAAAATCAGAAAAAGATAAAGTTAGGAAGGGAGAATAAGACTAATTAAAAAAAAAGAAAAAAAGTGTTAAAAAAAAGCTCAAGAATTGGCAGGGATGAGTCACTGACGGTATCAAGCAAAATGACATTATGTCGAAGCCAAGTGCCAATTTCAACCAAGTTTTTCGACGTGATCCCGACATCTATTGAAAAAAAGAGGAACGAAACGATAGCTCAAGGTCTCAGCTACAACATATTAAAATCTGGGAGAAATTCACTGAAGTGTAAGTGAAATAGTGCTCGATAAAACAGTCATGTCAATTTTCATTTCCAGAAAAACTGCACTCCCATATAGAGATAACACGTAAACTAATCAAATTTGACAAGGTTTAACTTTAAATCCATTTTTACGAGGTGATGACGTCATCCAATCAAAAATTTAATAGCACGTTGCTGAAAGAACTCTTTGAACGTCCGCGCGTCTAAAATCTAAAAGCTCCCTAATGTTTCAATTTTTTAACAATTGTGACATCACAAAGCAATGCTGACTTCGCTTCGCGCACTGCGCATCACTCTGTGAAATCTTTACTTTAACAAAGCAATGATTGTGACGACACAGAGCAACTTCGACATTGCACACTGCATGCTGCGTACA
Organism: Diadema antillarum; assembly: GCF_040938485.1. Taxonomy (NCBI): domain Eukaryota; kingdom Metazoa; phylum Echinodermata; class Echinoidea; order Diadematoida; family Diadematidae; genus Diadema; species Diadema antillarum. The sequence continues at coordinate 350,855 of NW_027271009.1, read as the reverse complement.
GTCACTCTGTGATATTAATGTAACATTTTTCTAACAAAACTATTGTGACGTCACAAAGCAATAATGACATTGCGCACTGCTTCGTACCTGCTTCGTACCGTCACTCTGCGAATGTAAAGATGTAACACCACCAAAGAGATTTTCCCCAGTGCGGAGAAAAATCTCTTTGAACGCCACAAAACAGTTCTGGCATCGTGCGCGGCTTCTCAGGGTCCACAGAGTGCCTTCATGTCACACCCGAGGCACGACTTCTCGCCTCGCACATCCCCCCCCCCCCACTTCCCCCCTTTTTTTTTGCTTAACTTTTTGAATAAAACCAAAAAAAAATCAACAACAAACAAATGTATTATTTTGCCTAATTCCGAGTTTCTGGTTAAGAATACAAATAGAATGTTAAAAGTATACCTGCATACATACTACAATCGCTGAGAAATTTCGTCCGATTTTGACGAAATTTACCACATTCCGAGGTTTAATGGTGCAAATTTGATCATGGAGTGCATTGCACTAGAGTAAAGGTCTCACGGTTTTAATATAGTGAACCATCCGATGTTTATGTTTGATTGTGGTACAGAAAATGTGCTAAAAGGCCAGCGGGAGGTAACGGGAAGAGAATTTTATAAAAGTCCCCCCCCCCAAAAAAAAAAACAAAACAAAAAAAACAAAACAAAACAAAACAAAACAAACAAACAAACAAACAACTACTTAGATGTGTTTGAAACCGGTTCAATGGGTAACAGAAGAGAGGGAGCTAGAGCCTTGGTGATATCCTTTTCTTTTTTCTTTTCTTTTTTTTTTTGGACAGGAAACTCGAGACAAAACAGTCAAAGATAAGATTTCGGGAAAGATTAAAGGGAAGGTAAACCCAAAGAGCAATGTGGATTGAGTAAAACCAGCAACATAAGTACAAAACATCAGTGAAAGTTTGAGAAAAATCGGACAATCGATGCAAAAGTTATGAATTTTTAAAGTTTTGGTGTTGGAACCGCTGGATGAGGAGACTACTAGAGGTTATGACGTATGAGAGGACAACAATACAAAGAGAATATAAAGGAAATTCAACAAAAATTCATTTTTCTAGCATTATGAAAGATCACTTGACTAACCGCTTTCAGGAAGCAGGGGGAATCATTGCTACCCTTAACATATGTCAGTATCAAGTTGACAGAATTTGTAATTTTCATGAAAAATGGATTGTTGTAGAATTTTCTTTATATTTCCTTTGTATTGTTGTCCACTCATACGTCATAACTACTCGTAGTCTCCTCTTCCAGCGGTTCCAACACCAAAACTTTAAAAATTCATAACTTCTGCATCAATTGTCTGATTTTCTTCAAACTTTCACTGATGTGTTCTACTAATGTAGCTGCTTTTACTCAATCCACATTGTTCTTAGGGTTTATCTTCCCTTTAAAGTCTGACCATGCTTTCTTCAATGGAGAGTTATGATTATGAAGAACCCTGTATGACAAACAAATCCATGATTATCTATTGCTGACAAAATGATAAAGTGATGCGATAAGATAGCGTAAAGTCAAATTCATTTAATACGAAGAAAAAACTTCAAAACGCATACATGTATATTACTTACATCAAGTTACATGTCCTTGCAGTCTTGGAGAAAAAAAAAAGATCAAGAGCAAAGAGCGTAGAGGGCGGGTTTGGCGAGTTTTGCAGGGGCCGAGTTGCTTTCGCCTACACGCTCTGTTTTCATAATATTGCACAACTCATGCAAACAAACCCTGGCCCTCACCTCCCTGATTTCACGAATCCACTGCTGGGAGAGAATTATACATTCGCCCAACCGCACAGACGACTGGATCTTTATGTGCATGTTTGTATAATATCAGAGAGAACTCGATGACGACTGAAGAATTTGACACTGTGGTCCCAGTGGATTATGCAGCAATGCTCGCTTTCCTCTTGAGAAGGTACGGTACAACAACCAAACCTAGCCCAGTGTAAACCAACCTGGCCGACCGACCATGGAGGCGAGACTCGCCTCCCTGGACCGAGTGGTTGAGCATCGCGCGACGTACGGTATATACGTTTGATGACAATAGATACAGGTTATACGGTAGCTGTATATTCTAAATTATGTATTGGGATTTTGTACAGTAGTGAGTGGCTGAGGTTGTGGCTGTGCTCGTGCTCCTCTCATTTGAAAACGCAATGAAATTACATTTGCATACGGTTGAGACTAGCTCTATGTTTCATCCAATTTCCGTGGCGTAAACTGTTTTTGGGCATGAACATGAATCGAATGATATGCATCTCTTTATGACGTATGTGCCGCGGTCTCATCGCTAGCAATACGTACAGTAGTAGAAGCGAGCTTTCGATCCGCAACGCAAAGTGGACGGAGTTTAACCGACCGTGATGTCCTCGCATCGCTTGCACGGACCCTGCTGCCCGGTGTCTCGACGATCCTGTTGGGGTCGCTCGAATCGCCGGGCGGTCGGTAACCGGTGCAGTTGTCAGTCGATCTGCTGCGGCTCTGCTGATTGCGTTGCCATCTCGATCACACTCGACGATGTTTCGATTTGCCACGAGAATGGCGATGTGATGCATGACGTAATTACAGTGCAAACACCTTCCTGCCGCGCCAATTTTGCAATCACGAACGTTAATCAACATGGCGAATCTCGACATCTCAGAAATACTTATCAGCGCATATGTTTCAGATATTTTGGACGACGAAGAGTTCCTGCTGCTGTACGACATCAACCAGCCGAGTGACTCGGACTACCAGTAAATTATGGGAATGACAGACAGTATCAATCAGTCTATTGTAAACTTTAATTAACTCACAGTCACTGATCTGGTCATTGATATTTGTATAAACAAGTATTTTAACATTGTCATGATTGTAGATGTAGGCCTATGCATGTGTGTAAACGTCACTTAGGGGTAAACTAACTGCGACCAGCAGCCCCATACGCATATATGCTATGCGTATGGGGCTGGTCGCAGTGACTAAGGGGTAAACGTGGTAAAAATGACTGACCAGGGGCAGGCTTGACCAGGGGCCCGTTATCAGTGACAACAGCCACATTTCTATGACAAAATTGCTCTCCGCCAATCAGATGCAAGAATTTCAGTAGCCTGTCACATCTATGACAACTTGTCACTAATGACAAGTTTTATGAAACAGGTCCCTGGAAAAACATGTTTAGTTCTTGTCCTTCCATGTCCGTAGGTCCTACTGTAACTGCGACAGCCGCCACACGCAGTGTGGCGGCTGCGCCGTGCTCCCATAAAAGATCTTCATGTTGAACAAACGGCTGCCTTTGCGGCGCTATATTTCCTTAATTTTTCAACAGAAACTACTAGGAATACTTACATGGGTCAATGAAACCTAAATGACTATCATCGGCGACTGATGCATTTCATTGCTTGTGATGCACAAAATGATGTCTTATAAGCAGCTCACCGATGTTCACAGAATTCACAATCACTTGCACAAGCGCACAGAATACTTGAACTAACATAAGCGAAACTGCGGGGAAGCCGCCAGGACCGCGCCTGGCGGCGCGGTCTCCGGGGCTAGTCCTACTGATACTGATAGTGATACAGGTCTACAATACCGTTGTCGTTAGGGCAATTACCCCCTGCCGCACTGGCCCTGTGCCTGGGCAATTACCCCGGACCCTTCCCCTGGCCCTAATCCTAAGGTTAATCCTATAAATCCTGAACGCTGAACCGAATCCTAACCCTAACCCAAAGCTCCTAACCCTCAGCCTTATACCCTAATCTTGAGCTTTAAACCTTACCGGTACCACTAACCAGTATTTAGCTGGGGGGTACTTAGTAGTGTATATTGCCCTCTGGGGGTAGTTGCCCGAATACGATATGAATTCTGAATATGATACAACCTATATAGTCCACTGCACGTTTTCATGCATGTTGACATAATGAATGGCTTCACTTCATTACATTAGTCTTCAACACTCGCAACTGTTATATACTTTTGGCAGAATTAAACACAGGTAAAGTATACGTTCAGCACGTTAAACAAAAAAAAAAAAAGCACACTCACTGGGCGTGAGCATGGTAGACACATTGACATAAACAGAAAAATCTCTTGTCCGGAGGAGGCTTTATTTATTTTTTTACTTTATCAGCTCTCTAATTCACTGTTTAGGAGGGGTTTCCTTGATTAAGCCAGATGCAGTCTCTGCAGAACACATCCCCAACGACCAGATAAAGGCCAATCTTTCAGTCAAGTAGACTGTGCTCTACTTGTGTTTTCTGATTCCATGTCCACAAATTTGAATGACTTGGGGAATTTCAGCTTTTCAGTCACCTTCATTTTAATTGTTGTGTCGGTGCATAGACGAAATTCCAACTCTTATATTGTTGTCTTTACAGAACGAGTGGAATGCTATTTTCCCCAAGAATAGCTGTCTTTTTGCAGGGGACGGTAGCTTTTGTGGTTTCGCGCATGCACAAATCCATTGCATGGCCAAATGGCTGTACTCCTTGGCCTACCGTTGTGTTTTGAAAGCGTGCTAGTAACACGTACAGCGTACCAGGGTTATCAAATGCAGACATGCTTTGGAAAATTATTCTTTTTTTTCACCCCCATGGATACTGTTTATAGATTTTTGTTATGCTGGACATTCCGTGAGTGGTGTTGTACAGTGTACAGAAGAATTAAAATTCTAGACCTTGCTTTGGGTGTTTTGACGTACATTTTATAAAAAGTCTATGATTATATGGTTTCAAGTGAGCACTGCTACGCACTAGATGCGTTGTCGTGGGGGCACTGTGGCATAGTGGATAAGACTCCTGACTCCCGATCGGAAGACCCCAGTTCGAATCCCGCCCATAACATAGTGCTTACATCCTTGGACAAAAAGTTTTACCCACTGTGTCCCACTCGACCCAGGTGTATAAATGGGTACGTGGCAATGCTAGGGTAATAATAATGATAGCAGGGCCCTCTGGTAGAGCAGTGGCAACACTGAAGAGGTTACCGTGGGTAAATAAAACATTATTATTATTATTATTATTATTATTATTATTATTATTATTATTGTTGTTGTTGTTGTTGTTGTTGTTGTTGTTGTTGTTATCATTATCATTATCATTATTATTATCATTATTATTATCATTATTATTATTGTGTCAGCATGACTTTTGCACACAATCACAAAACAGTGACAAATTTATTTACTCAAAAGTCTAGAGTCTACCATTTGTAGTAATAGAAAACATCACATGTTAAGTCTCCACACAATGCAAGTTACTTGTAGCTGGGAGAGGAAGTGAATTGTGAGTAAAGCTTTTAGGTGGGTTTGTGCATGTATTGGCAAAATATTCTAACTTGGTGTGCAATTGACTGTGTCGCGTGTGCGAGTATGGTGAGTATGGCACATATAAAAGAGTTTGCCAACTTTTCTTTTGTGTTAATGGAGATTATATAGAGTTTATATGCCGGTATTGATAAGCCCCCAATATTTTATTTTTATTCATTTATTTATTCTTTAACTATAAAGGCAAGTACAATTGTACACCCCTGATAGACCCATGGCATGGCCATACCCCCTCAGAAAAGTCTTATCAGTATTAAACTATTAACCTGTAGAGCGCGAGTCCTGAGTATACTCGGGCAGGGGTCTACGGGAATTGTGTGTTGCAGCAAAATCAGTCCATCCTCAATGAGTTGAAAGAAAAGAGTTTTGAGCTGAGTTCGAATGACTTCAGAATTGTTACCAACCCCATGACCGTACTACGGTACTTCCTGAGATACTAAGTAGACCTACAGTCTGTCCTCTGTCATTTGGCCATGGCAGGACCGATGCCTGTCCGGATTAGTCTGGTTTCCAGACCCTTTGAGCGAAATAGTATGGGCAGAGGGTCTGGAAGCCAGACTAGTCCGGATAAGCGATATGGCCAGATATGGAGAACAATTTTAAAGATTTACAATTGTGGCGAGTGGTTTGTGCGGCACGGAGATGAACGCAACACGCTGCCTCCCCCCATTCTGTACCGGTATCAAATGTTGTGACACCGAATGAGAATAGTGCTAGTGCTGGCTCAATGGGTCAGCGAACACCACTGAGACTCAAAATCACCTGGACCCAAAATGGCTGTCTGAACCACGCGAGCTTCCGAATGGACGCACACTCTCAGTGTGCATGCGCATGAAGAGAGGCCAAAAGAGCCACACGTCTTCTGGCCTCTCTCCTCCAATCACCGCAGCTCGCGGTCACAATGTTTGTGTATGATGCGTACACACACACACACACACACATCCACGTGTCTCAGTGGCAGCATTGTCCCACACGTTTATGGATATAGCACTGAGTCTGGCATTGCGCAATTGCATGCACAAACTTTGGTCGTTTGGGAGTTTATGAAATAACGTACCATTAGGGGTGAGGATCGTCAAACTTTTATGTACGAATACAAGTAGGCTGCCAAACCAGTGGTAGCTATTACACTACAACAATAGTGTGATTTATTCTATCTTACTTATTTGTCACAGTTAGGCCTAAAGGCATAACATGTTTTTGTAGGAAATTTCATAGGTTAAATTGCATGACATTTATGTGAGTTTTAATTGAATCTGAACTCACTTCTTTACTCTGTATTTGTTTTCAATGTGTGGAGGCGTTTGGATAAGAGAGGGCCTGATAATTCTCCATAATGAATCGCATATAGCCGATATACAGTGATATCAGCTATCGATATCAACATCCGCGTATTTTTGCTGGGAAGCTCACTTCTGGTAACAGCTTTGAAATGGGTATTTCATCGTATTTTTCCGCTTGGCATAATCTGCCCAACACAAGGCTGCCTCGCAGGAAACCCCATCTCTTCGCTCCTGAAAAAAAACAACCAAGCTTGTCTGCTTGAGGTGAAATCAATAATTACAAACAGTGTCGCATAGATCGAATTTGCACAGCACGTAAACTGATAACGTCATATAAAAGCAAGAAAGCCGGCCAGCCGGCCGGCCATGCATGTGCATGATATGCATCAATCGCCGACTAGCCAACTACCCTTCCCAGCACATCCGGGTACTTTGAAGGGAATTTTTGCTATCGATAGCTGATATCGCTGGATATCGGCCATATGAGATATCCAGAATTAAGAAGAGACTGTGTGTATGGTAGTCATTTTTGACACGCATCTTCTTTTGAATATTTTGCACATATACTGTGTCTGTTATATACATATAACAGACATGGTTATAGCGAAATTCCGGTTACAACGAAGTTTAAATTCAGGCCGCAACACTATCCACTCTATGTATTTTTATTACCTCTGCCAAGGGAGGAGGTTATGTTTTCGTTACCGTTGGTTAGTGTGTTTGCGTGTTTGCGTGTTCGTAAGTTAGTTTGTCCGAGTGCAAAATAACTCAAAAAGACTTGCAGGAGAGGTTGAGAATGACACAAGTAACAAACGATTAACTTTGGTAGTGATCCGAGAATGTTTGGGGAATATATGAAGGATTTTTGATATTTTGGCAGGTAGGGTCAATGAACTTGGGAGTTCAGGCTGCATGTATTTGAGGTTTGTATGCACGCACTAAAGTGCGTGCTCTAGTTTCTGCAAGGGTGAGATCGAGACACGCGTGCAGCTGAGGGTTTATGACGTAACAAAGGCTTCTATATTGGGAAATTGGGTGACTTTCAGCTCATGCTACAAGTACGTATAGGTGGAAATCACTGATACAGTATCTCTAATGGAAGAACAAGATCAGTGGTGGAAATGAGCTGCATGCTTGGTGGAGGTCTGCATTCTCAGAGTGCTTCTCTAGTTGTTTATTTGTTCCGTTATAACTAAATTTCGATACATGTATAACGAAAGAAACCTGCCGGTCCCGAGGACTTCGTTGTAATGGGAGTCCACTGTATTGCATGCACAGATTATTTTGCATATGTGACCCTGCACCTCAAAACAAACAAAAAGTCGCCAGACATGAATTCTTAGTTAAGACCATATTCTAAAAGAGCAGACTTTAAGCTTTAAAATGATGTATAACTCAAATCAAATGGACTCTCCTAACCTATCTAAATACTCGAAAGAAAGCACAAACTCTGGAAAAGTGTGAACTGAGTAAAGAGGCTCTGAAGTACAGTGTCTATTCAAGAGCTTAATCTTTACCAAACCGTGCTGGCTGTGCGATGAATGGGACAAAAAACAGGAAGTAAACCACCAGAGTAACAACAATGAAGAGATTATTAGATTAAACTGAAATTAAGCATGCCTCATAAACACATTCCGTCCATAATTAATGCCAACTTTCAAAGCAGTAGCATTATTCTTTCAAAAGTTATTAGAGTTGAAAGTGAAGAGTGTGGACGAGGTTTTTCAGAAATGAGAAAGGGATTCTAAAGCCACACCTAATCACACTATTCTACCAAAAATGTTCGAGATAAACTGCTAAAAAACACACTTTCCTGCCCGATTTCTGATACCAAATTTTAGCGTAATGTAAAAGAAGACCTGCTCTTTAAGAAAATTTGAAAAAGTCAAGTTCGGCTAGGTTGACCCATTTCACTTATTTTCAGTCCTCACGCAAAATCAGTGTGTGCGACTTTATGTTCGTTTTGAGGTGCACGGTCACATATAGACTCTGGGCCCATTTCTCTGTTGAAGTCTTCTGTCTCAACATTTGATATGTTCTTGTTTTTGGCAGTGAGGATGACGAGGACTACATTGAGTGCCATCCAGAAAGTGAGTCCATTTGCATTTAATCTCATGGCTTTCCCCAAGTCTTATTTACAAGGTGTATTGTGCAGCAATAATATGATTACTGAGAATAAGCAAACGATTGATTGCTATACTAATTTCCTGTATATTTCCGATTTCAATGAACTCTGCTTGTTTTTGATTTTATGATGGTGAATATCTTTATGCACTATAGAATATCTCCCAAACTTTTTGCATGTTTTTGTGTACTCTCAGACACTCCATGCTAAAGGCAGTTGAAACCCAAATATGTGTATAAATAGTAGGGAATGCGGCAACATAGTAGAACATATTAACAAACTTGTCAGACAATCCATTCAAAAGCTACAAAGTTTTAAAGTTTTGATGCAGCCATTGCAGGATGAGAAGATGAGAATACTTTGTGACATCACATATGGATAACAATATAAAGACAATTTGAAGAAAATTTCAACACATTTTCACTTTTCCATATCTTGGAAATTACTCAATGCGTAAACTATCTCTGAAAGAGTCAAAAGTCCAGTAAAAATCCTCAAATTCCCAAATACCTGCTCTCTTAGACAATTAAATATAACCATTCATCCAACCAAACCTAGTTCAAGGAAAGTGAACATTCGACACGTTTGTGACGAACGTGTCATTTTGATATTTTGCCAATTATATGAAACTGTCATCACACTCTATCAGGGCATACCATAAACCTATTGGGAGAACCATGCATTTTGGCAGAGGCATACCGGTCGCCATAGTGACATTTCTAGGGGTTTTTTTTTTTCTTTTTTTGCTCCTCTGGTGACATTGAGAACAGTCAAGTGTCATTGTTCATCCATGTAGAAGTGATTTTTTTTTTCAGGAAAGTTTGCACATTTTGTGATCAACTCATAGACAAACACTGTAGAATATCAACAAACTACTATCAGTGATTGGTTATGAGTTTTTGTGCTGATTAGTTTTCATTATGTACAGAGTGCGTTTCAAAAATTGATGATTCTAATTTCATATCTTTTGTAGATTTGTGAAATTGTGGCTGCAGGTAGTCCAGCAGTCACATATTCGACAGATCACATTTATTCAATAAGATGCACTTATAAGCTAATCAATCTCCCCATAGAGTTATAATCATGCTGGGGGGGGGGGGGGGGGGCATTTCATGAAGCATTTTGTCTGACAAAGTTGTTGGACAAATTTGCCCTCAGCCAATCAGATGCAAGAATTTTAGTGGCTTGTAACATTTTGTCAGAAAAATATTCAACGAAAACGCTTCATAAATGCCCCCTGGCAGATATTTCTTTCCAGACGAAATATATTGGGACAGTTCTTGTTTTTGTTTCCCCTAAAACAGAGGATGCTGCACCAGACACAAGCAAACTTGATGTAAGTATACATTACTCCTATACCTGAATTGAATTTGAAGTGGTTCCGGTACACATCCCGTAGGTACTTCTTTAAGGGCTCTGACAAAATCTAAGTAATCATTTAAAAAAAGGAGAGATATAAAGGAGGAAGTTGGGGGGGGGGGGGGGGGGGGGGGGGGGGGGGGGGAAGTGGCAGAATGATCCACTGTTGAATATGTCATTTGCAAGGGTTTTTAATTTCATGTGTATGCTATGTGCATATACCTTTATGGAATAGATCCGTGTGAAAAGTGGCCATCAATGATAATACCAAACATATCACGGTGAGTAAAATGGTGCTGCACATTATCAGCATAGTGTTGCAGCTACAACTCTGTATAGTAGCAATATCCAGGCAATAGTTTATACATTGTGTACAATGCACAGATCACAGCACACCATTCTCTTTCAAGCACTTTCAGTTTTGACTTATCTAGGAATAAAGTGTAAGTTATTAAAATGTAGATGTACACGACCCTCAAGAAGACAGAATTGTGTGTATATGTTCTTTGCTGTTGAAATTCACTGGCTTAATTGGCTGTTCTTTGGTGATTATCCACAGGCCAGTGATTTAAAGCAAGAAATGCTGTGTCAAGGTGGTGCTGCTCACAATGCTACAAAACCACCAAGGGCAAAGGTCATGCGGATGCTGCAAAAAGTAAGCGATGCATATGTAACACTTTTTGGATGCTTTGATTTTTAGTTTGTGATTAATTACTGTATACGCTATTATTTTCATGTACAGATATTTTCGCGAATGAGGAGGTCGTGGACATTTTCGCTAGAAGTTGTTAAATTCGTGAATTGATGCCAATGTTAACTTAAATGCACTATTACCCTAACGCGTGGAGACATTTTCGCGTGTTGTTAAATTCACGATCTAACTGTGATTCAAGAAGTTTGAGAAAATTATACCCTCGGGAAAATAACAGCTTATACAGCATTTTTTTTTTTTTTTTTTTTGGGGGGGGGGGGATGTTTGTTCTTGTAAGAGACTGACAGAAGCAAAATCTTTGACCCCTTCTGATGGGTGTAGGTATTGAACCCTAATATAAAATGCATTTTGTTTAATAGTAATTCAATTTGTCATGCAGCAGCTTGCTTATTAACCCTTTCTGTGCTTCGTTTGGCGTTTGGCATGCACACTGGAATGCTTTCTTTACCTATGGGCACAGACATTTAGGAACCAATTGTTAATGAATAGAGAGTTTCGATATTCCCCCTACCAGGTAAATCCATATTGTGCCACTATGGCCCTTCCATTGAGCCAGGGTACATTGCTACACCAGAGTTGGTTTGCTAAATTCACAACTTGCTCAAGTTTGGATGTATTGCTTAATGCTTTTTAAAAAGCTTGGCAAGTTTTGAAGCCATGTGCCTGGACATATTAATAGTTAGTGCAACAGTAGAAATTGATTGGATTGGTACAAGACTTTCCATGCTTTGACATAATTGATTACAAATTGAATTCTCATATTTGTTTTCATTTTGTGTGTGGATAGTTCTATTGGTAATGGCATTTTGTGGTTTACAAGTCAGGGGAAAACAATACAGAGCAAGTGACTTTTCTCAGTCTGTAAGCAGTTCAAATAGAAGATGGAACAAATGTTGATCTTTAGGTATTAACATGTGTGTCAAGGGTGGCAGATAGTGCATTGTCATGGTATTAACATTAAGAACAACCTTAGGAAAAAATTTTGCAAAGTGTACTCAGCATATCCATATATCAGTTTGAGTTATATGTGCAGTAATTCTTTTGCATGAAGTTATGCATTGAGAACAATCTTTCATGTGTGTATACCCATAGTTATTCGGTCGTTTCTCACTGTTTCATGAAAATTTTGCAATTTCACTTGGGTATCATTACAGGAGTGTCATACCTGTAAGTTACTTTGTGGCCGTTGTTATACACATGGCATTACTGTGGGATGGGGTATCAACCCATTGAGGATGAGTCCAGATTGTACTCGGGTAGGTATCTATGGGAAATGTGTGTTGTAGCAAAATCAAACCGTCCTCAACAGGTTAATGGCCTTTGATGATATATTCTTGTTTGTTTCTTTTTTTTTTGTGATATTTTTTTTGTATCAATCTCTCAACAGAGACAAATTGGTGATTGTCCATCACATGGATTCTCGGCGAGTGACAGACATGGTCTTGGAGCTCTGTAAGTTCTATACTGGCTTGTCTTTAGACCCTGTCCTTGCTTCTTGCTCTGAGTCAGCATATGAGAACCAGAGATGCAGCAAAAATGACCAATTTTCTAAATATTGTACTGTGTTTCTCACCTGACATCACTGCTGACATGTACTGCAAAAATGGAAACTTTCATGATGTGTAAATTTTTGCGCATTTCGTGCAACCAGAAGCTAGTACGAAAATAAAAGCGTGCAAATATTTTTGCATGACATATGTTTCTGTAGTTAGTGTCCTGATTCTGCAGAATTAAAAACATGCAAAATTCACCTTACCCATCTGGGCACAAAAAATTGCTCGTGCGAAAATATCCACTTTTACAGTACTTGCCAAAGACAATAACCATAGCACTCTATGACTCAGTCGACTGCTTGCCAGCTTTGCATAGCTTGCTCAAACACACAACCATGCACAAATTTATTTGTTTTGAATACCGGCCATTTGCAAGAAAAATAGCCAGAGGCTTATCACAAGATTTGCATTGCAGATAAGCATGCTATTTACTCTCCAATTTTGCTGATACTGCCTTTCTAGCATCAATGCTTCTACAATTGTAAAGTTAACTACCCCCAAGCATGTTATCCTTCGATATAAACATGTTTTGTGAAACCCTGCAGTGAAGATTAGATGGAACCATTTCATGTGACCCTGCATCACTAAACCACCCCCCCCCCCAAAAAAAAAAAAGAAGAAGAAGAAGAAGAAGAAGAAATAAATAGATAAAAATTGTCACCAGACATGGATGTTTAGCTACAGGCAGATTCTGAAGAGTGAGGTTTAATATGGTCTGAAATGACATATAGTTCAATATCTAAATGGACTTTCCTAACCCATCTAAATAATGAAAAGAAAGTACACACTCTGGAGTATTGTGTACTGAGAAAAAGAGGTTTTGGCGAATAGGGTTAAAAATCTAAGTGCTGAATCTCACCCAGCAGTGCTGTGTGCAATGAATAGAACAAAGAACAGGATATGAGAACTTCAAAGCAACCACTGAAGGGATTGTTGAACTAAACTAAGTTTGCAACCTATTATGTTCATTATATTCATGGCACCATCGAAAGTTATTCGAGTTTAAAGTGAAGAGTGTTTGATGCTTTTCTCATGTTCTGAGTCTGTAAAATATCTAAGATAGCCTACATCAGACCCAAACAAATGTTTTAGAAAAACTGCACATAAATATAAGAAATCTTCCATTTGTTTTATGATCCCAACTTTAGAAATATATAGGAAAAAAGCTCTGTCAGAAAATATTAAAATAAAACAAATTGACTGTGTTGACCTATTTACTTATTGGTAATCGCCTCAAAAGTATGTACATATATTATACATGTAATTATATATCTGTACTTTTTGGTACTGTTGTTTATATTTTGACGTAAAAATTGGTGATGTGGTCATGAGGATTTCATTTGTACAAGTGGAGAAATAAAGCAAACTGAAGATGAAACTGAAGGTGCTTTGCCTTTTTATCCTTTTTATGGCTCCTTACCAAGGTTCCTGCCAAACCGTCGCCGAATCGTGTCCAGGTATCCCTCCAAGGTCTTCTGTGGTACCTTCTCCAAGGATGGCTCCATTTTCCTGTCAGCTGGCCAGGATCAGAGCATCAGGATATACGATGTCAAGAACAGCCGCTTCAAGAAATTCAAGGAAATCCAGGCCAAGGATGTTGGCTGGAGTGTAGTGGACACAGCGTTCAGGTGAGCTGCAGTGGTTATGAGGCAATGTGTTTGTTGTGTATACTTAATGATATCTGTACTTAGTTTTAGGCAACTTATATCTCATTTATACTGTGGGTGAAATTTGGAGCCTCCTTGGGGAGGTTTGAATGCCTGCTAGAAAAAAGTGGTCTCTTGTCTGTTTATACTGCTCAGGCCGCCTGCCCCAAAGGGGGCCCTGACTGGCTCATTTTCATGGTAACCGAGTTCCCCTCCAACAAACGGCACAGGCTTTTGAATTTCTTACATAACCACAGTGTGATTGATAGCGACAGTGTGCTAATTTGTGCACCGTTTATCAGTGGTAACCAGTCATGACGGCTAGCTTGTTTACATATGCTGGCTGTGATCTTCTGTAATTTACCCTAACTAGGCCGGGGGGCCTCCGAGGCCCCCCCCCCTCGACATTTCGCGCTATGTATCGCTATCGCAAAAAGCTATCGCCGCGACGTTTCATGACTTTTTTCTTTCGAGTCTTCCGCATCTTTTGACACCAAATTTGCGATACCCAGGCGCGCGGTTCCGAAGTTGCGCATAACTATGCATGTGCATGTCAGACCAAAAATTGCTCAAAAACGTGAATTTGTGTACAATTTCAATGCAAACTGTTTTTACAGACAAATTTCATAAAAGCATGATTATTTTGGGGTTTTATTGATTGAAATCAATTAATAACATATTTTCTTGTTCGGAACGGTGTCGCGGACAAATTTCATCGAAAAAACAATGAAAAACATAAAGTCGAAAAACAAAGAAATACATAAGAAATTCAAAAAACAATAAAATAAAATGATTGCGCAGTTTTTTTCTCTTACATTTGCTAAGGACACTAAAAAGAGTATTTACACAAAAAATGTGCCTGTTTTGAGCTTTATTTAGTGATTTATACCAAATTGTCTGATTGCATGCACCATTATGCATAAATTAGCATAATTTAGTGTAAATGATAATTTTTGCAAAATTAACTTCATGGTACTTTAGATTACATCATAGGCAATGTGTGTGCCAATTTTTGTCGCGATGGCGCAGTCGACGGCCGAGATCTGGAGGGGGGCCTGGGAGGCCCCCCCATCATCTACCTAAATAGCCCGGCCTAGTTAGGGTTAACTTCCAAATCAGCAAAAAAAGCCGCTTCTCGAAAACTGAAGTGTTTATACTGCAGCCAAGGCCCTTCAAAGCTGTAGATGGTTTCAGGACCCCATCTAATGGGATTTCCTTTTCTGAATTCTGTCTATTTATACTGAGCTGAAAGGCTGCTGGAGGCTGCTCAAAGAGGATTCAGAACCCCCTTTTTGCTTAATATAAAACGGGATAAAATACAACACCAAGAAGACACATCTGCTCATTCTTATGGTATGGTTCCAACGCCAGTTGATCGTGCAATGCTCATGTGCAGCATACAGGGACTGTCAGCGGTGGCTTATTACCATGTATGTGCTGTGAATATGTAACAAAGTTCATAATACTTCACATGTATTTTGATTGTTTCTTTGATTCTCTTTCTTTCATTTGATGTTGGTATAAAGCAGTATATATTACCTGTGCTAAAGTGTTCATCCATCGTAGTAACGTTCAAATAAATCTGAGAATTCTATCTCTTATACAGCCCTGATGGAAACTACCTGATATATTCCAGTTGGTCTGACTATAGTGAGTATTGTGTAAAAAGAGTAATCCTAATCCTGGACATTTTCTTTCATTATTTTTCTGCATAAATCTCAGCTAACAGGGAATAGTTATGTTGATGTCATTCCTTCCGTGATACCCTACTTTTGATGAATTTAAGTCATTTATGAACTCTTTTCAAAGTTTTCATTAAGCTTTCTTATGATTTAGCACTGTCAGGTAAAAAGGTAAAAAAAAGAGAAAGTTATCAGGAAGGGTGCCTTGTTGATATCCATGAATTCAATCAAAATCTGACTCATTTGAAAGAGATAAGAAATAGTTTACTTTAGTGTATGTGTTGTGAGAAGGGATCTCTTCCAAAGGCATCTGCATCAAGAGATAGATACATCAATTTAATTAAAAAAAAAAAAAAAAAAAAAAAAGGTTATTGCGCTAATGTGCAAGAAAGGATAGTATGTGTTGGAGGCACCAAGTTAGGATGTGTTGAACTGAGTGAGAACTTTTGCATTCAAAGCTTGACATTAACTACTTCTTGTGGTCATGTGAGTCAGAGCTCCAGTTACATCCATGTAGACTTTCTCAGATGTTGTAGTGTAAAATCCTTTGGGCAGTTTTTGACTCTTTCTATTTCGCAGCTGTTTCGTCTCCCATGTGGCTTGCTTTGCACAATGTAGGTATACTATTTTTATGACATGGTCTGTAAGCAGATGAGTGAATAAATGCGTTTACTTAATGGTTAATCTTTTCTCCAGTTCATCTTTGCAACATCTATGGGGACTATGAGACCCACACTGCCCTGGACCTGCAGCCGTTAGCAGGGGGCCACATGTGTGCCTTCTCCATACAGTTCTCCAATGACAACAAGGAGATCCTAGCAGGGTGAGTCGTCATTAATGAAAATATAATAAATAAACCATAAAGAACATTAACAGAGAAAGGAAGGACACAAATCAGAAATTTTTTTGTGTAAAAAACATTCATGAATTTTGCGAGGAACAATGTTTCACGAAAGTAGGATGTCCACAGAAGTGTTTGTTCACACAAGGCATCAAATGCCACTGGGGATTCAGGAATCAAGCTGTGAAAAAGGTCGCCAGTACCCGTTTTCGAAATTTGTATGCCACGAATGTTTCTGGTTTCACAGTGATGTATTGCTGCCATTGCTGCCCCCCCCCCCCCCCCCCCCCCCATGAGCTAGAAGACTCCTTAAGAAATGCATCAATGTTCTTATCTTTTGCTGCAAGACAGAAACCTAACTCATGATGTGTTTTGGTGTGTTGTATGTTTCTTAATACAAGGTTAATGTTGTATTTCTTTTCATCATGTCAGTTATTTTATGTTATAGTAACATTGGTATTAGTTGTGCTTGATGAATGCAGTTGATAGCCCTCATATTTAGTAGGCAGAGCACTCTGGAAGTGATATTGTAGTCATATGAACTTCTGATCGGCAAAAGTGTTGTAGGATGTTGTCTCCCTGTGCCCTGCAGTTATTTGATCTTACGCATATCAAGGATCAGAAAATGCACCCCTTTGACCCCATTGGAGACTTTCTGTAAAGCAGTCCGCCGATGCTATGTACGTTTGTTCTTGTAATAGCTCTCAAATAAATGCATCAGTCAAAGTACTGTAAAAGCATAAATTTTTGTGCGAGTAAGTTTTTGTGCCAGGTTGGGTAAGATGAATTCTTCTGATGGTCATGACAGCTGAGCAAGCACTTTAAAGAGTTTATTGCTGCCACAGTGGTTCAGAACTTAAGCAGCACATACTACAGTGAAAGGTAATTGGTCCGTATTATGACAGCAAATCTAATCACACTGCCGGACTAGTAAAAATGAAGAAAACTACAAATATTGTAATAGACACCCCTACAATGCTATACCTACCTTGAAATCAGAGATCTGAAGTGCTGTGACATATGATACTCCCAAAAAGTGCATGCTTTTTTTTGTTGGTTTTGTGTTCAGTTAAGATTTCCATTTTGACAGCACTTGTGTAATTTTCTGTAGTGAGTTGTCATTTATTAATACTGCAATATCTGATATCCTTGTGTGTTCAAACATGCTTAATCTCTCGCCATTCCTTCTCGTTTTCCTCCTGAACGCTGCATTGCTTAAAAACATACTACAGAGCGAATGGTGGATGTCTGTATATCTATGATCGAGAAAACAATGGGCGAACCTTGAGGGTAAGCAGGCAGATGGCTGATCTGTGCAAAAGTAATGCTCTTTTTGACTTTTGGATAATTATGTATGTAGATCACAAGATGATCCATCTGAGCAATCTGTTTCATGAGTTTCATTCTGCTTTAAAGGAAACTATCATGCATAGATTGTTATATTAGGAGATGATCTTCTATGTAATCCGGATGAGTGTACCAGTATGTGCAAGGCTGTTTAATAATGTGAAATGTGGGTAGACTTTAGCAATTTTCTGACCTGAAATTCAAGAAACTTATGTATTTTCATCAGTGAGTATGTAAAGTTGCAATAAAGATGAGTCCTTTTGTTTAACCCTTGCTGTGCTTTAATTTTGTCACCCTTTAGCACAAACTGTATTTTGGAGTGTTTCTTCTCTGGTTAGTACTGACGTCTGGAAACTAATTGCAAAAAAAAATAAAGATGACCTTTTCCCCATTAATCCTGTGTGTGTCATGATAGCCTTCCCGTTGAATTGAGCCACAACACGATGCCTGAGTAGGCTGACTTAAGCCCGCCGCACACTAAACACCTCACGACCTTACGACTGACAGACTTTGGATCCGAAATAAATCACAGTATCCTCAGAATGATTTATTTCAGATCCAAAGTCTGTCAGTCGTAAGGTCGTGAGTCGAATAGTGTGTGGCGGGCTTAACTTACTAATGAGGTCAAGTGTGATTGAACTAAACGAGTGCTGATGATAAAGCATGGCAAGTTACAGGCAAGTGCATGGACACTGCAACACTCAAAGGGATAAAGTATTACAAGTCGTTTCCCCAAAAAAACCTTCACAGGTAGAGGCGCATGAGGATGACGTGAACGCTGTGTGCTTTGCAGACAGCAGCTCCCAGATCCTCTTCTCAGGGGGTGACGACGGGATGTGCAAGGTGTGGGACCGAAGGATGCTGAGTGAGACCAACACAGCTCCCGTGGGCACCCTGGCTGGTCACATGGATGGCATCACTTTCATCGATACCAAGGTAATCTCTCCTATTTGATATCAGGATTCAAATCAAATGTAATGTCCCTGTTATCGTAAGGCTTAACCTTATGTGTGCTTTGAGTGCTGATTGGCACAAAAACAAACAAACCCATAACATTGTACAGACTCTCCATAGTCTCTGGAGCAGAAAGCATTTCAAAAAAGAAAAGAAAAAAAAGGTGGTTTTGTGATGCAGGGTCACATATCTATGTACATGACAATGCTTCATTACAGGGATACATGTTTGCCATATTGAATATGAACTCAATTAATATGCTGTAGCCTCCACCACCACCACCCCCACCCCCCTTCTCCAAACTTTTCAACATTTTTCCCTCTTGGTCATCTCCATGTCACCTGTCCGTCTGTCGTACAGGGGGATGGCCGACATCTGATCACCAACTCCAAGGACCAGTCCATCAAATTGTGGGACATCAGGTGCTTTTCACGCAACGATGCCATTGAGGACGGTCGGCGCGTGGTGGCACAGCAGCACTGGGACTACCGGTGTGATCGGGCTCC
The DNA here is from genome assembly GCF_040938485.1 of Diadema antillarum. Taxonomy (NCBI): domain Eukaryota; kingdom Metazoa; phylum Echinodermata; class Echinoidea; order Diadematoida; family Diadematidae; genus Diadema; species Diadema antillarum. Next base: position 331,529 of record NW_027271009.1, on the reverse strand, counting down.
CAAAAGAAGTAAGTTTTAGTTATCCTGGTCTAGGGGTGCTTCCAAGCACTCTCCTAAAGCAAATCGAACCGTTCTGTCTCCGCGCCAGAGGAGCGCTCGAACACTCCTAAAGTGTACCGTACCAAGCTGAACTGAGCCAAAAGTGGACCACTTTGCGATGTGCTCCAAAAGGGTACCAAAAGTATACCAAAAGTTTGCATGTGAAGAATGTGTGTCACATGCACATACATCATAATGCAAAGGGTTAATTCTCTTTGTTTGAGACAGCTGTAAGTAGTTTTCGTGCACCAGGTGAATGACCCTCTTGCTGCAAAATGTGTGACCTTTTCTAAAAATAACTAATGAGCTACGCTTTCTCAACAGAACGCTTGAATGCTTCAAATCTGGCACAGTTCAGTGTGGTACGCTTTAGTTCAGTTTACTGTGGTTTGCTTGAGAGTGCTCGCATGCACCCCTGAGAAAGGAAAAGAGGAAAAAGAAGGAGAAGAAGAAGAAAACATGTTAACATCAAAATGAAACTTGTTGAACTTGTTGTGGCAGTCACTGTGCAGATGTTCGCAAAACAAATGTAGCCCATTGTATATGTCCTGGGTCACAGAATTTCTAGCCATTGTGCAACTTAAATATTTCATACCTTCATTGATTTAACTTGTTACATTGTTTTGATTTTAAATCTATCACTATTGAGATATACTTCTCTTCATTTGTGGTGCATTTTCTTTAAAACATGCACAATTATAATGAAATTTTGGTTATAGCAAAGTAAAAATTCAGGTACCAAAATGATTATCTGCATATAAAAAGTAACTCTTGGGGATTGTGCCTTCAGCTGTGCTGCTCCAAAACTTTTGAATAAATTACCTGAGAAAATGAGGAAGGCCTCATCACTTGCTGTCTTCAAATCTTTATTGAAGACTTACCTTTTTCAGAAGCCTTTGATTAATTTGATATCTATTTTTCATGTGTCTAATCAGTAACAATGTCAGGAGCTCTGTTACATCACAGCGCAGTAGAGTATATTTACATAGTAGCTGCGTTATACAAATTTGTTTATTTCAATATAACAAAAAAACAACAACTAACAAACAGAAACTGCAGAGTACTTTGTTATAGCGGGGGTTGCCTGAATATATTTTTGATATATTTTTAAAAATTTTTGTGTGTCTGCAGATACTCAGGAATGGGGTTTCTATATACAGATAAGTTGTAGATGTGGATTGATTACCATGAGAGTATTGGCCAAGCACAGGTTCAGTTCTTAATAACTGAAGTCATTTCAGTTTTGAGTGGTAAGATTTGATCTGTGTTGTGGTTTTGCTTCAGCTAAGCGGAAGAAGGGCGTAAAAGGAGACACCTCCCTGATGACGTACCGGGGTCATGGTGTGCTCCACACACTGCTGAGGTGTCGCTTCTCTCCACAGTTTACCACCGGGCAGGTGAGCACTGGTTCAACTTTCCTTCCTCCTGCATTCTTAGAGCTACCGATATCTTGATTTAGAATAATCAAAGTACAAAATATTCCACCCCAATACAATGGTACGTAGCAATGATAATCTATTGCTTGTTGGCTTGGAGTTGTAACATGACAATGCGATTTGAAGGAGCTGTGGATACCATGGTACACATGTTTTTATGTCACTTTAATGCCAGAAATGAAGAAAGATATCATCCAAAAATATACCTTCTGTTTTGTACTGCATTGTGCAATACCTTTCAGGAAAAACACACTGTAGAATAAAAAACAATTTTCCCCCAATCCAACAGCTCCCCACCCCCCCCCCCCCCCCCCCCCCCCCCAAGAGGGCCAAAAAACTAAAATAGAAAAACATTGAAGCTCTATTAACGCGGAGTCCTGAGTATACTCGGGCAGGTGTCTATGGGAAAGGCATGTTGTAGTAAAATCAAACCATCCTCAGCATGTTAATGCAAAAGAAATATTTATAATGAATTTGACATTCACCATGAATAGAAGCATTCAAGATTTTTTGTTTGTTTGTTTGTTTAGTGTTTTTTTTTTTTTTTTGGGGGGGGGGAGGGGGTTATCTCCAGAGTTGTCAATACAGAGTTCTCTGAATTGACGCAAAATATGACATCTTGATATAGTATTTTATATTAGATAATACACATGTATGCTTTGTATGATTCATGCTAAAAAGGTGTACACTTAATGGTATGAAGCATATTGAGGGCAGGACTGGGCACAGTTACCGCACTTTGTCAACCTACCTTATCCGTAATCTTTGTTATCTTTTACAGAGGTACATTTATGCTGCCTGTGCTACAGGTGCCGTTGTAGGTAAGTCCAAAGTGTGTCCTGTGATGCACTTTGATTGTTATGCATAGAGATAAGATTTTTTTTTTCCAAATGACAAAGATTTTTTTTTTCAACATTTTTCAGTGTTTTGTTGTAAGAATTAAGTAGAGATCCATTTTTAATGCATATTAGACAAATAGATGTTTATTGCAACTGACTGACGACATGCCCTCTATTGATGTAAATAAGCACCAACTATGCTGTGTTTTAATAGGCATGATAACAGCCATTATAAAAAAATCATGGGCATGCATAGTTGAGTTGGATTCGGACCAACAATCTCTTGATTACCGTTAAATTTTTTTTTTTCTGTAGTTTTGCACACAAACCATTTTGATTAAGTCCTCTACAAAGACGCAATGTTTGTTTTTGAAAGTTGGGATATCCCATGCTATTATTGGCACAGAATTGTCATACAGACTGCTTTAGTAGCATATTCACATGTCATGAACACTTGCGTCATAAAGAATTATGTGCTACCTTTAAAGTCATGTTTTATGGTTTCTCTGATATTTGCAATTAGAGGTCTTTTGAATCTATTCTTTTTAACACTTTATGGATCACTGATGGTACATCTGTGCGAGTAATGTGTCCTAACCATATTTTATTCAGTAGTGACACTACTAATGAAATTGCACTATTTATGCTTGTAATATGAAGGAAGGGATGATAACAGGGATGAGTTTTCACGTCCCTTCAATATGAAAATTAGATTAAATTAAATTCAATACAATACTGAGTACAATTCAATTGAAATACTGAATCTTTGATGTTATTGTTGCTTTTTTTATTTCAATGAAGCCCTTCCGGATGAGCAATTTCCTCAAAAAAATACAATCCATTAGTCTAATTAAGTAAATTCAAATGCCAAACCTACAATACTATATATTAATAAGAACTAATATTTGTTATATTTAACATTAATATTCATATATCAAATGACTACAGGAAATAAAGTGGATAGGTTTTATGGAAAACAGATGTCGCCTGCCTACTCCTGTACCACTTTACAAGGTTATGCCGTTCCTGGGGGCAGGAGCCTACTATTGTATTGTTGTAGCGTTTGATGCATGTCCTTTTCTCGTTTACAGTCTATGACATACTGACGGGGAAGATTGTCAGCAGGCTCCCTGGTCACGATGATTGTGTCAGGGATGTGTCTTGGCATCCATTCGAAAACAAGCTCATCAGCTCAGGGGTATGTATTCAATCATGGGAAGATGGGATTGAGTCTCAAAGGGTTAATGTGGAGGAGCTTCAGACTAGTTGTTTGTATAGTGGAAGATCAGTTTCTCCAGTTTAAACCCATCACTTACAGGAAAAGATGGGATGTCTGTTGTGTTCAATATCAGAATGAGCAGTGATGATTGTATGTACAGTCAACTTTGCCTAAAGTTGAATCTTTTTGGACTGAAGAAATACTTTGGCATAGAGAAAAATTGACTTGTGAGAGGTATTAAGATCAATAGAATATAAAGAGAAGAGGACTTGAATAGACCTTCAACTTAGGTGATTATTCAACTTAGGCGAGGTTGACTTACGCAAGGTTGACTGTATGGGATTTTAAGTTTATGTCACTATGCATCAATCAGTCACTCATTTATCTCTGGGTGCCTTTGAATATTTTGAGTGTATTCCTGTACAACGTACCACAGAAAATTTACTCTGCGGAATAAGAAGAAAGATAGGTTATCAGTCTTGAGATCTGTGAAAGGCAGGGTAAGGTTGAAACAATTCCTTGAAATTTTTTCCTATGGTTATATGGCTCTACAAATAAACTGTTAATCTACATATAAAATTTGTGCATCCATACTAGTTTGTCACCACAAATTTTCATTTGTAGTCAATAGAATTATCAGTATTGAGATCTGTGAAAGACAGGATAAAGTAGACACAATCCCTTAATCTTTTTGCCCATGGTTATATGGGTTTACAAATGACCTGTTAATCTACATAATTTTTTGCATCGGTAGTTTGTCAATACAAATTTTCACTTTTAGTCAGTTAAATTGTACAATTTAACCGCTGCTAACTATACTAGTAGTGTCTATTGCAGTTTCCCTTGACCAAAGCAAGAAATCAAATATGTGAATAATGTCTTCGTTGCTCATGCAGTGGGATGGCAGCCAAATACTGCACTACTACAAAAGGCCCAGGGACCTGGATGACGATGACTCTTCAGACGAGGACTACTTTCCAGAGAGCAGCAGTGAGGAAGACGACGACGACCAATACGATGATGATTACCTGATGGACGTCTTTGAGTTTGTGCGGAGTACCCAGAGGCGGCGTCGCAGCCGTCGCATCGCAGCGCAGAGACGTCTCAGGTCCGCACATGGCTGCCCATGATGAGGAAAACAGATGGCATCATGCCCAGTCTAAAGTGAACTGCATTCAAATCGATTGTGGCTGTGTGATGGTTAAACATCAGCGATCAGTCTTCTCTGCGATGTTAGAACCTTGTGTGACACTTCTGTTCGCATTGTGTACTCTGTATGCAGAAGCGGTAATGATTGGCAATCAAAAACACAGATTTGCAGTTATGTGCTTTCGTCAAGTCCTCAAAATATGCAAGTCTTCCACCCTAGACAAGATTAAACCAGAGTCTCATTGATAACACATTGAGACTTAGGGGGCCTGTTCTATTTATCGTCATAACAGAATGAAATGAGAAGTTCATTGATGCCTGTGTGAGCTTGGTGTACACATGCATCTTGAGTCAAAGCTCAGTTCAAAGTTTAGTTGTAAGTTACTTCATCACTTTGACACTGCAGCTAGGTCATCACTGCAGTGTAGAAACATGTTAATGCTTCATGATTTCTGCACTTTTTTCAAAGACCATAATGATGATGATGATGATGAAGATGATGATGGGGTGTGGTTGATTAACATGAAAGGTCATTACTGTCATGAATGAAAGGAGAGACAAGTGATAATGAAAAATAGAGTCACAACCGAGATATGATTGAGATATGATTTGTGTGTGTGTGTGTGTGTGTTTTGTTGTTGCTGTTTTAAGTTCTAGGCATGTTTCTTTCAAAATGGCATCCATATGTTTTACTGCAAGCATTATCGTCAAATCCTTGGAACAAACATTTTTTTTTTTTTTTTTTCTGTGGGGAAAAAAATGTTCACTCGAATTGTGAAGTCTTTCTGATGCTGGTCTATGCAAACTTATTTAAAAAATGAGTATTTTGCTGAGAAAAAGAACATATCTAAATGAGGACAGTTATCACAACAGAAATAAGTCATGTCTTATCATCTCTAACCTTGATACTGTTTTATCAAGTAAATCTTTTAACTTTATAGAGACCACAGCACTCAAATTTGTTATGAGACACTGTAGCAAGCACACCTGTGTATTGGTTGGACTAATGAGTGTAAATAGTGAGATAGCTTGAATGGCCGCAGTTAAGATGTCTCAGCAGAAGGAATCAGTTGTAATTATGTGGTTATCTATCGACTACACTGCAGAGATCACTGAATATCTCACACAAAGTATATTGCCGTTAAGTACCTTATGTAAATACCCTCAAATTCAAAGTTTATTTCATGAAAATTGGTTTTGAAATGGTTGAGATATCAAAAGAAATAAAACAAAGGGAATTTGATAATTTTTTCGTTGCCATATTAGCATCGCTTTGTTCTGGATATCTCAGCCACTTCAAAACCAATTTTCATCAAATTAACTTTGAATTCCTCTTAGAAAGATCTGCTTTTTCATATTTCATAAGAGGTTTCTCATTGTGTCACACACACACACACACAGATACTTAACTGCCCCCATAGATTCTGAAAATATATGAGTAGCAAAGAAGTTAATTGAATCCAGAAGCAAGTTCAAATTATAACGTTTAACCCTATTTTAACTGGGCTATTTGAGACCAAGTTTTTACCGGGGGGGTCAATTTTACCTGAACATAGAGCCGGATGTCAACTAAAAGATTACATGGTCATACAATAGAAAAATGTTGATTTTATATTTTTTTAATGAATTAATCATGCAAATTTATGCATGAAATCATATTTTCACCTATAACTCCATCAAAAAGAATGAAGGATTGCTAAATTTTTGTGTCAGAGTTCCTCAAGACACATCAAACAATTTTCTTGTAAAAAAATAGCGCAATCAAAATCCATTTCTTTTGTTTTTTATTGTTTTGTTAATTTCTTATGTATTAAGTTTTTTAGACCTTTTGTTTTCTATTGTTTTTTTGCCAAAATTTGTTGCAGGCACTTTTTCAAGCTTATCTACATTAAAATGGATTAATTTCAATGTTCAAAAGTTGAAATAGTCTAATTTATATCAAACGGAAAAACCCAATTTGCATTGGATTTGCACACGAAATCATGAATTTGAGCTGTTTTCGGGTTGACATGCATATGCAAAACATTGCGTAACTTCAGAACGGTGTACCCGGACGTCGCAAATTTGGTCTCAAAATATGCGGGAGACTTCAATGAAAAAAGTCATGAAACGACGCAGCAAAATTCTTGGCGCGTTTCAGAATCATGGCGCATAATGTCGAGGGGGGGTCAATTTGACCCCCCCCCCCCCCAGTTAAAACAGGGTTAAAACATGGTGAAAGGTGGGACCCACCCAACTAGGGCCACTTTGTTGTTTGACAAACTTTGAATTCCTCTTTGAAATGTCTGCTCTTTGATATTTTATAAATGGTTTCTAATTATCTTACAAAAAGTTAAAATTTGAAGTCCCCATCCCAACCACAACCATACCATTCCTGTACACTGTGCAGCAACGCAAGACCTAGCCTTTTGCCAAGTCTTTGACCTGCTATAATTGCCAGTTAATTGGGACAAATGTTATACTCCCTAATGTCACACATTCATGCAGTGGGGACTTCATTTTTGTTGGCCAGATCTGATTCTGATCCTCAATTAGGACTCAAGAGGCGAGAATCACCTCCCGATGTTGCCGTGTGTCCACCTTTTGAATTTTAAGAAAGGGGAGCTTATCTCAGTGCCTTTGGTAAATACATTTGTATAGTTTTCCTCCTGTCAAGTGAGGCTGTATATAGTGATAAAGAGTTTGCTTTTCCTTCTCTCCTTACCCCTTTAGCATTTCTCCTTGGAGGCCATTGAAGCATACCAATACCCCGAGTATTATGTTTGCAATATTTGTAGAATATGCTTGAGACATGCCCTCTGCAAATAGAATTTTTCCGTCACTCCAATTTTTATTAAAATTTTAGAAAGTACACACACAAAAAAAGACTTGAAATAGACTAGTCGATCACTAGATTCTTTCAATCAAATGATTGCACTATCGATATCTTTTTCCAAAATAGTCTTTGGAGAATAGTGATGAGGAATGCGTGCTCGCAATCGCTAACCAGTCATCTTGGAATCTCAGTATCATTCATAAGAGCGTGCACGTATAGCTAGAACGCACACACATCAGTACTGGCACTTGCAGTACAGAACTTAAACTAGCGGAGCACAAGTGCCAAATTGTTCTAGAGATATGGGCCCCATTTCATAAAAGATGTTAGGATGACAACTCTTGCTGGAATGACAACTTTCCACAGCAAACAGCCAATCAGGAAGCTGTATTTTTGTCGTTACCATGACAATAGTCATTCCAGCAAAGAGTTGTCATCAGATAAACTCTTTATGAAATGGGGCCATGATCTGATTTATTGAAATGTGCATACATTGTACTTTCAGGGACTATCACAGGTGAATTTTGGCTCTTTTTTGTGTATTCTACCTGTATACAAATTTGATTTCCAGGGTTTTGATACACTAGGGCCCGAATTCAAGAAGGTGGTAGAAATGAAACCATGGAGTGCCAAGTGTGGCACGGAATATTTTGTTACGAAATTGGTCATTTCGTCAACAAAATGACCGTTTTGTTAACAAAATTATCATTTCATGGACAAAATATTTATTTAGTTACAAAATGTTGTCATTTCGTCACAAAATGATAATTTCATTGACGAAATGACTGATTTCGTAACGAAATATTCCATGCGACACTTGGCACTCCATGGTTTTTCATCTGTATCACCCTCGTGAATTCGGGCCTTAAAGTTTCATGCAGAGAGGTTTCTTTAACAAATTGACCCATTTGTTCACAAGCATGCTGTCGCCTTATCCACCGATATTCTAGACTTCTACTTTACACAGCAACCATGTAGGTGCAATAAAGGCATTTTGTCTTCTTTTTGTTGTAATTTTTTGTACCACAAGGATTTGATAATTTTGTTGTGTACACATTATACTATATCCACAGAAAGAGTCAGTCATGTAAAGACATACGTTTGACGAGGTTGGCAAGCAGATCTCTGACGACCATGAAGACTGTGTCATACATGTTGTATGCGTATGATCTCTAAATCATTATTGTACATATTATGTACTGAATGTAGAATATATATTGAGACTACCAAATATATGAAAATAAAAAGTTATTGTGTTTTGTGTGCTGTAGCTGTTCATATATTTTGTGTTGCAGCAATACTCTTCACATCTTTCTATGTATAATGTGAAAATATTTCCGCAAGAAAAGATGAAAAAGCAAAGATTGTCCGCTGGTAGCTGTCCACTGCAAGTGAGTATGAAGAAGAAGAAGAGAAAGAAGAAAAAGAAAAAGAAGAGAGAGAGAGAGAGGGAGAAGGAGAAGGAGAAGGAGGAGAAGAAGAAGAAGGAGCAGGCCGGTGAAGATGAAGAAGAAGAAGAAAAACAATGTACATGCTTTTCCAGAGTGTGCATTCTTTCCAATATTAAAGGGGAAATCCAGTCCAAATTTAAGTTATAGTCTGATAAAATAGAGTAAAATCCTACAAGTTCAAGGGTAAAAATTCTTACTGAAATTGGATCTAATACATGTATGAGAAAGTTATGACATTTTGAAGTTTTGCTAATTTCTGCAAAATAGTTATTGTACAGTGAATATGGATATGCAAATGAGTGAGCTACCCATGTCATAACCTACACAATTTTCCATTGATCGTGTACAAAGAAAATGACGAAAATTCATTATTTCTGTCATTGAAGTCTGAAACATGTTATTCCTGGTTGAGTAACTTCACAATAGTGATCAGTTAGGCTGCGTTCACATAGAAGTATACTATTCGGGTATTCGGGCTCGTTTTTCGAGGGCATGCGAATAGCTTGAATCGAACGATAGGATTTCCTCACACCGGTTCACATAGGAGGGCACTATTCGAAAGAACCGAATAGCTGCGAAAAGTATAGCAAAGTGGGAATCGAGCTTGTTCGATTTTCATGCAGCGTATACCGTCTCTCGTTTATGAAATAATGACACTTTTGGTCTGGATTTGCCCTTTAGCAAAAATAAGCATGTAGACTGACATTCTGATGCAGTTTAGAAATTGTTAATAAGATTTGCTGGGATGTAGGAGGAAGAAATCCTCACTGCATGGGATGGTGAGTTGACGGTGTGGGTGGTAGTGTACTTGGTTACCGAATACCGAATACCGAATACTTCTATGTGAACGCAGCCTTAGATATACATTTTGTATATGAGGATTTGAGCTTCTGGCATAATTGCATTTGAATGAATAACTGGAAATTTCAAAAATCTATGTACAAACTATGTGGTAAGTTGTGAGGGAATGGCATGCTCACTTTTCCATTTGCGTATTCATATTGACTGTTCAAGAACCGTTTCCCCGAAAAAATTGTGAAACTTCAAAATGTCATAACTTCCTTATTTTCATCAGATTTTGATCAAAATGATACCATTGAACTTGTCATATTTTACTCATTCTTATCAGACTAACTTATATTTGGACTGGAATGTCCCCTTCAAGATACATGTACGTTTGTTGGGAGAGCCCATTTGAATTGAGTTATTCGTTACTTCAAAGCTTAAACCACAAAAGAAAAAAGAAAGAAAAGAAAAAGTGTCGGGTACACTACATCAGTCATAAAAATTGGATAAGAAGCTCACTCAATATGCTGTTAGGTCACAGGAAATTGTTTTTGTTTGTCAGAGGATACCTATAGATGGCATGGATCTATATTAGCTATATTTATCCTTTGTAAACTCTAAAGAGGTCTCTGAGGATATGTCATGTCAGCTAATCCCCCCCCCCCCCCCTTGAGTTGGCCTGAGTTTTGGGGGATGCTTAAAATAACATCTTGCAGAACCATCTTACATAAAAAATAGATGAGGGCAGAGAATCATGCAATCAAAATCATACAATTTCTAATTCCAATATGAGAAAGGGGACATACGCTCCACCCCCCCCCCCCCCCCCCCCCCCCGCGAGCTTTGGCCTGGTAATTGTTTACATTTCGCGCCCGGGGGCCCCATGCACGCACCGTACCACTCGCGAAAAGCTGCCTGTGAATCGTACTGGTGGGTAATGTAGTGCGTGGTGCGTGTGTGGTAGCCCAAACACTGTTGTTGTTTTGCACGCTGACGACTGACGAAGGCAAGCCCTGTATTTATAATAGGCAGGCATTTATGAGCACGGGGGAAAGGTAAACGACGTTAAACGTGCGATGATGTAACGCCAAACAATCAACGTCCGGATTGTCTCGATTTACCCCAATGGGTTCCAGCCTATCCAGAAGATCTTCATCATACTCTTCGTCCAGCGACAGAAACGCTGCCATGTCTCAAGACTCCGATGACTATACCGCTGTTCTCGCTTACTTATTGAGAAGGTATTATGTAGAGAATGTAGTGCTCTTGTAAGTTGTATCTCACTGTGTAACCACGGTTAGGCCTATTGCCCAGTTTTCCCATGGTCCATCGAGGCAACCGGTACCCGGGGTCCAGGATGACGGCTACGTAAACATGAGCCTTGTGTGCTATTTGTGCCACCGGGTTATCGGTACTTTGCACCACAATAGGGCTGGTAGACACTTATATGCTGTAATCAGTTTAGACAGGTGGTAGGCCTAGCAATAGGCAGTCAAGGTCATAACAGTGCCTAAAAATGCCAAAAGGTCTAGCGTTAGCTTACATAGCTATAAATTAGCTAGACACTCTAGTGTTTCAATCAAATTCAACCTACCACATCACGATTATGCCCCTAACGTTACCAACTTCAAAGGCATTTTGAAATTCTGTATGCATGCATCGTTTGGTGTTTTATACCTCAGATATGCCCTAACATTTTTTCTAACGTTAACATTTGGTTATACAATATCAATAGAAACTTATAGAATACTTAATACATTGTCATTGTATCTAACAATTTGCCAGAAATATTACTCACATGTGTTTTGTGGAGAAAATACTCTAAACTCACAAGCCATATATTGAAAATGGGGTGCATGTGAGGTACCGTTAGGAGCCCTTGCTACTTTGAATGCTAGCTAGGGTACCCATTCCGAGACGGCAGCTTCAAACCCGTGGGGTGTTATCTTCCCACACTCAGTTGCGCTGTAGATCGAGATCTACTTTGAAACTGACACCTCTAACGTTACTATAAATTGCCAATGCATGTGAAGTGCACATATCTTAAAGATTTTTTAGCATATTTCTATAATTCATGGTATCATTTTAATTTGCTGTTGGGTAAGAGTCCCAGTATTCGGTCAGCTCCTGGTATTCGGTCACTTATCACTAGTCACCAGACAGTAAGTTCAACTGTCACAACACACGCAAATCACATCAATTCACATACTTGCACACTCATTCACAACAGGAAACTCCCTTAGCCCCCTCCAAAAATCCATCCAAAATCCCAAATTTTACCGTCAAAAGCGCAGAATCAGCACTACGTTCCAAAAGCGCGCACGGATAAGGCCCAGGTTTAAGAGTATGGGTTGCCGAAAAAGCGATAAAAATCGAGAAATGGGCCCTTCTCTCACGGGATTTTTTGCTTATCACAAACTTGGAGTGTGATGGTATCCTCAAAAACGCAAAAGAAAAACAAAATTTCCGTACGTGCTGATAGAGTGTCTCAATGTACAAGGGTTGAGTGCAAGTGCTGAGGCCCCAGTATTCGGTCACCAACAGGCGCCGCAACGTCCCCGATGCAATTTTGCGCCAACAAGGTAGCGCGCATGCGCATTTTTCTGCTGCCTTGAACACGCATTGACTTTGGACGCGTATATCGCGTGACTGTATACTGGTCGCGGTGACCGTATTCTGGGGAATTTTCAAGGTGATATATTTTGGGATTTTGTGAAATTCTGTGTGATGATAAACAAAATGAAAATTGAGAATAAAGAAATTTGATATATTTCACATACATTGCTGTAGATATGATGTATGTATGTATTATTTTAGTTTGAAAAATATTGCAAAAAAGCTTAAGTGACCGAATACTGGGGATGTTACCCTTCTTATTTATTTTCATTTTTTTTTTAGTAAATTTTGGATACTGTATTTGTGGATATTTTCGCGCGATTAATTTTTTGTGCTTGGCCAGGTGAGAAGAGTTTCGCTTGTTTTTAATTCCGCGGAATCAAGACACTAAGTATAGGAACATACGGCAAGCAAAAATATTCGCGTGCTTTTATTTTCGCGCTTGTTTCTGGTTGCGCGAAAATTTCAACACTGCAAAAATTTGCACTTTTACAGTATTCAAATCCCAAGTGAAGAATGAAAAACCACTGCACAAGGTCCCATGCATGCATTTTTGCATTGTTCTTTACACATAGTGGTAATGTTGTAAATAGAGGGGTGTCCATTTCAGTGTTCCGTGGCGATGTGTTTTATGTTTATGGTGACCTAGCTACAGCTGTACCATGCATACACTACATGTGAAAGCCACATTCCCATGGCCATGATGATATTGATATGCTGTTCGGAGATTTTATATACAGGTAAAATATTTGTAAGCCTGTCATCCTCCCAAACTTTCCTTAAACTTTTTTTTTTTAAATGCTACGAGTCTCGTCAAAGAGGTATATATACAAACAGTGAACATATTCAACTACTATAGTTGCAAATGTTAGTGTTATATAGTAACAAATAAGGGCCCTGATGTGTAAATCAAATGGCTATAAACAAAATGATTATCTTGAGATAGAGTGACTTTATCATACGTGTACTATGTTCATTCAGCTAAATTTTATATAATTCGCTTTGGGGAGGGTGTCATTTTTTTTCTTTTTTAAAGCCATCTTGATAACCAGCTTGGAATGTAGGGAATTAAGCATGCATTGCATCAAACACAGTTTGCATGGAATCTAATACAATCTGCTATCAATATGACTGCCACCCATAAAGTGGAAGCACAAGATGAAATGGTACAGAAACTTTCAAGGAAGCTTTTGAAATAACATTTGATAGTATGATACAAAGGTAGTAAGTACAGTATTGTCATTTGTAAGTGTAAAGATTGATGGGCGGTACATGACAATATCAAGTGCCATAATGCATAATTGTTTTTTACTGGTTCTGTCTTTTTTTCCAGAGTCAGAAAGAAATAAGAAAAAGGGGGAAAAAGGAAAAAAAATTATGTGTAGAATTTTTATCTTTTATATAACAATGTACACTTCTGTAGGCTAACAATTGAAGATGTACACTTGTGTAATTTTATAACTTGTTGATCTGGGCTCCGTCTTATAAAGCCTTCAAATCAATTACAAGTCCCCAAATTAATCGCAACTTGCATTGCAGCACACAAAAAACTTGTGATTGATTTCTATCACAAGTCTTTATAAGACAGGCCCCAGCACTACTGAACTGAATGAAGTATAACACAAGAAAACTGGCTGATAAAGGGAAACATTGAATGCCTTCAGGAGAGATTACAGTGACTGCATACTACATCATAATAGTATATTTACAAATGTATATCTCCATAAAACTCACCTTAGTTTCAATTGTGTATGTTATGACGGTTATTTTGTATTGTCCAGTAGAGTATTCTTATGGTAGTTGCCCGATAAATGTCCTTTATTGTTATCATTATGATTATGATTCTTCGTCTTCGTCTGGTGCTGCTGATGATTGTTAGTATTTTAATTATTGTCATTATTTGTCTTGCATACCCATCATATCTTCTTTGGTATTCAAGCTGCTAAGGATGGATGCCATTTTGTAATTTTGATATATTATCATGGAATGAAAAGTATCTTAATCGGTGGAGCAGTCAGTGATTTTACCATGTTTCTTTTAACATTTTCAGGCACATTTTCACTTTGAATGGAAAATTAGAATGACCATGTGTAATGTTTCAATTAAAGTGCTTTTTTCCCATGCCCTTTCTCAATCTACCCTCTTGCTACAGTGGTCAGATTCGACTGCTCTCACCACATTCTGCTGATTTCCTGGATGACAGTGACGAAGATGACTTCATCGAATGCTGTCCAGAGAGTACGTTTGCAGGTTTTGGTTTCTCCGTTTGCTTGCTACAGACTCTTACATTACTGTAAAAGTGGTTTCTTTCGCGTACAGATACTTTCGCGGTTTCCATCAGTGCCAACTTTTTCGCAAGTGTTTAAATTCGCGGTCGGCTAAATCTGTGAATTCACAGTCAGCAAAAACTTTTATTTTGCACATGAAAACCCAAACTATAATCCAATTATTCTTTTATTTACTAAATAGACATTCAAATTAAGTGCAGGCTTACCTGAAATCCCGTCTCTCTAGTACTTTAACATGCTTGTACCTACATTGCGCCGTATCGCTGTGTGTGTTGACCATCAATACACTCAATGCACGGAATCTTCATGTGTGCATGTGCGCAATAGCGTTGCAACAAGCGGTGAGTTCAAAACATTTTCGCGAGATGTTAAATTCGCGGTTCAACCTCAAAGCGCGAAAAGCGCGAAAATAAAACCACCGCAAAAGAAACCACTTTTACAGTACTATGTGTCTGCCGGCCTTTGGCCAGCAGAAATAAATGTGCATTTGATGAGGTTGCTTGATTTGTTCATGCTGGTGCTATTGGGATAACAAAATATTTCACACACATGTCAACACAAGTGATATATGTCATTTGATATGTTTAAATTTTGGCATGGTTTAAATCCTGTTAGGAGCAGCTAGTGATAAAAAAAAATTTTCAAGTTTGATACATATGTATACTTAGTAGTTCACTTGTGTCACAAAACATCCTACCATGTGATAATTTTGCAGTAAAGCCACAAAGATAAGGAGATATCACTAATATCACAATAAACTACAACTGTAGATGGTTTATTTTAGAAACAAGTTTAATGAAACTATTGCTCTTATTATTTAATATATTTAACAATATTGATTCTTATTATTATTTTTGCATTGGTTGTTTCTATCCGTAACTCACATTTTAGAACTATTTTGAAGCACTAAAGCTGTTTTTTTTTCTCTGCAAATGATAGATAGTGATTTTAAGTTTAATATGTGTATTTAGTACACAAATAATTAAGCTCCAAAATAATCTTAAGATTCAGCACAACAAAGTTCTTATAAAGAATTATCTCCCATGATCATGATGCACTATTTACTATCCAGAAGTCTGGGTATCAGAAAAAAAAAAAATCAAGGCAAAGCATAAAAGTAGAATTTCTGAGACGGCACTACGAGTGTACATATCAAACTTTGTTGCATCATACTGCATTATTTTGCAATTCTTCATTGCATGTTATGGTATCATATTTGGTCATTTTCATCACCATTGAGTAATGTATTCTGCGTATTCTAATGCTTAGAAGAACTGTGGTTGTCACTTTTAACATCCGTTGATTTTTATTAGTTCTTGGGCACTGTTTAACATCTTTACTTGTCTTTATTTTTCAGGTGACCCATTTCCTGATACCAGTAAAATCGATGTAAGTTGATGCACATATTGGTGTATATTCTTTATGACTTAATCAAAGATGGAAAGATAAATAAACAGAGTGACAGATGAAATATACATTTATTTATAAGTAGATTGAATAGCTAGATAGACAGAGAGATATATAAATAGATATAGAGTTTTAAAAAATAGATAACAGAAAAGGAAAGAAAAAAAGAAGGATATATAGTTGGATCTATAGATGAATTAGTGGATGGATATTAAAATGATGCATAGAATAAGAGAATGAGAGATGGACAAGAGAAAAAGGTAGATAGAAGAAAGAGGGCATGTATATCAAGAGCAAACATGAAGGGTTTAACTCTCATTTGAAGACAATGCAATGTTTAATGGACCTTTGCTCCCCTCAGCAGAGAACTAGATGCTCGTTTGTTTGATCTTTGCATTAGGTGAGTGACCTGAAGCAGGAACTGCTGACTAATGCTGGCGCTACCCACAATGCCTCGCTGTCAATGGGGGCGACGGTCCCTCAAATGCTACACAAGGTATGCACACAAAGATGTCAATTCCGAGGGAAAAATGAAGTTATGTGTTTGCTCGTTTGTTTGTTTTTCGTTTGCCGGGGGAAGATGTGTTTACCAGTATGTTGACTTCATTAACAACATGCATGGGTTCTTACAAATGTTAGCCTGTTCATCAGCTGTAAGTTTTGTGTGAAAATTGCTGGTTGATAGATATGAAATTCCACTATCGAAATGTGGTACAAAATTTAAAAAGTTTTATGCAAATCATCAACTCTTTTGGAATAGAGTGGAGCTTTTATGAAGCTTTATCACAGTGGAATATACTTTGTTTTTCATTCCATATTCTTGTTGGAACACAGGAACAGTTGCCCATGTAGTTTCAAAAAACAAAGAACGTTGGATCATTTAGAATTTATAGTTTATTCAACAGAATGGACAACTGAACAATATAAACTCATCCAAGTGAAATACACCACAAAACTTTTCAATTGGGTTTTACAATTGTGAGAGTTATGTGACTTTGTTTTATCTCAACTGCCAGTTATTATTTATAATTTGGCACGGACTTATTTTTGATGCATATAAATAGTCAAAACATTTCCAGAGCAAATGCTATGAAGTTTCAGGGTGCCACTAATGCATTTCAGAACAAGTGTTAAAAGTTTTAAGGTGTCATGATGTGAGAGTGTTCTTTCTCACACCTCCCTCATTTTAAAATGCTCATTACCCCGTTGTTCATTCAAGTGTGTCAGGATTTGTGGCCCTAGAGTTCAGATATCACTGCATGGATATGAGAATGGGCATGGTATAGATATCCACAATGACAAATGACTACCCCACCGTACTTACAAAAGGACAACTCAAGACCCTCTTCCTCTCATGTTCTCGTCCCCCAGAGGCAGATTGGAAGCTGCCACAGGAGAGGGTTCTCCCCAAACGATCGCTGTGAGGTCGGGGCAGTGTGAGTATCCCAAAGCACCAATTTTCCTTACGAGTCTCAAGCAGCCAGACGTAAACTTCCTTTTTTGTGTGTGCAGTATTTTGTCCTGCTTTTCTTTTTTTTTTCTTTACCCAAAATATTGCATGTTTCATGGAGAATGCTGTTTTTCCCAAATTTTATTACTACTCATGTCTATTGCAGAAGAGGTAAAAATACTCTTTGCAGAAAAAAAAAAAAATGAGAAAATGAAAAGAAAAAGAAAGCCTACTCAGCCTTCAGAAATCTAAAATGCTGTTTACAAGGTCGGAAATCTGTAAGCAACAGCGAATGTACAGGTGTATATAATTTCAGGCTACGGAATGCATAGTGTACATGTATTATGGCCATTCAAGTAGGGAGGGGGTTACCGGTAACTAGTCAGACCTGCAGTACTTGCTGCAGGCTGCAATTCTTTATGGATGTTTTTAAATCGTCGTGCATTTGCATTACATAGTTCTTTGAAATTCGCTCTCAATGCATGCAGCTTTCTCCCAAACTACCACCGCACCCTGTGCCAGCATCAGGCCAAGGTCTTCTGTGGGACGTTCTCCATGGATGGCTCCATCTTCCTCTCCGCCTGCCAGGACCAGAACCTGAGGATATACGACGTGAGGAACAACCGCTTCAAGAAGTTCAAGGAGATTCGGGCCAGGGACGTAGGCTGGAGTGTCCTGGACACAGCATTCAGGTAAAGACATTCTCCCCCCCCCCCCCCCCCCCCCCACCACCCAAGAAGAAGAAAAAGAAGAAAAATATACTTAAAAGTGAACCTACATGTATGACTGGCCAAGGGTTCCACCCCAACATCTTATCAGGGGGCAAGAAAGCACTACCCCTTTACCCCTGCTACAAGCAATATCCCTACCCCTTACAACCCCCCCTCCCAGCAATTGTGTCTCGGGAGGCAGTATGGTAGCATGTTTATTTCAGTCAACTCTCTAGATTTCTTGAATATGAAACCTTTCTGTGCAACATTATTGGTGTATACAGCATAAAGTCAACACGGTGGGTAGCAGTAGGAGATGAAGCAAGGGTTAGAGGGATAGTTTTGAACATGTGTCAAACTGGTTGATATCTTATTGTTAGCATGTTTGACCAGGGCATGGTAGGCTGCAAACCTGCCTTCCCCATGAGTGATAAATCTTAATCTTCTAACCCCATTAATATCTGGTCTAATTTTATTTTTTGATTAAATTCTTTCAATACACTGTGTAGTATCCACACAAGATAAAGACATTTAATTTCTGTATAATCTTGTATTATTTATGGTTCAATTGCTAGTTTAATGTATGTCTGTCTGTATGTATGTATCGATATGTATATATATTCATGCATGTATGGTTTGTGCTTGTGTGTGTGTATTCTCAACAACCTATCATGTTAGATATGCTCTTGGAGCTCAAGAACACTGTTATGATACTGGGCAGCAGACTTGCACATGCAAAGGACATCAAAGGCAGTTGCTACCATCTACAAGAACTGTCATGTTTATCATAGTGTCACTGCAGTTGCAATAAGAAATGATACCTTGATAAATTTGACACTGATCACTTCATGTCTGCTTGCTATTTCTTACTGTAGTCCTGATGGCCAGTACCTCATCTACTCCAGTTGGTCACAGTCTGGTAAGAGCGCCACTCTTGGTCTAATTCTCAAACAGTGATAGTCATAACAATATTAGCCCTAAAACAACAACAACAACCCTCCGATTAAAAAACGAAGCCCCACCCTAAATGAACTAATTACAGTTGAATCCCAGCAGATTGACTTCCTAACAATGTTTAAGTTTGAATCCTTGTACAATATTAATTTTATACATATATTCAAGTCATCACCAATGATTCAAAAAGGATCACTCTTCTTCTTTATTTTTTTTTTAGAGGAAGACATGGATTATTGCAACACACGACAGTGTCCATATTGCTGTATGAATTTCAAAAGTATATTCATATACTTATAATACTGATTTTTTTTTTTTTTTTTTTTTTTGCATCAAATATTTTTATGTGTGTTTACATGATTTCGGTGTTCAAGATTGTTTGCCATCTAATGAGCCAAATCAGCACTGATACAGGCACATGCAAGGAATCTCTCCTTCTTCATTGTGTAATACCAGCAACTTGTTTTCAACTGTTACTGAATGTAAAAGATGCTGGTGTGTATAAGTATTATACTCAAACAACATGTATCATATGGCGAGTGTCAAACTATACAGCATACACCACAACACGTATGGTTGCTTTACAAAAAATTGTGTATGGTAAACATTAATCTTGCAGGAGTATCACCTGCTGAGCAAATATTAATATTCAAATCATTTTCTGCTAGAGAAAAAGGATGATTTTTGTCGATTGTGTGGATACAGGGATGTTTTGGGCCAACGCTTTTCAACCAGTGGGCCACAGCCCACTGGTGGGCGGTGAAGCTCTCTCATGTTGGCCGCAGTGTTGGCCGAAAATGAATTAATTGAATTGAATTGAATTGATTGCTTTGTTGTCCACAATGCGAAAGTGGAAATGCGCCTACCACCAGCGTTACACACAAGAGATACAAACAGATAACAATTGTTCATTGAACACGTACGTCACAGATTACTAATAAGATAAACCATAAATGTTTTGCATTACTTGTTTTACAGAAAAATAAAATAATAACCATTATATTCATAGTACATATTACATATATCTCATTCAATTCATTCATTTAAATAAATTCTATAATTATTATACTTATTATCAAAAATTCAACTTTCAACAAATCTTTCACTTCTAATCAATTTTTTTTTTTCACATATGCCTCAAAACCATAATACCTACCAAATATAATTTCAATTACTTCAAAACTGAGAAAAAATCTAACATAACTACACCTATAAATCATCATAAATACCAATTTCAATAATTACTGAAATACTATAAAAATTATTCAATCCACAAAATTATGATGAAATTATGATTACCATGGCAATGCTTTATCCGACAAACACCCGGCAAAAATGATGTGTTCCATATCTATACCTCAAAACCATAATGCCTACCAAACTTAATTTCAATTGCTTCAAAACTGTGGAAGTTGTTCACTCCACAAGATGCGGTTACCATGGCAACGCTTTGGCAAATACAAACACAAAGAGTGTCTTACATGACTACACCTATGAATCATCATAAATACCAATTTTAAAAATTAATTACTTAAATACTATGAGAGTTATTCAATCCACGAACGAAAAACAAACGAACAAACCTGGAATATTCATTCATGAACGGAATTCCCTGATGGCATGGCGATTAAACGTGTGTATGGAATTTGGCACGAATGACTGGCGAAAACGTGCACGATTGGTGCGAGGCACGCGCAGTCTGATTCCGGAGCGATTGTACACATAGTGCACATTGAGAGGGTGCGTTTTGTCCCCAACGATCTTTTTGATTTTTGACAAAAGCCTTTGTTCAAAAGTGTCTTTCATTGCAGGCAGTTCCCTGCCTATTACCCTTTGTGCCACCCGTCTTATGCGATCAATGCGATTCTGGTTCTTTTGTGTTGTGTTTCCATAGTAACAGATCAAATTGTAAATAAGTACACTCTGGATGAGGGCCTGGTAAAATGATTTCAGGATTGATCGGTCAACATGCAGATTATTTAACATTCTCAGAAAGTAAAGCCTCTGATTTCCCTTTTTACACAATGTTGTGACATTATCAGACCAATCAAGGGTGCCCGTGAGTTTTGTTCCTAAGTATGTGTATTCCTCCACTTGTTCAATCTCCCTACCATTTATAACGAGAGGCGTATGTTGTCCCCTTTTCTTTCGAAAGTCGAACACCACTTCCTTGGTTTTTGACGTGTTTAGACGTAGGAAGTGTGAGTCGCACCATTCAGAGAAAACCCTGACGGCTGACACGTACTCATGGGAGTTCTCATCTGTCAAAAATCCTGTGATTGCAGTATCATCAGCATATTTGATTGTGGTAGAGTTTTCATTGTTGCTTACACATTTGCTAATGTACAAAGAAAACAATGCGGGGGATAACACACACCCTTGTGGTGCGCCTGTGCTACTTATTCTCGTGCTTGACTCAGTGACTCCCATCTTGACCGACTGTGGTCTGTTTAACAAAAAGTTATGCGTCCACAGCACAATTTGTGGGGGTACATTCATTTCTACGAGTTGAGTTGCAAGGAGGTGCGGTTTGATTGTATCAAATGCGCTTGAAAAATCTACAAACAGAGTTCTCACAAAATTCTTATTAACGTCCAGATGCTGATATATACCATGAAGAAAAACTAAAACGGCATCATCTACTCCTCTGTTTTGGCGGTAGGCAAATTGCAGATTATCAAGATGACTGCCAGCGTGGTTCATGAGGAGTTTTAACATGAGTCTTTCTAGACATTTCATAACACTGCATGTAAGGGATATCGGCCTGTAATCCATGAACTCAGCATGTTTGCTACTTTTAGGAATAGGCACAATTGTGGAGGTTTTCCACAGGGTTGGCACCGACACCTGGTCAACAGAATTTTGGAATAGTTTTGTATAAACGTATGAGAGCTGGTCCTTACAACATTTCAACACTTTGTTACATACTCTGTCCGGGCCTGGGGCTTTATGTGGTGATAAGCTACCGAACAATCTCCTCACTTCATGTTCTTCGATAGTCAGTTTTGACACACCTCGAGAATCATGTAACATGGTTTGTATCATGTCTACGGCTTTCTCATTCTCATAACTGAAGTCATCATCAAACCTGCAATAATACTCATTGAGACCTTCCACAAATTCACTTGTTTGGTCATGTATTGGCGTTTTCCTATGGTTTCTGTACCCAGTCAAATCTTGCAATGTTTTCCAGGCTAACTTTGGATCATTGTTTTGGAAACCCTTTTCAATTCTTAATCTTTGATCTTTTTTGCATTCTACAATTTTCTTATCAATCTGCTTTTGCAACTTTTCTTTTGCAATTTTGTTGCCTTGAACCACTGCGATTTTCTTTTGATTAATAAGATTCTTCAACTCTATCGTGAACCAGGGTTTATTGTTGGGAAACACTCTCAGTGCTCTCCGTGGGATATTCAATTCAACACAAAAATTTATGTACTCTGATATAACATCTGCTTGCTCATCTAGTGACTGTCCGTTGTCCAGAAATAGATTCCAATCTGTACAATCGAGACACGCGCGCAACTTCTCTGTGTTGTCATTCGTCTAATTGGATCTAATTGGGACTCCTAATAAAATTGCAGGAGCCAAAGTGGGGCTCAGGTTAGAAAAGGTTAAGAACACTGTTTTAGGCAAAGAAATAGATCAGAGACAATGAATATTAGTTGCATTTTTCTCTTTTTATTTCAACTGTGCCTTCATCATTGTATGTTGTGTGTCATGAACACTCACCATGTTGTGTTCGGATGGGCAAGTCTCAAGCCTTACCATGGCAACCATGTTATGTAAATTTATACAACTTTGAATACATTTGTAACATGTGCTGTAGAAGTCAGCTCATCATTACTTTGTGAGGTTAAGAGAAGCACAAATGTGGGTACACTATCATTTGTTCATTTGCCTGATCATTTATTTTTCCTGCCCAGTTCACATATGCAATATCTACGGTGACTACGACACACACACTGCCCTCAACCTACAGCCGTACATCGAGGGTCACTTTTGTGCCTTCTCCATCCGCTTCTCCAACGACAACAAGGAGATCCTAGCAGGGTGAGAATGACAGAATTTATAGCAGCAGCATCCCCTACCATCTCAGACACTGGCTTGAGGTCAGGTTGGCAGTTTGTACTGTGCCATGGAATCAATCATGAATAACACTCACAGTGAAGGCAAATCTTGTTGGAGGCTGGACTAAGCCACTGAAGCAGTTATGCAGTACAAACATAAAGTTATGTTTGCTGTACAGGTGCAGGAAAAATGTTGCAAAAGTCTGTGTATCTCATGGTTTTGAAAGAAAAGGACCCCCCAAATTCATAAGTATGTCTTAGATACTTTGATGTGCAGCTCATTACCCAAAGTATTATTAGCTGTGGCACAAGATCATGTCTTACAATCCAAGTAGTCTTGGCTGAAGTGATGTAACAAATCTGTAGTGGACCAGTGCTTGTGTTTTAAATCAATGTGTAGAATAGTAATGATCTTATGACATGATACTGTAGAAGCAGATATTTTTGCTTGCATTTTGGTTTCACGAATTTAGGGAGAGCCAAGATTCGCAAAATATAAGTGTACGTGAAAGTTCTTGTCTACACTATATGCATTGAATGCCTGTGGCAATTTACACAAATTCTATGCCGCGAGAAAGGCCATCGACTCCAATTCTAGAAAATTTCATACTGTAAAAATATTTTGCTTTACAGTATGTTCTTTTATTGGCATGATATTGACAAGAGACCATCCAACTCTCTGTTTTGGAATAATGAATATTATGTTGTTCCTTTTTATTTGGCTGTCTTCCTGTTTAACAGAGCCAACGATGGGTGTATATACATCTATGACCGAGAGAAGAATGACAGAGTAATGAGAGTAAGTGATCATTTGACAAATCCAAATTGAAGTGTGTATGTGTATACATACATGTATGTGTACATTTATGTATTTATGTATTTATTGTATTGGTGGATGTGTATGTGTATGTACATCCAAACATCCTCCAGTTATTTAAAAACCACCATTGAAAAGAAAGTGGGGAAAAAAAATCTCACATTATTCTTTCAGTTTTGTTTCATTGTTTCACCATTCTCTTCAGGAAGATGTGTGATACATCTTAGATCTATGATTTTATTGCTGAGCAAGACATCCATATGAGATCAAAGTTACTGAAATCAAATTGATATCGTATCCTTACTGGTCAGACAACAACTAAATGAAAAAGAAAAATGAAACAAAGCAAGAAAAAAACAATAATTTTACACATTTCCCAGTGTGTTCTTGTCTATGCTGGGGGTTGATAGAATGTCAGCTCTTTTTTATGCCTCCACCTCAAGGATGCAAAGGGTATTGTTTTCATCTGTTTTGTTTTATTTTTAGTTTATTGTATGTCTGACTGGAACCTCAAACCTCCAAATGTTAAGTTTTTGTAATCACAACCTGGTCGGTCACTAAATCAAACTTTAGTTTGTTTTCGATACAGAAACCTTCCCATTTTTTGATGCATGCTTATTGTGATGCATTGCTCCTTGACAGAATAGTTGTCCGCTCTGGATGTAGTGTTAGTCAGACTCTGCCAGAAATTTATGCCTGCTATTTTGTACGTGCCCCAATCCCATTGTGCAGATAGAGTCGCATGAAGACGACGTCAGTGCCGTGTGCTTTGCCGATAGCAGCTCCCAGATTCTGTTTTCTGGGGCAGATGACGGTCTTTGCAAGGTGTGGGACCGAAGGATGCTGAGTGACTCCAATGCTAAGCCTGTCGGGGTCCTAGCAGGTCACATGGATGGCATTACATTCATTGACTCCAAGGTGCGTACATATTGATCAGTTCTTTTTGTTATATCTTTGTTATCTTTTGTTATCTTTAATGTCTTTATAAAAATCTTTATTTAACCCGTTGAGAACAGTGTGATTTTGCTACAACACACATTTCCCATAGACACTTGCCCGAGTATACTCTGGATTCGTCCTCGATGGGTTAATACTGTTGTTGGCGTCATATCTGCATCATCATCATCATTTTGTCATTTTGTTTGTCGTTTTGTTTCACTGTGATTATTATTACAAGTCATGCAGCATTTTAAACAAAGAACATTTTACAACAAACAGTTTGAGACATAAAACTTCTGGTGCAGACGAGTAGCCAGCTAGAAATCTTTGAAATACTTGGGCATTTTCAAGTGTAAAATTTTCACTCATTTCATGCTCTGCTGTAGTAGTGCAATTTTTTTTTTTTTTTGATAACTGAAAATTTTAAAGGATTAAAAAAAAAATACATGAAGGGTTTTTTTTTTAATCAGTTACTAGAAATGTGTTGGTAGAAATGTTCTGGTGTGTCAATGGGGAAATTGAAAAAAAAACAATAAAAATGATACTGTTGTAAAGTAATCAGAATATTAAATGAAAAATAACCATTCATAGCTCCAGCATTATAGCTTAGGTAGCTAGTAACAGTCATGACAGTCAATTATAGTATGACAATTGATGGGATCAACATTTAGAATATGGGAAAAATATGATGAATATACATTTACAGACTTGAAAAGTTCAAATACTTATAGTTTGGGATCCTGCATGTTTTTGACAATGGTTGCACTTTAATATGTTGTTTTGTTGTAGTTTTGTTTGTTTAATTTGTTCCTCTGAGATCTGAGAGGGGATGGAATACACAAGTTAAGGGTAAATCTTTTCTGAATCTTTGCCAAGAGTGCTGGTTGTTTATGTTAATTTTGCTCTGCTTTTGTGGGAAAACCTAAGGGGGATCTCTTATAACTGTGGTCTGGACAAGGTCAGGTCAGGTGATCTGACACAGCAAGTCAAGTGATCTGACATGGAGAGTCAGGTGTTTTGACAGAAAAGGTCATCATAAAGAGGTGAACCTCTGTAATTACAGTCAGGTGATTAAACAAGGCAAGTCAGATGAACTGATGTATGATTCGTCAGCTGATCAGTCCCATCAAGTATTCCATCGCATTTGATCAAAGGAGTTGTCAGTAGATTCGCTGCTAGGAGTAGATAGTAATCGGGCCAGATAGGAGAGATGTGCTAAAAATGGCACTTTATATGTATGCACGTTCCTAAAAATTTCACTTCCTATGCACGTTCTGTTGGGAGTATACCAAGGGTACAATACTATGAATATTTGCATGGTGTTGTCATGTTTCATAAATCAAATGGCTCAGAAATGAAATGAAATGTGAGTACAATATTTCGCCCATCATTGTGTTGGTTGCCAGGGTGATGGGAGACACTTGATCACAAACTCCAAGGACCAGTCCATCAAGCTGTGGGACATGAGGAAGTTCTCTCCGGACCACGTGATAGAGGCCAGTAGGCGGGTTGTGGCCCAGCAGCACTGGGACTACAGGTGGCAGCAGGCACCAAAGAGATGTGAGTCAAAGCAACAACAACAGCAACAACAAAAACAAAACACACAAACAAACAACAACAACAGCAATAAAATTGTTGAGATATGAGGCCTGTCACCCCAGGGATGGTACGTTCTTTGAGGATGGCACTGATGGTGTGGACAAAATGAAATTTGAAATGTTCAGAAAGGCAGTTGGACCTGCTGTTAATGTGGAGGCTGGATAAAATGTTATTTATGGGCAGTAATGCTGGAAGCAATTCTGATCTTGAGGGCATACTTTTATCTGCTGCAAGTGTGGTATATTTATACCCCCGCCACACAGTGTGACGGGGGTATATAGGAATCACCGTGATGTTGGTCGGGCGGGCGGTTGGTCGGTCTGTTGCAAAATCTTGCATCGCGAACTCCTCCTACAGTTTTGAAGCAATTTAAATGAAACTTAGGGTAAATTATGATATTGAGGTATAGATGTTCAAGACATGTTTTTTGTGTTTGTCGGACAATGCGTTGCCTTGGTAACCATAATTTTACCAAAACCTTGTGGATTGAATAACTTCCATAGTATTTAAGCAATCAATTTCAAAATTGGTATCTGTGATGATCTATAGGTGTAGTTATGCAAGACACTCTTTGTGTTTGTAATTGACAAAGCGTTGCCATGGTAACCGCATGTTTTCTTCGAAATCTTGTGGAGTGAACAACTTCCACACTTTTGAAGCAATTGAAATCAAATTTGGTAGGCATTATGGCCTTAAGACATAGATGTGGAATTTTTGTGTTTGTCAGAGAAAGCGTTGCCATGGTAACCATAATTTTACCAAAACCTTGTGGATTGAATAACTTCCACATCATTCTAGCAATTAAGGTCAAATTTAGTATGTATGATGATCGGGAGGTATAGTTATGCAAGACACCAATGTGTTAATATAAGAAAAATGTGTTGCCATGGTAACCACTCATTTTTGTATCAAATTGAACCGTTTAATCTATGAAGATGAAATTTGGTGTGTATGATGCTCTTTAAGTGTAGTTTTGCAAAATGTCCTTTGTACTTGTATCAGACAATGCGTTGCCATGGTAACCGCATGTTTTTTGTTTTTTTTTAAATCCTGTGGAGTGAACTTCTTCCACAGTTTTCAAGCAATTGAAACCAAATATGGTAGGCATTATGGCCCTGAGGTATAGATGTGGAACACCTAATTTTTGTGTTTGTCACACAAACCGTTTCCATGGTAACCACAATTTTACCAAAACCTTGCAGATCGAATAACTTTTCCATCATTCAAGCAATTAAAGTCAAATTTAGTATGTATCATGATCTAGAAGTGTAGTTTTGCAAGACACCAATGTGTTAGTTTAAGGAAAATGTATTGCCATGGTAACTACTCATTTTTGTATCAAAATAAACCATTCAAGCTATGAGGGTCAAATTTGGTGTGCATGGTGGTCTTTAAGTGTAGTGATGCTGGGGGAAAGCATGTTTCCATTTGCTGTAAGTTTTATACCCCGTGTCAACTCTGTAATCGTACAGTAAACTAAAATTATCCTGTTTTCAATTCGACAAGTGCACAAACTTGGTATTAACGTCATTGCCCTCATGACATCACATACTATAAAGCAACAGTAGGGGCGGGGGTATTAATCACCTTCAGTGATAATTCTAGTTTGGTCAATTTATCTATTTTGCAAGTTGACTGATACTGCAAATTTAAAAGTGCTGGCTAGAATATTGTAACCCTTAACACAACTGCGCTTTGGATTGTCTTCAAGGTGGGAAATTACCAAATTTTCTACTGAAAAGGGAGCATTCTCATACCTCATTCTCTCACTGTGGTTCTCCATTCTGAATTCAACCACCCAAGAAACTGCCTTACAGGTCCCAGCTCACCAAATTTTATGCTCGTGAAATATATGGCATACTCAATAATGTAGGTCTGTGCATGTCTAAATGTTGTATCACTAGAGACATACATCACAGAGGTCAGTGAGGCACACATATACTGTACTGTAAGCTGTGTGCAAACCATTTTTAAAGTCTGATAGCGAGAGTGCAAGGATCAACAAGCAGATGACTGGTACAATGCAAGGGCTTTAATCAAATCATTATAGTCCAAATTGACTCTTTTTGTTAGTGGGCCAGATCGGAGTCTTGAAAGGTTGAGAACATCTTCCCATCAAAAGGTAGTTTGATTCCACTCTTGCACCAGAACTGGGCATTTTTTTTTAGCTTGATTTATTTTTTTCTTTTTATTTGTATTTGTTCTTGCAGCAAAGAGAAAACGCTTCATCAAGGGGGAGACTTCCCTGATGACATACCGAGGCCATGGTGTGCTACACACACTCCTCAGGTGTCGCTTCTCTCCACAGTTTTCAACTGGCCAGGTAAAAACAGAAACTTTACCGTCGTTTCTCTCAGAAAAGTTTGTTGATACCAGGATATCCCTTTTTTTTCTTTCTTTCTTTCTATTTTCATCTCAAGGAGTATCAAGATTTGGAAAATTTGTACAGCCGTAAGTATTGTTTACTGCATGTAGCCAATGAGAGTGCCTCCTTGAGTCCTGTGCAAAGAGATTCATTTGCTTGATGAGGCACACTTCAGGACAAAAATAACGACTCCATTTTCTCATATGCCTGTCCAGTAAAAGCAGGTCTGTATCAGACATTATTTATCTTTTGCTGTCACGGAGTCGACAGACGATCGCAAGAACCTTACCCAAACCAAAACATCAAAAGTGGTCTACACAAGTATTAGTGCATAAGATATTAAAGGGGATCCTCGTAATGATATGGTGCTTTGGACCATCAAAATTTTGTCCTTGTATCAGTTATGTTGTTGTATTGGGGTAAATATAGAATGATATAGGAATGTGACCTGCAAAGTGACCTCTTCAATGAGGTATCTCACTATATATCCAAACTTGTTATAATGTGATTCCACTGTACCAGATAGGTATATCCTTATATTTGGACTGCTTTGAATTCCCACTCTACCATTGCCTATTTCCATCTGTGTAATTCTGTCTTGTCTTTTTTATTTTCCTTCCCCTCCTCCTTTCCTTTCCAAATGTGCAGAGGTACATCTATGCAGCCTGTGCTACAGGGGCCGTTGTTAGTAAGTACCCCATTATCTTGACCAGAGAATCATCTCTCTCCACAGAGATATTGTAGGAAGCATGCAATAGACTTGTCAAATGCAAGACAAAGTCTAGTCTGAAGGCAAAGGAAAAGTGGACGTGGATAACAAACAGTACTGGTATTTGGATTGGAAACAATAGTCAATCACATGGCAGTGGTGTTATCTTGACTAGAGTGGTGGTTGTATTGCTTTAGGCCCTGTTTTTCCAGATCCTGTTATCAATGATGTGTCGGCAATCTCAGAAAAAACAATGTAATTATAATGAATGACAATACTTTGACAGGAAAGGGGAGACTTCACATGCCTTTGCCAATTCCCATATGTATGTTTTAAGTTCTTTATACTTCTCAGTGTGGGAGTTTGTTTCTAGCTTTATGATGTTTCAATATACTGGTAATTCACTTGCATCTCCATTCTGATTTTGCTGTAGTCTTATGATGTCCTCTCCTCAGTATGCACAAAGTATGCTGTCTCACTTTGAGCCATTATTAATTGAGTTGTAAATCTGGAAATATGGGTATGAATTCGCAGGAGAAATTTTAATCAAATCCATGGGTTAGATTTAGTCCATAGAGTACAATGTACAGGGTGGTGTTTCACCAATTTAGTCAGCGTTGACAAGTTGTCAGGGACACTTCCAGTGAAATCCTTGGTTTTGATTGGCTGAGATGCTCTGGTCACTGACTGTTACTATGGTGATTGTCAGAGACTGATAACTTGTCAGCGCTGACTAACTTGATGAAACACCCCCTGATGTCATGCACCTTGCATTCATTATTGGATGTCAATTGGTGTCCGTGGCATATATACTGGCACGTGTATAAACAATCAGAATTTGCACAATCCATGGACGAAATTCCAACAACCTCTAAGAATTCTGTTTCTGATGCTTGATAGCATGCAACTTCATGCGCTCCTAGTATACAGTAGTGAGCGTAGTAATTCTCCCATCTTTCTCCCCACAGTCTATGATGTCCTGACAGGCAAAGTGATC
Organism: Diadema antillarum; assembly: GCF_040938485.1. NCBI lineage: Eukaryota > Metazoa > Echinodermata > Echinoidea > Diadematoida > Diadematidae > Diadema > Diadema antillarum. The sequence goes on along the minus strand of NW_027271009.1, from coordinate 300,874 downwards.
AAGAAGCTTGGTGGCCACAGGCAGTGTGTGCGTGATGTGTCCTGGCATCCTTATGAGAACAGGATAATCAGTTCGGGGGTGAGCCTGTGGGATGTACACATCCTCTTACTGTATATGCTATATATTTATCGAGTCTAATTGTTCTTGAATTGGGACTTCCCAAACATTTTGTTCAATTCGCGATCGTGGAATACAGTAATATAATTCCAGTGTAGATGGCGAAGTGCATGTGTGCACGTCGCATTAATAAAATGATTAATGATGTGCGTGCGTGTTATTGAATTCGCAAACAGCACCCAACTTGCAAAATTTGCGAAAAATAAAGACCTTGCAAAATATATAGCGTATAGTATTCCATTATTAATACTTTGTTTGTGTTATTATCATTTGTTTCTTTCTTCTTATTTTTATCAGAATATAAACATACTGTATGTTGAAGTCTTGATTATTGCATGTTTAGGGTTTCTTTTATTTGTGTGTGTCTAGTGAAATTGTTGATTCCACAAACTTTGCACATTCATATGCATGTGTTATAAAGCACAGATGATTGAGTTGAAATATGCCATTGAATAAGTTGCCTACTTTCTTACAAATGCTTTTTACAAAATGTCCAATTCATGTAGTAAGTTGCATTTGGTGAAAAATTTTCATGAAGATTCAGATTTCATCATCTTTTTTGTCTTGTGACTGAAGTGACTAAAGCCTGCCACACACTACACGATTTACCACCAGTTTTCAGTCGTGCGACTGGGTCTTAGTGCCAGTCGTAGAGACTTGGCATGTCAAATTTTCATAACCGTCATTGCATTATACTGCATCCTGATTGGCTGAAAGCCCACGACCAGTCGTGAAAATTCGACATACCAAATCTCTGCAACTTACACTAAGACCCAGTCGTACAGCTGGAAACTAGCAGGGCTGGTGATGTCACACTTCCAGTCATAAGGTCATGCGGCTGGTCTGATCGTGTAGTGTGCAGGTGCTTTAGATCTTGCACGCAAAAGATTTTTCTTTCCATAACTTCACTCTCCAATGCTGGTTTGTTCAATCCCATGCCTGCTGCAGTGGGACGGCTGCCACGTGATGCACTCGTACCGCAGGGAGCGAGACCCAGATGATGAGGACAATTCCGATGATGACGACCCCTTCCTGGAGTCCAGCAGCGACGATGAGGACGATGAGGAAGGCGGGGACATCTTTCGGTCTATACGGACCGTGGGGCGGCGGATGCAGAGGCGTCGTCGGGCGGAGCGGAGGTCACACTCTCCCATCAGCTTCTTCTGATAGGAGAGCGAAACCTACATGTACTCTTAAACACCGCCTCGTAAAAACTTGATGCAATACTCCAGAAAATTACTCAAAAGGGAGGAGCAGGTAGAGGGACAGAGATTATGATGGGAGAGATGCATGGTCTTTGAGCCGTAGGTTTTATTAAATAGCCTGCAATGATTACACTTCTTTGTATTTCCTAGTAAGAAGACCAGTGCAGGGGATTAATTTTTGCTGATAACAGATATAACATGGCTACCTGATATAGCTAGGTTCATTTGGTGCAAACAGTGAGCTTAGAGAATAAAGTTCAGCACTTCTCTCCAAACTTCGTCATGTAAAGAGTCACCCCATCAACTGCAATATTGCCTGCTATGAGTCCACCCTGATGAGGGCCTTTTGATACAGGGTAGTACTACGAGACAGTACATGATGCTAATCAAAGCTCTTGCTTGCTATAAAGGTCGTTTGTTTTTATTGGGGAGGGGTGGATTGGTGGTTAGAATCTCTTTTTTTGATGTCAATGCATATTGAAGCTTCGACTGTATATTGCCATCATGGTGTGATCAGAATTATCTTCAGAAGCAGGGGAGGGGGCTTTCACTCTAGCAGCATGAGACCATTACTGTTCTACTGTGGAAAAAGGAAACAAGTGACAAAAGTGCATCTAACTTTATATATCTGTCATTCTGAAAGACAACAGCGTAATGAAACAACATCCTGAATCAGACATCTCTGAGAAGTGCGAGTGTTCCCACTCAAAACTTTGGCGTCCTTGTTGAACAGGTTTTTGTCCACTCCACGTGAAAACATGATTAGCTCAGGTTTAAATGATTTTGTCACTTGCTGCCTTTTGACATTGTAGTGGCAACATACTAGTCACATGAGTCTCGTGTGGCAGGCAAATGGCAGCAACCTCTGGTTGCAAGACACCAGATGGCTGCCATGTGGCTGATCTTGGCTTTCCCGTCCCTATATGGTAGTTACATATACGTGGGTGTATAATTTCATGAAAGATATTTCAACAATTCAATACTGTATAAGCTCTTATTTTCGCATACAGATATTTTTGTGAATGAGGAGGTCAGAGACATTTTCGTGAGACGTTGTTTTCGTGAGGTGTTGTGTTGACACCAGTGGTATCGTAACACAAAATTTTTGTGTGCTGTTTAGTTTGCGATCCGACTGTGGTGCACGAGATTCCCAAAAATCGAACCCTCGCGAGAATAACACCTTATACAGTAATCAGCAGTCTACTTGTCTACTTTGTAAAATATGGCATGCATATTATACCCTATTGACTAGATTACTTACTTCTCTTCATTTTTGTATTGAGGATTGAAGAGGTAAAATCTTGTTTTGTTTTTTCTCGAGGGTGAACATTTTTAGGTGAGATTGAAGTTAACCATTTTGACATCCTAGACTGGTCTTCCAATGAACATATGTAAGCATTGCACATACTTTCTTGCTATAGACAAGATTTTAAAGCTTTTGTGACAAAGAGATATCGCATAGAGTATTTCTTCACTCAGATCCAAACTACCAAAAGATGCTTATTTTGGAGGATTTCATCAAGGTAAGAAGCATGATGTAGATGAACATCAAATTACAGAGCCTCATTGCTTGTAGTGAATGATTCAAATGCTCAAGATATATGGTCTTTGTCACTGCTCTTCAGGGTAGCAAATATCCTGTTGATAATTATGTGAGACAAATTCTCACACTGTCATATTTTAGAGTACATCCTTTCTTTTCAAAGTACCAAAAATAATCTTTACTTGCTTATAAATCAAACTTGAAAGGGTTTGCATATCCTGATTCAATATGCTGTTTTCTGCAAGTGACAGAGTTTGTGTGTATGTGTCTGTATTTTTATATTTCTTTTACTATTTCTTTTTCTTTTTTGTGATGAGAAGTGCAATGAATTTAATGGAAGCTCTGAGATATATGTCTGTTTGCTCTGAGAAGTTGATATCAATACATGCATGAAGTCATGCTTGGCCCCACATTTGACACTTGCACTTTCCATACAGACTTTTTTTTCTTCTTCCTTTTAGAAGTCACACATACCTTTAATGAAGTGGACTTTTGCATGAAAAGTTAATGGTTTCTCTTCACTCACTACATCACTGTGTGGGCAGTGACTCACACATCTTTGACAGTATTTTAAACCTTGCATGCATTGACAAGGTCTTCTTTTCTCTATCAGTACTTCGTAATCATGTATGCATTAGAGTGAATGTGTGAGATATGTGCCATACAGCAATCTCTCTTCCCAAGAGATGTGACAACCCACTGGCAAAGCTCTCCTAAATTCTCAAACAGCAGGCTGTAATATGCAAACTGTGCATTTGCATTGTTTGACAGAAATTTGATCACTGAGTCCTGGCAACATTCTGGCCACGGTCATTTATGCAAAGTTCACACTACAAAGTGGACGATGAGATCTTTGAGTAAAATTAGAAGGTGCATATGAGATTTTAGTTTTAAAAGACAAATTTGTTATGTTAACTCCAGCATGTTTTTGATTAACCCCTCTTTATTCAACCTTTTGAAGGTCTGCAGGAGGCCTGCAAAAAGATAATTTGTTTTTACTACTTTTTTTAGCCGTTCAGTTTCATACCAAAGATAAGTTTGTGCTGCAGATTGTGCGAGCACAGTCATACATAGGACATTTTCTTTTTGATCATTTCTCACAAATTGAGCTATCTATAATGAGATTTGGTAGACCCTGTGGAATATATGTGTATATATATATATATATATATATATATATATATATATATGATAACTAAAGGTATATTGTATTTTCCTCCTTTGCTTTTCTGTGCATTTTGCTGTTTGGCAGTGCCTGAGGCATTATATTTGTGTGTTTTCCCCCTAAGATAGAAAATAAGTGCAAACTTTGATATTTGTTGCATGGCCCATCACTTGGGTCACACTATAAAAAAACCGGAGATGGGATGTGCTGTAACAAGGTGGGCAGCGTAAATAGATTGAGATTTATTTACCAAGCACTCTTTTCTCGGAATATATTCGACTGATTACTGAGAGGTCTTAGGTTCATCATCGTTTTTCTCAGCATGGTGTTTGTTTTGTGTCTTGGGGCTTACTGAGGCATTTACTCCTAGGATATGTACTCCAGTCTTTTCCCTAAATTAATCATGTCAACGATATCATTATCTTGTTAAGCAGATTTCTGGTTATATGATGTAGCTTTCTCAACATTCACCTCAGCTATTGTACTATGCATGTTCATAGGAGTGTTGTTATAGTACAACCGCATTTGCACTCGAGTTTTTCCTTCCATTTGATGTACCATATTGTTGAAAATAGTTTGATCTCCTTTTATTGAGATGACAGAACCTGGTGTATCGTGTTCATACCATGTACATAAGATGTATTATGAAGTCATGAGTCTCTGCGACGTTCACACTATTTATGATGATCGAATTTTTAATAAATATCACAGAGGCCTCTTTGCTATGATCATCTAATATGGAAGTTGAGTTTATCTTTTCATACAGTTATCAGTTTTCAGTGTAACAATGTCATTACTCTTAACACACAAGTACACATACAAAGAGTTCCCTTCCAAAAGGTACTAAATCCACTTTTGCTTGTAAGGAGAAAACCTGGATCATTGTACTTAAGTCATCACGTAAAAAATCTTTACATAAATCTCAGAATGGCCAAAGTTGTTCATATGTAGCCATCTAGAGAAGTAAAATCCAAATGTTTTCATGCTGTGTCTTAAATGGCCCATAATAGTAACCCATGATGGGATGTAAAAAAATGTGCCTTTGATAAATCTATGCATCCACTGATTTTTAAAGAATATTTATTTTGATTTTGTAGATTTATCAAGTTTTGGAACAAAAAATTTAGCTCAGTGATGTACGACACATAAATGTTGTTTTAGTGACTAGTTTCTTGACATGATGTATTTTTCAGGGAAGATTTGTTATCTCTACACATTCTTCTCCTGTTTCCTCCATCTCTCCGAGGAATATTAATGCATAAAAATGAAACATGTCACAGCTAATGATCAAGTAATATGTGGGTCTTCTAAAAAGTTACACAGGCAGGAAAGCCAGCCATCCTGACCTTAATTTGGGGTCAAAGTGCAGTCAAGCATGCACATTGGTTTCTGATTGGATCTTGCTGGATTTAGCATCTTTTGGATATATATATATATATATATATATATATATAAAATATACATTATATATTTATATATATATTTATATATATTATTATATATATATATGTATATATATACATGTATATGTGTGTGTATATATATATATATATATATATAATATACATTATATATATATATATTCAATAGTGTATTCATAACAAGATTTGTGATTGGTTGAATTGGTACCATGTGAGATTCATTGATTTTGTTACATATAGTTCATGGTCTTAAACTGTTCTTTCAGTTCTAGGACGGGAATCCCCCTACCCTAGACAAATCAGTGTAATAGATACTTTATTTACTATAGCGAATGTTACATGCTCTTTCATGCACTATTCTAGCCAATACTGTATACGCCATATATTTAGCGAGTCTTTTTGCGAATCGGGACTTTCCGACAATTTCGTGAGTGGTTAAATTCGCGATCATGGAGTACTGTACTGAACGGAGAAATGTATATGTGTGCGTCACATTCATATCGGGATCAGAGTCATTATTTTTGTGTGTCTTTAATTTCGCGAATAGCACCTGACTTGCGAAATTCGCAAAAATAAAAACCTAGAAAAATAAAAACATAGAAAAATATACGGCGTATGCATTACCTACACTGCAAAAGCATGTTTAGCCATTTTGCAATTCTATTTCACCTTGGCATTAGCCTCAGTAAAATAAAACTTCACATGGGCTAATTATGCATTTAGTCTTGCATATGTAATCTAATGCATATATATATATATATATATATATATATATATGTATACAGTGTATGTAATGCACATCTCAATCCAGTGGGAATTTTCTTACATTTTCTTATGGAGGCACAGATCAGAGATTCATCTAACAGTATACAGCTATTAAGTACACTCTATGTTGGGCAAATTCAGTTCCAAAGTTTTAAACAAGGCAAGTGCCATCATGTGTCTCGCCCATTCGCGCAAAAGAAATTAATATTTTTTCTAACTTCCAGAAGTTCATTGACCCCGCCTATGACCTTTGACCTCCTGGTGACCTTCAACTCCCCAAGGGACATTTACCATCCATGTTTGGTCACAAATGGACATAGGGATCAAAAGTTATGAGCCATAATCGAAACGCGCCGTAAAATCTGAACATTGGGCCCTAAAAGTTTGTTGACCCCTGTCTGTGACCTTTGACCTTGTGATGAACTTCAACTCTACAAGGGACATCTACCATCCAAGTTTGGTCACAAACAGACATAGGCCTAGGGATCAAAAGTTCTGAGCCATAATCAAAACGCACCGAAAAAACTTAACATTGGGCCCTAAAAGTTCGTTGACCCCTGTCTGTGACCTTTGACCTTGTGATGAACTTTGACTCCCCAAGGGACATCTACCATCCAAGTTTGGTCACAAACCGACATAGGGATCAAAAATATGAGCCATATTCGAAACGCGCCATAAAAACTTAACATTGGGCCCTAAAAGTTTGTTGAATCCTGTCTGTGACCTTTGAACTTGTGGTGACCTTCAACTCCCCAAGGGACATCTACCATCCAAGTTTGGTCACAAACGGACATAGGGATCAAAAGTTATGAGCCATAATCAAAACCCGCCGTAAAAACTTGACATTGGGCCCTCAAGTTCTTTGACCCCTGTCTGTGACCTCTGACCTTGTGGTGACCTTCAACTCCCCAATCTACCATCCAAGTTTGGTCACAAACGGACCTATACATCAAAAGTTATGAGCCAAAATCGAAACGCACCGTAAAACATAACATTGGGCCCTAAAGTTCATTGACCCCTGCCTGTGACCTTTAACCTTGAGGTGACCTTCATTTTTGGCAAAATGTGTAACTTTGTATAACCACTCTTCCCTCCAAGTTTAATTGAAATTGAAATCCCAAGTAGAGAGTTATTCAAGTTTTTGTAAGGTTACAGACAGACAGACAGACGGATGCCGCAGGCGATCCCTTAGTCTCCCCGCACCTTACCTCCAGTGGGCTCGACAAAAATAATCAGGGCCAGTTATCAAGTTCTCATATTTTGCTGTCTAGAAAGCGAAATTATGTCTGTATTTGACAATTTAAAAAAAAACAACATCTTGACGCATTGGTATGGTACATGTATAATGATGGCAAATGGTCAGTTTGGGCGTAATTCAATGGCAACTGGAGGTATTTATAAAGGTCGATTGTCATGAAAATCAAATTTATGAGTGTTGATGCAATACACCCCAAGATTTCTACATGCCATTATTTCATTACTTCGTACATCGAGGTAGACTGACTAAAAGTGATATGCACTTAAATATAATAAGCAATTGATGGCAAAAGTCAGAATCTATATTGTCCAACCTACATTCTGCTGTCCAGCAATAAACTGGCTATTTGAAAGAAATTCTTCATAATCACTTGTCACAAAAGCTATGCTAACCATACTCATACTAAGCACACATATGCACTGTAACAAATGCCATACACAGGCAGACAGAGAGACACAAACACACACAGAAACACAGTGTGATGCAAACACACACACAGGGTATTTCTACTATTCTACCAATTCAAAAAGACCACACTTGAACAAAGCCTGCAGGTTCATCTTCACAATAATTTACATTTATTACCAGAGTCAGAGTGAATTTCCAGGAGGAAAAAAAAAATGGTACAGAAATGTACGTGGAAATTTCACAGGGGAATGTGTTTCCCCCTCACACGAGTGTCTTACAATGCAAACCACATACATGTAACAAAAAACAGAAAAATCTCAGTATACCACAGCTTTCAACAATATGTCATACATAACTCCTAGTGATGCTCATGAAACACTCAAACAACACAAATGAACTCATACATTTCTAGGAAGTGGCCCCCAAAATACAACCTTCTGTATTCTGTTCAACAGTTAATGTGTTACATAATAGGAAATGGCTCCTCCTGTACCCTTGGTATAAAGATACAAACAAGAATTAAATATAAACACCACAATATAGGTGCTCCCAGAAAAAAAGCGAGAGAAAAGAAAAAAGGTGATGTACATATTGAAAATGTAACACTAAGCTGGGGGAAAATTATGAAGTAATTGGACTTGGAAAAGGAGAGAGAAATCTCTTTCTGCAACATGTGGGAATATCTATTTTCTCCATATCACAAATGGAAACTTGGTTTCTTTTTCTTTTTCTAGAAAGTACAGAAACAGCATTGAATATACCACCTACAGGGGAAAAAAAATCACCTAACAATACTGTTCATGGTAGTAAAATAAACATCTTCTGTTTCATTGCGAGGCCTGAGTTGTATATTTGGTCACAATTGTAGTGGACTGAACTTGCATTTGCCCTTTAATCTACACGTGAAAAAATTGCTTCACAAACATTGGGGGAACACACTTTAAAGACCACTGTACACTTCAGTCATATGGCATGCAACCCTTCTGCAAAAGGGCCTCCACATCCAATTCACCATGAAATGAGCTCGGGAGTACAAAAAACTAGAGCAGGTAGGCTGCTTCAAAATGATTGCATTTCAATAGAACCATTTTCAAAACGAGATCACACACACACAAACACACACCCCTATGATGCATTGCCTGGGTGAAAATTAACAAGACTGTGAAGCTGGAGGTCCTGGTTGTTATGTTTGATAAAGTAACATTAATTTTGGGAGGGAAATTCCTCCATTTTAGGTATTACCTCATAAATTAGGGCACACACCAGTCACCCCCCCCCCCCTTGATACACACACAGCCTCTTTTTAAGATCAAGACAAAACAAATATGATAATTGCCTTCTCTAAGCGGAAAAAAATACCAAAGGTGCATTTGTCTTGTGTCATCAAATTATGCTTGGCTAACTCAAAGTGACCTTGCTGATTGCCTACACATGGTGGATGAAATTTTGCAAAGGGTTTAGTTTGACTGAAGACAAAAATTGAAAGAAAAAAGCTATAGTACTTTCATACACTAAACATGTGGCACTTGAGAAGTGGCAGTGATTTGAGATACATTCACTACAGTGAAATGTGTAACACACAGGCACACATTTTCAACATTGCATTTTGTGCGCACATGGAGACCAATTTTGTAAAGAGTAACTCGCTCTCGCTCAATCAGAGTGCTACAAGAAAGAACGTGCCATAGGATAATACAACACTTGACTCAACAATTTATAGCAGAAATAAGTTGAAGTGATGCCTAAGCATGATGTCTGATATCTAACAGTTGGCAGTGAAAAGAACCAGTAAAAATATCAATAATAGATGAAAAAAAAAAAAAAGGTGAGATTTCAACATTGTGCTTGGAAGTGTACGGGCAGGTTCTTTAGAGCTGGTCATGCCATGAAAATACAAGGTCGTAGAAGGAACAGAGAAGCTTATGTACCTACAATTTTATGTTTTGTACCTTACAAATTCTATGAAAACTGTGGCACTCTTTCTTTAACATTAAAGCAGAGCCTGAAAACTGCACAGAAAACAATCACTTGTCAAATCAAGTGACAAAGCAGGATGTACAAATGCTTAAACAGGTGTGAAGCAAAACCACACACACACACACACACACACACACACACACAAACAAACAAAAACGGATCCCATGATCAAACAAATATCAACGCAAAGGAATTCCCCATGGCTGATGAAGAGAGCCTGTGAAATATATGCACAATTCTTTTCTTTTCTTTTCAGTCACTCTTCACAAAGGAAAAAAAAATAATAAAAAAGGGAGGAGAGTTGTGCACAATTCACAGATTATTACCATCAATACCAGGTAAGTTTCAACGAAACCTGAAAAACACCACAAAGTACCAGAATTTGTAGGAAATTTCCCATCCCTTAAATTGAACGGTTCCCTGCTTTAGTCCCCACTTGTTACACATCTTGAACTGCAGGTGCTTCTCTTCCCCGAGGATGGAATGTTAAGCGTGATCAGAAGAGGGGGCACCCTTCTTGCATCATAGGTGGATACAATTCGGTCACAGGCAAAACGTTGCACCTTGAATATCAGCCGACAACAACCCTGAAGTCCTGATGTTTTTATTCGCCCAGCGTATGGCTCGAACAGAAATTTGTGCAGATGTTGAACTTCCTTCAAGCTGGCATGCCTTGATCGGTCTTCTTGGAGTCCACTCATCCAGGAATGAGGGTGTCTCTTCCTGAAATATCTACTCATAAGCCTTCAGTACACACATTTGCTACTCCAGATCAAATAATTCCTCAGACTACAAATGGCCATCTCTACTCTCATACAATTGTATATTTGAAACAAAAGTTGGCTGTGAGGAATGTCATTTTTCAATGCAAAAAAGAAGTACACTTCCAAAGGCTCTTCTTCAGCATTTTTCAATCCGATAACCTACAGTTCATCCTCAAAAATTCAAATGCTACCATCTCCTTTATGCTGAAGTTGATTGTGAGTGTAAAAAAAAAAATCAAATTAGGCATCATTACAAAAAATCGGACCCTCTGCAATAGAGAAAGGTCAAGTAATGCTATAAATTTCTGTAAATAAGAGGAAATGTGCGAACAACATGGCTCAGTTTCCCCCAGTACTACTAACCCACATTGAAAACTGTTTTGGATGAGAGAAGATTACAGACTTTCCATCCTTTCTGACTGAAAAACAGGGATGATTTGGCTCAAAAGTAGGAAAGGAATATCAGCTTCCACAGGAGAGTGTATTTAGGTGATCAAGAAACACAGGAAGCTCCAATTGAAACAAGAGCTGGAAATGGTCAAAATTCAGATTCTTTCCTCCAAATTCAGAATTGTTAGGTCTGATATTGGGATGACAGGGATGACCCTTGTGTCACATGATATCAAATGTTGTCAGGACCACTTTAAAAAAATTAAATGAAGCTGGAGATGATGACAATGTGTAAGGCTGCATTTGAGTGCTCAAAAGTGAACCACAGAGAACCAATTCAATGCGTGCTGTACCATACTGTGCCAGATTTGGAGTGTTTGAGCATTCTGCGGAGAAGGCGTACTTCACAAGTTATTTTTAGAGGGGGTCACACATTTTATAACAACAAGGCCATTCACCCTGGTGTGCATAAGATACTTACAGATGACCTGAACAAAGGAATGAACTCTTTGTGTTATAACATATGTGCATGTTACGCGCATTCTTGTCATACCATTTTCTGGTAAGACTATGGTACGCTTTTGGAGTACATCAGGTGGTGGTCTACTTTTGGTTTGCTATAGTACAGTACGGCACACTTAAGGAGCGCTCGAATGCACCCTAGGTGAATTTTCACTCCAAACTTCAGTCATGGTTTGTGACTACTTCCACCTTTTCCTTATACCATGCACTGTAGCCCTATACTCTGACTGATGTAGTCTTTAAGTTAAGCCAACAGGGGGGAAAAATATTGGGGGGGGGGGGGTGGGGGGTAATGGGTGTGTGTGTGTATACCGAGCCTCACTGCTCAACTTTCTTTGACACATTGCAAGGGCTATGATTAAATGCTACGCATAACACTGATCAAAATCCGAGAAGAGTGGCAAAAAGAAAAATGTCTTAGTGCATGGGAGATCTTTATGTTATGTCACATACACTCAAGATTTATGAGCAAGAAAAAATGAGTAAAAATAACCCTTGCCTTTTAAACACTCCAAATACCAAGAGTATCAACAACTGCTCTCTACTAAGCAGGAAAATATCTACTCATCAAGAATGCTCTCATCAAAAGAAAAAAAAAAGTACAACTAGTAAGTTGTCTACCTCTGTTGCTGTAATCCCTCACTGGCCTTAGAATGTAAAAATGTAACATGGGGGATTGGTCAATCAATTGATGAAATTCCATCGGGATATTTTGCTGCTCAAAGACCGATTCCCACCAATTTCACCTGCTCAGATGCAATAGTGCAGAAGAATTCTCAGTGTTTGTTCTATATCTCTGTTCTGAACATTCAGTCTTTGGTGCTCTGAACAAACTTTATGGTAGATTAGAGAGCACATTTTAGCAGCTCACACTGCAGGGAGATGAGCACTTACTCCAGGAACTTGCAAAGACTTCATTCGAGGGGTGAACTCAAGGTCCGGCAGACCAGGCAGCAACAAATATCACAATCTACGAGGGATCGCATCAAGGTTCATTTTGATCCCCTCTTATGCCATCAATGTCTCCACTAGCTCCTACGATTCTTGTGTAACAGCAGTCAGTGCCGTGCCAGGTGGTGATCCTGATCGGTTTGAGGCGGTAGAGTGATGTGAACCCGCTGGGCTGGCCGCTGATGTTGGTGTGGCGACGACCGATGATGCTGAGGCTGTTGTCACGACGGTGGCGGGGGCGGAGCTACTCGTGGCGGGGGCAGCGGGGGATGATACGACATCGGAGGCTATGGGAGGAGGTGGTAGCTGGCTGGGGGTAGCTCGGCCAGGCATGGGGAACTGTTGGGATGTGGCGTACTGACTGCACATCCGGTGGTGGTTTTCCCAGTCTTTGTGCTGGCAGAAGGCACCGCAGTAACGCGCTGTGTTGCAGCCGCTGCACGTCTCACTGGCCTTACGCCCACAGTTCCAGCAGCTCTGCACAGAAAGCACAAGTGATACACAACAATGTCACTTCTGTGAGGTATACAATTTGTAGTAGCTACAAATGATAATTACGCCAAATGCTACTGAAATCATAACGATCTGGGAAAATCATCATTTCTTTGAGAGTATGGCAGCCTCGACACATGGTAAACACTCGCATCCAACTTCCATCCACTACCCATCAATAGCCCTAGTTAAAGACAGGGGTAGTGCAGATAAACAGTGCGGCTCAAGGACGCCAGTGCTGGAGCGGGGCTTGAACCCTAGCTGTTCCTTTCAATTCAAAGGTAAATCCCAGTTCCCACATGACTGCAGAAACTGTTGATTTTTGCTTCAAAATGGAGACAAATGCAAAAGAAATGTGTGAAACAAAGCTGAGATGACACAATTTTGGTTGGGTAGTGATGAAAATGCTAAATATTACCCCAAAAAGGTACTCCGGCAGTATTACCATCTCAGAGCATACCTGGGCCCCCATTTCATAAAATTTGTTATGAATATCAAGTTACAACAGTTGTTATAAGCTACCGAAATTCTTGCATCTGATTGGCTGAGAGCAAATTTGCCATAGAAATGTGGCAGTTGTTACTGATAGCAGGTTTGACCCTGATCGTGGTTACTACAAATGTACGTGATGTTTTATAATTACAGTGATTACAAAAATCAGGCCGTAGCATTATCCATCACATGGGAGTGACTCGCAGAGAGCTTGTTAGCTATATGGGACTCAATACTACTTCGTTTTCCTCTCGTCTCACCTCGCTGGAATCCTCCTGGTGGTTGAGGAGTACCATGGCCTCTTCCGACGCCTGCTGCCTCGCCTCCAGAATGGCCCTCTCCAGCTTGGTCCTCTCGGCGCTCACCATCTCGTTGGCCTTGCGCTCTGCGGCCGACACCGCCTTCTGCAGCTCGGAGACTGCCTGCCGCTTCACCTCGTTCACCGCCTCCTCTGCAACGCACAGAAAGAGTGAACATAAGCTGAATGTGTTTGTTGATTGGTTTCTACATATCCTACAGGCTAAAGCTTCATCCAGGTTTTTTCTTCAACAAAATGCCAAAACTAAAATTCTTTGTCTTCTTCACAAATATAGAGTACTTTTTCACATCTTCTTCCGTGACAAGTCCTATTCTGCCACATCTCTGCTGACTCATTTTTCTTTCTGCAAAACTTAAACTGTCCTGTGAATTTCTGAAGAAAAAAAATCATACCATCACACAAGATCAATGCACTAGGTTTCAGAAGAGGACAGGTTAATACAGGCATTCTTGGGCACAGCATTCTTTCATTCTGCTCACTATCTCTTTGATATTCTTGACATGTTCTTTGCCATCACATCTCTTTAACTGTTTGTTTGTGGTTTGCTAGATATATATTTCTTCCATACTTCTCACCCTCATTCTTTTAATCTGTCACTACCACTTTGTTATTCTGGATGTTCTCTTTACCATTACATACATTTAATTATTTGGTTGTGGTTCACTATATATATATATATATATATATATATATATATATATATGCATGTCTTCTGTTTCAAAACCTGTCTACAGTGTTGTGTTGCTCCTCCCATATAGTCCTCCCACCCCACTGCCCCACCCATCCAATCATTTCCTTCGCCTGGAGCACCTCCTCACCTGCTCTTCTCTTCACTTCGGTCACCCGGTCCTCCGTCTGTCGGAGGGTCTGGGCCATCATTTCCTCGGACCGCTTCTTGGACCCGGGCTCGGCGGCCCCTGGCCCGCCGGCCTGGGAGGACTGCCGCCGCGCCCACATGGCCAGCTCCTCCCTGTCTTGGATGCTGCGCTGGTGGAGGACGGCCAACGCCCGCTTCGTCTTCTCCACCATGCCAATGATGCACTGAAGCATCTATGCAACAAACCGGAGACAAAACAATAATCTCAAGTGATATTATGAACTTCCTGGCTGTTAATTCCTGATGCTGTTAATGTTAGGCAGTCAGACTTGTGTTTTGTCTTTAACTCCATTTTCTAAGCAAAATTGTGGTTTGTCTATTAAGACATCCAATGATAAGATTCACTGATCTTGGTTCACCCTATCCAATCAACCCAATGCTTCTCATGAATATTGGTAGACCAATGGTCCTCACACTGCCATATATCCATGGATTTGGGCACCTACTTATTACTTTTCAGCGCCTAAGTGATTAACAAATACTGATAGCAATTTTGTGACAATGGTGAATCCATTTCCCGATGAATCGTGACCACAAACAAAGAACAAAGTCTTGAGCCACTCACCGTCTCAACGTGCTTCCAGTCATCCTCTACCCGGTCTTCAAACAGCATGGGGTCACTGTACATCTCCCTAAATGGTGGGAATGCTGGGGGTGGAGCGGCGGGAGAAAGGATGGAAAGAGAAAATTGTCACTCATCCTACCCAAGTCATCACAAAAGATACAGCTAACTAATGAGACAAAAAGATGGGTGTTTTTCGACTAAGGGCTGGGCAAAGGGCCACTTATCATCACCTCCTTCCTAATTTCTGTCTCTGGACTTGGCTCACATAATGTCAGAGCTGACAAATTCTAAAGGCAAATCCTAAATACACCTCCTATGAACTTTTGGAAAGAAGTCATCTCCTGAAGTAAGATCACAAAATAAAATATGAAAAATCAAAGTACCAGTAACAAAGGTTTGAGGTAAATCCCTTCCACAGTATGACAGTTACACCCAACTGGACAGCAAGAAGATAATTTGACGTGAGGTTAGAACCTAATAAAAAAAACCATTAAAACGTAACCCTCTTGGTCCTGTGACCATGGTGTTACCTAGATAGACAGAAAATCTAAATTTATTTATTTTTCCATCATTGGTTGTATGACAGGATCAACATTCTTACTTTCTCCAAAAAATGTGCAATACCATAATATACTTGATTTAAGTTTTTTGGTAGACAATAATGTCTGTGAGAAAATATGGAAGTCTTGATTATTTCCATAACACAAGTGAGTATTCTGTAATCAACAACACTAATGAGGAGATCTGGCAACTATGTTACAGTGTCTATTGAATACTATGGTAAATATCTTATGGACAGTAGTGTCACTACTCTTTTGGATTATTTTGTCTGATTTTTCACCACACTCTCCTCAGATCTGTAGCTTCAGTGTCCACTCCCTTTGTGTTACATGTTTGGGAATCTGTGATCAGGCTCACAATATATTCCACAGCCACTGTTGCATATATGTACATAATTATATCATTCCACAACCTTATCAATGCCAGAGTTAGAAGAAATATTACTCACACAAAAAATATGCATCAAAGTAAGAGAGTTTATTTTCTCCTGTTAATGACATCATTTGACGTTGAGTCAGCATATCAGCTAACACAGCAGATTGTAACTAAATCTGCTTTATACACACTGCTTATATGCTCCCCCCCCCCCCCCCCTAAAAGAAAAAAAAAGTGTGCAATGAACTTTTTTGTTGTCCCACCATGAGAGCACCTCTGGGAAAACAGGAAATATTTGTTGCCTTTCTGGGGTGTGGAGGGATGTTTTTGTGCCATGGCATATTCATTAAGAAAGGAAACAACCACAGTGCGGTAATTTGCATGACAATGAAACCTTGGTCGGGGCCACAGTCTGTTCTGATCATTTTCGTGACGAGCGTTTGAAGCCACGGTGTCACTAACTTAACAACCCTGCAGAATTGGCACACTGCACTTGTTTTCTGAATTGCTAATTTGTGGAAAAAAAATGCTGATATAATCAAAATACTTAGTATACTATAGGGTTCAATCAGTTGCTCTATCACATAAAATCAACATCATTATCCCAAACAGGATAAGAGTGCTAATCTAGAAAACACGATGATGACCCACTGACTGCAGCTTAAGCTGTGGAAAGTCTTCCAAATCAGCTGTGTTCTAGACAGTTTACTCATCTAATATATTTGCAGGTGTTTTATCCAATACCTGTATTGAGGAGGGGCAAACTGGCCTCCAATAATTTATACCTTCATTATCACACCACAATGTACATGTATGTCTGCTTAATCCCGACTGTAGGACTGGAAGTCTGATGAATTTTGGACTCAGTTGTTTGGAAATTATGGTTTCATGACAGAAAACTTCACGTAACAATTATACACCTCAGGAATTTACAAGAAGAGCTAGGAAAATTACATAATAATGAAAGTGTACTGTAATCAAATGTCTAATTTATTTTCTGAAAAAATGTTAGTCCCACAAACAAATATGCTACTGCTAAAGAAAGCTAGTATTTGGCAAGTGAAACAACAATAGGGTGCATTGTCCTTCCCACATGTCAAGAATACACATGATTTTGCTAATTCACTCATGAGAATATGTCAATACCTTTTAGAACATAATGCACTTTCAACATCAAAACATAATGCCTATTTTATCTATTATTCACAGATAATGATCAACCTTAGATGCAAACTTGACTGCAGACTCGAGTGACAGAAATTCGGAAATATGCTGGGTTGATAAAAAGAGTAGAAAGAAGTTTTTGTCATATTCACCTTCCTTACCGTGTGGCGTGTGCCTGTCCCGCTCCCGTTCCCGTTCCCGTTCCAGGCGTTCACGCATCTCCCTCATCTCCCGCATCTCCCTCAGGTCCCGGGAGTCCCGTCCCCCCTGGCTGCCCAGCTCCTCCATACGGAAGGCGTGGTGGGAAAGCCCCGGAGGGAAGTGGTTGAGGGGCGGGTACACCTGGGACGGGTTGGTGGGCGACCCCATCCCGCAGTGCCGCTTGGGGTGGGGTCCCTCGCCCCGCTCCCCGCCGCTGGAGCCATTCTCCTTTGGTCTCACCATCATTCTGCAGACAGGTGGTGGGAGAGGCAAAGAGGGGAACGTAGTGAAATGGCTGGAGTGTCAACCAACTTCCTAGTATGGTTGTATACAATATACACCTATCAAAACATACATTTAGAGAGAAGATATTTAGTTTTTCAAGATCTCATAGTCAGCCCAAAATACACCAAAAAAAAAAAACAGGAGGGTGATGCTGACCCCTCATGATTATTGCCCCAGGTAAATAGCAATGAATAGTCAGCTAATGGTGTCAAC
This sequence comes from Diadema antillarum, assembly GCF_040938485.1. Classification (NCBI taxonomy): domain Eukaryota; kingdom Metazoa; phylum Echinodermata; class Echinoidea; order Diadematoida; family Diadematidae; genus Diadema; species Diadema antillarum. The sequence goes on along the minus strand of NW_027271009.1, from coordinate 282,844 downwards.
CAGGCAAGTGGTGCCACACAAGAAGAAGAGGAACCATCTAAAAATTTTCTTCCTTTTTTAACATCAACATACACTCACTACTGTATCCATGGTATATTTCGCAGTGTTTTTATCTTCGCAACTTTTGCAAGTCCAATGACATTTGCCAAATTAACCCGTTCCGAACTGGAACCTTGCGGCTGCGTGTTAAGTTGAAGGGCATTTCAGAAATCAGTATTGAACGGGTTAAGAACTCACAAAACTATTGCCTTATGTAATAATACAAATGCTCTGTATACTATCATTAAGGTGGGAAATCACTAATTCTCCTGTTAAAAAGGGATAAGACTTATTTCTCATTTCATCACTGTGGTTCTCAATCACCACGATCACCAGTTGGTTCAATTACTCACAGATTGTCTTAAAAGTACCACTGCACAAAATATTATACTCGCAAAATACATGGCATATATTATAGTTTGTTTATTTGCTGTCCTGTAATTTCAGAAGAAATACGATGAATTATGAGGAAATAGAAATACCAGAGAGGCCATATAACAAGGGCAACCTGTGTTACAGACAGGCTGTGAGAACTTGATGTATCAGTGCTTATCATACACAAACAACTCAATGCAAGACAGAGGAGTCTCAAAAGGTATACTAATAGTCATCACCGACAACTATGAGTTCTTGGAAATTGTAGTGTGCACATTTTACTCCTGCCACGGAAGTAATTATGATAGTATGAGAATATCAATTACTCCAATTTACTCCTGCTTAGGAACCACAAACTTTCTGGTCTCACAACATACTCATTTTGAAAGCATCTAGAGTCATCACTATAAACTAATCCAAATGAATATGAATTCCTACCGAATATAATTATACACAATATGCAATATTTGCAAGATATACACACACTTTTAGTTCAAATGGAGAGAGCTATAAAGAGGCAAGTAAATTACTTTTTATTCTAAAAGCGGGCATTTTGCTCATCGGCTATAAAAAATATTAGTATATGAAGTGTAGGAGAAATAAAAATTCTATGAAAATATTTCTCTCCTTCATCACTCTTTTCTCTAAATTGCCAATATAATCAGATGTATGGATTTTTACAATTAATAAAGTGGTATGCTGCGAGAGAGATATTGAACTAATCTTTTTTCCTAATGAATCATATATGGCCCTTGGCAGAATACTGCCAGAGCTCAATAGAAAAATGATAAAGTACCCTTTGCCTATGAGGAGGGTAGAATACAGCACACAGGAAATAAAGCCTAAATACTGCACAGACGATTCAATAAGGGACTCTTTGTTTGTACACCGGTACTTCGAGTATGAAGACACACGGCAAAACAAATCAAATCAAATTGATTTTCCTTGCCCCCCCCCCCCCCCCCCCCCCTCCTTCTCTTTCTCTCCAAGCCTAGCTCTGTCTCCCCCTCTGCCCTTGTATTTTTTCAGTCTGCAATGCAGCGGTATACTTGGAATACATGCTGAAAATAATTCATATGAATGCCACCGAACAAATTACTTTTTGCTACTTTGGTCGCATCGGGCAGATAGCAGAGGACTGTTCATACAGGAGGGAGAGAGAGAGAGAGGGAGAAATGGGGGGGGGGGGGGGGGGGGGGTTAAAGAGGCAGATGAACGGCATTGCGCACAAATGAGAATGACCCCAGGGTGTACAGGTGAACAAATAGGGGATGGCTAATGAATGCATAGCCACCACATCTCTGACTCATCGTGGTATGTGGCATGGTCAAAGTTGGGGGGGGGGGGGGGGGGTTGAGGATATTCAAAGAGGAAAAGATGACACAGAGCCTTGTTCAACTAATTTATTTTAGGGCCATTCATACAAAAATTTGCACCTTCCCCCCCTTCTGTTAATGATTTCAACTTGTTTAACCCTAACTAGGCCGGGGGGGGGGGGGGGGCCCTCCCTCGACGTTTCGCACTATTTATCGCTATCGCGAGAAGCTATTGCCGCGACCTTTCATGACTTTTTTCTTTTGAGTCTCCCGCATCTTTTGACACCAAATTTGCGATACCCGGGCGCGCGGTTCCGAAGTTGCGCATAAATATGCACGAGCATGTCAGACCAAAAATTGCTCAAAAACGTGAATTTGTGTACAATTTCAATGCAAACTGTGTTTACAGGCAAATTTCATAAAAGCATGATTATTTTGGGGTTTTATTGATTCAAATCAATTGATAACATATTTTTTTGTTCGGAACGATATCGCGGACAAATTTCATTGAAAAAACAATGGAAAACATAAAGTCGAAAAAACAAAGAAATACATAATTCAAAAAACAATAAAATACTTAGGAAATTTTTTTCTGATTGCGTAATTTTTTTCTCTTACATTTGCTAAGGACACTAAAAAGAATATTTACACAAAAAATGTGCCTGTTTTGAGCTTTATTTAGTGATTTATACCAAATTGTCTGATTTCATGCATCATTATGCATGAGTTAGCATAATTTAGTGAAAATGATAATTTTTGCAAAAATTTACTTCATGGTACTTTAGATTACATCATAGGCAATGTGTGTGCCAATTTTCGTCGCGATAGCGTGGTCGACGGCCGAGATCTGGAGGGGGGGCCTGGGAGGCCCCCCCTCCCGGCTCTATCATCTACCTAAATAGCCCGGCCTAGTTAGGGTTAAATGTCGAGCATTTCTCCTTGCATTACAGCCTTCATAAGCCAAACCCACATGTTTTCAATATATCCACCAATGTATCTGGGGTATAATGCACTCAATTAAACCTTGTGGTATCAAGCTATAGTGGCTATATGCAGAACTGATCCTTCCATTTTGAGACATTTTTCAAAAAGTCCTTTTTTTAAATTTAAGTTCAAATTTTGGACGGTAATGTTACAAGTACAATGCACAATTAGAACAATGATACTTTGGGTGGTAGAAGGCCTAACGGTGCACCACATACTTTTTCTTGGGTATGTATATGGCCCTTTTGTGGCCCTGAAAAGGGCCTACCCTAACAATGATACTGATGACTGAGAACAAGAATGATCATGATAATAATGATAACAATAATAACTGGAAAAGCAATCGGAGATCACAGACCTCTGCCAAGCAGCTCATTTCCACCCATACACACATGCTGAAAATCACCCCATTTCCCAATAAAGAGGCCTTGTGTTTACCTCATCAAGCTTCCTGCAGCGCAGCGCCTCGAGCAGAGCACGCGCTTTAGTGTGCGTATGCAAACCTCAAATACATGCAGCTTCAACTCCCATGTTCCCTGACCCTATTTGCCAAAAGACAAACAAATCCTTTAGTAATTCGTACAAATTCCCAGATCACTACATAAATCTGATCATCTGTTCCTTGTGTCATCGTCAACTTTTCCTGTAAGTTTCATCCAAATCTGTCAATTACATTCTGAGTTATTTTGCAAACAGACAAACAAACAAACAAACAAGAACAAACAAACAAAAACAAACAAACAAAGCAATGCCGTCAAAAATATAACCTCCTTGACAGAGGTAATAAAACTATCATCAACAAAAGCAACAACAATGGTACGAACAATTATGATAATAATGTCAATAATAGCAACCACAATAACTATGTAGTAACTACGTAAGTGATTAGTAGGGTAGTTGACTCCTAATTGACTCCTAATTGACTCCTAGTTGACTCACCGCTCTTCCGGTGTCTTCCTCTTGCCGTTCTCGTTGACCTCGATGAGGTGGTCGGAGGGGTCCACAGCACCGGTCTTGGCCTCCAAGAGTTGGTGCTCGTGCTGCAGGTAGTACTGTTGGGGGCTGAGCTTGGCCAGGCGAGCTGAGTGCATCAGTTCTCGCTGGAGGAGGGGCAGATTTGCCTGTTTCCAGAGGAAAATATAAAACAAATATTGACTGCCTCTGCCTCTGTTACAAAACATATGGTCAATATTATACAAATAATGACTGCTATGAGGGGCACAGTTAAAATTATGGGCCCAAGGTGATGTGAAAACCATAACTATATATATGCTCGAAGCGAAGCTGAGGGCATAGTTATGGTTTTCACATCACCGAGGGCCTACATAATTTTAACTGTGCCCCAAATATCAAGCTGTCATTATTTGTTTTATATACCAAAAATATAGATTCCGAAATATAGATACCGAAAATATAGATTCTAGTCTCTTTTACAGCACTAATAATCAACACTGATCGACAGCGTGGCGGTAGCATCATTGGTGCGTACATATGAGTGATCATCTATGTGTACGACAGGGTTGCGACTGTCTCAAAACCTATTTAAAGGGCACAGTGACCGCTAGTCTCTTTTACAGCATGCTGATCGAATGCCCGGCGGTCGTATGATTGGTGCGTACATGTGAGCGGTCTATGTATACAGGGTCGCGACTGTCTCCAAACCTATTTACAGGGCACAGTTGATTTACTGTGCCCCTGCCCCGGGCACAGTAAATCAAAAATGGGGCACAGCTATTTTCATGACTCCACTTTTAACCAATCAGATGAGAGGATTCTATATATGAGGTATATAATCTCATATATTGCCTGCAGCTATGCGATAAGACTACCACTAACGACCCGAAGTACAGAGATTTCTGCCCTTTCAATAGCAGAAGTAGTAGTAGTAGTAGTAGTGGTGGTGGTGGTGGTAGTAGTAATAGTAGTAGAGTAGTAGTAGTAGTAGTAGTAGTAGTAGTAGTAGTAGTAGTAGTGGTGGTGGTGGTGGTGGTGGTGGTGGTGGTAGTAATAGTAGTAGAGTAGTAGTGGTGGTGGTGGTACTAGTGGTAGTAGTAGTAGTAGTAGTAGTGGTGGTGGTGGTACTAGTGGTAGTAGTAGTAGTAGTGGTGGTGGTGGTGGTACTAGTGGTAGTAGTAGTAGTAGTAGTAGTGGTGGTGGTGGTAGTAGTGGTAGTAGTAGTAGTAGTCCGTGAGTACAATTTTTAGACATTTGTGGTATGTGATAATTATGTGCAGCCATGGGAGGCAGGGCGTTACTACAGTTATTGACATTCACCCCCAGACCTGCACAGGGGGGAAAAAGGCGAGGGGGAACCACATCGTGACAAGGATGAGGAAAAGGCGAGGATGGTGGTAGATGGGAAGGACAGAAAGAGATGGAGGGATGGTCGGACACGGGGGGGGGGGGGGGGGGATATTACAAAAAGCTGAGGGAAGAGATGGAAAAGTAGAAGTTGGCATCGGGTACACCCATCACATTCAAGAGGAAGGAAGAAAAGGGAACAAGCGACGAAAGATCAAATTCTATCTGCCCACAAGCAAACTCTGGTGCCACACATATTTGTTTCTTTTCATTGTTATTTTCCTTGTTCTTTTGCCTGGATCAGAAAGACAAGAAATAGTGGGACAGATTCACTGACAAGTTGTGTCATAGAAAGAAGGGAGAGGAAAAAAAAAAGATCTCGGCAAAATGAAATATAGATCCAAATGTAAATGTGAATACCCCAACGTGTCTCTCGTGACCTTTTCCTGGGGCGGTGGGATCGACTGGGATAGCCCCCTGAGCAATTACAAGAAGACCCTGTCAGAATCACGACTAAATCAAACATTGAAATAATCAGGCAGGTTCCCCCCCCCCCCCCCCCAAAAAAAAAAATAAAATAAAATAATAATAATACAAGCAGTGTGTAAGAGAAAGTCAGCTAGCCACAGAGGAGAAGACATCTAGGCCAGCCGATTTGCAAGCAGCACCGTTTTTCCTGTCACTCTGCCAAATGATATGCACACACTTCCATTTAAACGGCCTCCTGCAAACAGCTATGACGATTCTGTGCGGGGAGTTTTTTCCTCTTCTTTTCTCCTTCTGTTTTTTTTCTTTCCCCCACAGGCTTGTACAACAAAGCGAGTATTGATAGATGCTACCTGCATACTATCCAAAGAAATGCCAACTGTATGCTACACGTTCTCTGACATACTCGCCACCACACCCGTGGTGTGGTGGCTTGGAGAGAAACATCCATAAATTTGAATACATTATGCCTCTTGACTGGTATTGACAATGCATGCAGGTGCAGGAATTCTCAGGCAGAGGAGGAGTATGATGGCTTCCGACGCTGTGGGGGGGATGATATGACCGAAATAACTCTTCGCCTTGTCTTACGGACTCGGTACTCACCTTTAAAAAGGGTATGACGAATGGTCTCAGGGGAAAGTTGGTGGCTTCTTGCAGCTTGTTGTGAAAATCCTCCACAGTCAGAGCATTATTCTGTGAAAGAGAGAGAGAAAGTGTGTGTGTGTGAGTGAGTGTGTGGATCTTCATGAGCACAGTGAGCAACATAAACTATGTCATACTTATATTGTATTGGATGGCAATAAATGGGGTATCAGGGAATATTTAGCCCTAACGAGTGCAATATTCCCTGGTTTTCGACGAAACAAACCATCCAATAAAATCACTGTTTTCTATAATCATTTATCTAGAGATGCAATCATTATCAAGAGAAGGCATAAACTGTAAAGAGCAATTTCACGTTGACTGCACTAAAATAAAAAATGACCTAAACTCAACTTGCTACAACAATTTGCACACTTAGCAAGTGATCACGTAACCGCATCGCCATTCGTTCTTCCCAAGAACTGTAAGGAACTGGAATTCCCTGTCGTCAGAAATTGTTTCAGCGCCATCTGTGGGATCATTTCGAAACCGTCTAACGGTTGATCACAGTGGCTAGTATTTTCGTCAAATTTTCTATGTGCTTGTAAATATCTGTAAATAAATTGTATTATAATGTAAATAGCACCAGTCTGCAAGAATCTTCAGTCTATTGAAGGAGGCAGACTTAATCAGAAGAAGAAGAAGAAGAAGAAGAAAATATGGTGTATTATTGTACAGCCACTTTGCACAATATATACTCTGATATTGCACACACAAAAAGAATCAAGCGGACAAAGATATCTGTTTTTCAACTGCACCGTTAAAATGCCATATAGAGCATATTGGTCAGGTTGGATTGAACAAGAAAGCTTTATTTCTCTTGACATGATCACATAAGAATTCACAGACGTGAGCAGAGTAAACAAAATCATCTGGCTTCTGTACTGTATCATTATTTGTCAGAAATTGGTCTGCACTACCCAGCATCTGTTGCTAATGGCATCCAAAGCAGAATTTTATGGACAGTTTATGGCAGAGAAAGAATGGAACAATGCAATGGCAAACATCTTTATTTCATAAGGAGTTATTATGGGAGCCTTTGAAAAATCTAATGCTCGCATATATGTACAAATGGTAACTGACTAAGCATACGGGTACGTGTTTGGCTGTGTATGTGTGTATGAGTGTGTATTCTCTCCATTTCCAATGAGATCCTAACGTGTAAGGAGAAAAGATATAATTCAACTAAATTAGGGGACATTGACTTTTTGTTTCAAGGACTAAAGTTTCAAGGACTAAAACCTGTTACAATCAATCTATATTGGAAATGAATTGTATGATGTCATTATGGAATGTTTAATCACTCCATAAATCAGGCAAAGACAACGGACTGGAAAGACCAAACATACCACGAGACCCATGACAAGACCGCGCACTCTCTCCCCGATCTCTGGCGAGATGTCGGACCCAAACTGCTGCAGCGTTGTCAGGAAGCGCTTCAGCTTGCTCAGCTGACGCGCCCCGCATGCCGCCGGGACCTCCTGATTGGCCGGGATGCCCTGGATGGCAACGGCCCCACCCCCAAGGCCAGACGGCGGGGACGGGGTGCCATTCATGCTGCGAGGCGAGTGAAGCCCATTTACTAGAGACCCTAATGTGGAAAGGGGTAGAGGAAAGAAGGATTAAAAAAAAAAAAGAAGGCTTATGAATTTCATTAAGGACTAGCATTTAACGGATCCTGCTATACAAACTTTCTGTTGAAAAATCCCATGTGATGGTGTTTGCACTTCAATTCTGTTTCATTTAAAAATTCTTGTGGTATTACAAAAATATATAATGTATTTGTTTTAATAACATTCACTTGTACAAAAGTGAAAACATTAAACTCACAATGTCTAGTTAGTTGTTTTGGTTTCCAGTTGTGTTAATGTAAAACTCACTTCAAACCAAAAATACATGGGGCTCTGATACAATGTAGGGGGAAACTTATTAAAGAAAATAAGAATACACGAATTGCAGGTTCATCATTCAATAAGGATGATGTCAATACAGGAAAAAGAAGATGAGAGGGAAGAAGAGTAAAGGGTGTAGGAGGAAGAAGGGGTGGTAGAGAAGAGGGGGATGGGGTGGAAGAGGGGGAGAAGGGGAGGAGGGGTGGAGGAGAAGGAAGAAGCAGTAAGAGGGAGAGAAAAAGCAAAGAGGAGGAAGAGGAGTAGGATGATGATGATGTGGGTTTGGTGATAATTCGATGATGGTAAGGTGGAGGAGTAGTAGGAAGTGAAGGAGGACAAGCAGTATGAAGAAGAGAGATGAGGAGGGATGGGGCACAGTAGAAGGATGGGGAGGAAAGCCATGAGGAAGAGGAGGAGAAAATGGTGATGATGGTTGTGGTGACTGTGAGATGGAGAAGGAGAAAAAGCAGTACAAAGGGCAAGAAAGAAAGAGGAAGAAGAGATGAGTGTGAGGAGGAAGAAGAGGAGGAAGAAGAGGAGGTAGAGGAGAAGGAAGAGGAGGAAGAAGAGGGAGAGAAGGAAGAGGAGGAAGAGAGAGAGGAGAAAGAGGAGGAGGAAGAGGAAGAGGAGGAGGAGGAGGAAGAGGAGGAGGAAGCGGCGGAGGAGGAGGAGGAGGAAGAAGAAGAAATGGAGGAGGAGGAGAAAGAGGGGGAGGAGGAAGAAGATGAGGAGGAAGACGAGGAGGAGGAGGAAGAAGAAGAGGAAGAGGAGAAGGAAGAAGAAGAAGATGAGGAGGAAGAGGAGGAGGTAGAGGAAAAAGAGACTGTTGAGATGAGAATGTAGAAGATGCGGAACAGAGGTAGGAGGAGGAGGAGGAGGAGGAAGAGGAGGAGGAAGAAGCGGAGGAGGAGGAGGAGGGAGAGGAGGAGGAGGAAGAAGAAGAAATGGAGGAGGAGGAGAAAGAGGGGGAGGAGGAAGAAGATGAGGAGGAAGACGAGGAGGAGGAAGAAGAAGAAGATGAGGAGGAGGAGGAAGAGGAGGAGGAAGAAGAAGAGGAAGAGGAAGAGGAGAAGGAAGAAGAAGAAGATGAGGAGGAAGAGGAGGAGGCAGAGGAAAAAGAGACTGTTGAGATGAGAATGTAGAAGATGCGGAACAGAGGTAGGAGGAGGAGGAGGAGGAGGAGGAGGAGGAGAGGAGGAGGAAGAGGAGGAGGAAGAGGAGGAGGAGGAGGAGAAGGAGGAGGAGGAGAAGGAGGAAGGAAGGACAGGGGGAAGAGAATGACCACAGATGAATGTCGTCCTCCTCACCTGTCGATGAACTGGTGGAGTGGGACCTAGAGTGAGCTACAAGGTTTGCCCCGGCCAGACCGGTGGGCTGGGAAGCCGACTTACTCAGGGTTTGCTCAATGGGCGACTCTGGCATCTTGGCTTCACTGTGATCTGCATAGAGGTAAGAGAAGAGAAATAAAGAGACAAGCTGTCATTCACTGGAATATTCTCAATATCAGCTTTCTAGCAGAGCTCAAATCATGTAATGTACCCTTCAAAATTACACTGCTCTGTGTGCATGTGCATGTGCACGTATTTATGTGTGTGTTTGTGTTTCCTTTTGTGTTACAAATATCCCATCAGCATGTGACTGCTACAATGAAAGGGTACACGCAAACAGGAGAAATTGTAAAAACTGAATAACACTCATCAACATATTAACCCATTGAAGACGAGTCCCGAGTATACTCGGGCAGGTGTCTATGGGAAATGCGTGTTGTAGCAAAATCAGTCCGTCCTCAACGGGTTAATATGATAATTCATTACACATGATTAGGATTTCTTTCTTGTCACACTTTTCATGGCAAAGGGATTATTTGTACCAAATATATAAAACTTGTTCAACTGCATACAAACTAATGTACCCCTTGGAAATCTCACATACTCATAGCCTTTTCACTGGCAGAAAGCTTTGCATTTGTTGTTGGATTGGTATTTGCAAAGTCATGGGTACATAACATTTGCACCCCCTTTTCTCAGAGACTACACAGTGCTGTTCTATTGTTTTTCTTTCTCTCTGGAGGTCGAGTGGGAAAAGAGAGGGTAAAGTACTTTATCACAATTAATTGAATGGTAATTACAGAACCCGGTAAGTGATGCATTAAAATGATTACTTTTTGTTTTAATCATCTAGTTAATTGATTGGATAAAATGAGTATGTAATGCAATGATTGGTATATTGTATGTGTAGGGGCAATATTCAGGGGACAGGGAGCAGAGTGCCAACCATTGGGGGGGGGGGGAGGCGATAATGGTTATAGACTTTGACAAAATATGTTGGGATCCATTCCCTTTTTACTCCTTGGTTCCTATTCACATACATTATGCACCGAGTTCCGATCTAATAATCATTATTAAAGACGGGTGTAAATTGCTCGACCAATATTAACGCAGCGGGCCACGGCAGCAGTTGGACATATTGTTCCCCATCCCACAATGATGCTCAATCGGTTGTCAATCGGCGTGACGTGTTTGTTCCTCCATCAGGGTTTTGTTGCCGTAAATTCAGCCATGACATGTGCAGGAGATGTCAAAATGTGTTCACAAATAAACCAGGGTCATTTTTTTTTCTCTCTCTCTTACTACAACCCATAAGACAGCACACATGAGCCGAATGAGCTGCAAAGCAACTATTGCTTCATTATTTCCCCCCACCCATCTGATCTCTCTCTCTCTCCCCTTTTTTCTCTTTTATTTTATTTTTTTCCTTTCTCCCCTTTTTCTGTGGACACCACTGCTAATATGATGGATTGGGGTAACACAGGCGTGAATGGGTGCAACAAGCACAAATTAGCAATCATCCTAATTGAGTTGCTATCATTACAGACAGTTTTCACGGCTCGGCTGGCGCGGGGGACGAGATGATGACAAACAGGCTGCAGGAGATGACAAGGATGATCGGTGATGCAGAGAGGAGGTGGAGGAAGAGGAGGATGGATAGGGGGAGGGGAGGGGTGGGAGAGATGAGGGAGGAGAGATCACAGCAGCCAAGCGAAGGATATGAAGAGGAGAGAGAGAGAGAGTAGGATCATATTATATCATTAACTGTAGATTAATAAGCTTAGAATCTCAAGACTTTGGACTCACAGAGGAAATGTTACCTGAGAGAAAGAGACGGACAAACAAACAGATGGACAGACAGACAGCCAGAAAAGACAGAGAGAGACAGAAGGAACAGCAATTGTGTAGGCATAAAGATAGAGAAAATGTGATCGATATGCCAGGAAATACAAAGCATGCAAACTTGAAGCGATAGCCTTTGAGAGACAGTAGCATAAAGAAGGGAGACGAGACGTTGCTGAGATATTCAGCTTGCAGTATCGGTAGTTGATACTTAGCACTGCGATACAAGCTCTGATCAATCAGTCAGAAACTATTTTGAATACCGAGTAATCTCTGCAAATAATGCATGAAATGTGAGCAAAGGCATTGAACTGAACATGTATGAATAAAACCAGACCTACACCACAATACATTGAAGTCTTTACAAAGTTGAGTTGAATATATCATGATAGGTGTAGATGTGACACATCTACTCCCTGGATCACAGATATGATACTCTTTTCTTCTGCAAAGATATACAAAATGCACCTGATTTCAGAGAGGTGAATGGGTGATGATATGGTAAGTATACTGCCAGTCCTCTTGCAGCGTAAATATCATCCAAACAAACAGACACTATAGTCATGTAGTAGAGACAAAGATGTATACCCAAAAAACAACCTGACGGCACAAACTATGGCATCAATTTCATCCTAACCCTGGATGATCTCCAGCAAAATATCCAATACCATTAGATGTGATAGGCAGTGCAGTGAAGCCTTGAGGGGGAGGAGAGGGGTGCAAGTTTAGTAGTAGACGGGCACAAAAAGTGCATTGCCACTGTACCTCTAACTTGACTTCCGCATCTATGTAGTGAGGATTGGCTGAACGAAATGGCAGAATTATCACGAGAATCAGATATGAAATAAAAAAAGATGTGGTAGTTAAAAGAGTCACATTTTTTCCAACAAAAAGAGTGATGATAATGGTCCAAACAACTTATGAAGACTGATGCCAGTATCAGCACCTAACAAATCTTGCATTGATCAAAGCACACACCTGCACTAAATTTCCTTATTTTGTATTCATATAAAAAGATGAAGGCACAAATACTTGAATTGTTCATATCAAATTACAATAAGATTGTTGTTATCCAGAAATTATGAATGTCAAGGGGGGAAAGGGGTTATAGTTACTGCACCATTGACCAAGATCAAGATTCAAATCGTTTTTGTGTACAGACCCGGAGATGACCTGCGAAGTAATGACATCCCCATCTCTTAAAATTTGCATATGTGGTGGCATTGAACATCACTGTCCCTGTGAAAAATGTGGCAGCTGTGATATTCTATGACTTTCTTTATATCTTATGTCCAATTTTACTGACTTTTCTACCACTCTGCCTGCTTGATTGAAGTCAACTTTAACATGGTGTGCCATGGCACTCCTAAACACACTCTATCTATTCTTGTCAATATGTTATCTGCTGTCCTCTTTTGACTTTTAACTGTTACTGAATGTTTTACCAGAAAGAGACTGGTATCAAAGCAACCAGGTTAATGGTGCAGCGGGAGAAGAGGGGATGGGTTCATATGAAAACGTGTCCTCAGCATCCACGGTAGGACGGAAACAAGTACGTAACACCTCTTGTTGTAAGGGCAGAAATTGTGGAGCAGATGGTCACTCCACTGGGGAGTGCAGTCATATGCTTGATGCAGCGAGTGAATGTGTCTATACTCTTGAGAGCACGGATGACAGAGAGAGAGAGAGAGAGAGAGAGTTGGGGGGTGGGAATGGGGGGGGGGGGGAGGAGAGGAGGTAATCAGCTAACGACCGAGATAAGATCGTCAGAGATGACATATCTCTTGTCCATCTCGTGGAGTGGAGGAGGGGGGGGGGGGGGGGGAGCACCCAAGTGTGGCAAACAGATGAACCAAATTCATTTTATTCGTCCGAGTTACATCAATCTACAAAATTGCACATGTGGGACTGGGTCTGGGCTCTGCTGGCGGAGAGGGCAGAGGGGGTGAGAGAATGAGGGTGTATCATAATGAATGAGTGGTTTAAGGAGATGACAGATGGTCAGTGGAGCATGTTGGGAGGGGGGAGGAAGTGTTCAATCCTTTGATGGATGAAAGTTTGCATGTTTGCTACAGCAGTCTGCATTCATAGATAAATCCACTGTTATTGCAGGGTGGTTTGGTTTTTTTTCCCACTTCATCCTCCTGGTGGTCCTTTTTAGAAAAATATCATTTTAAACAAAAATGGAATCAGTCTGTGGGAGTTAAATAAACTGTCATCATTCTCTCATCTCCTGTTTAATGGGCAATTCTTCTCACTAACAAAGAGTGGTTTATAGGACAATTTGAATTTGACATGTTGGTTATTCAAAAATAACTGAATTGTCCTCCCCCCCCCCCCCCCCACTCAAACAAGTTTCTTTTTGATGCATACATCGAGACAGATGGTTGAAATGAACATGAATAGAAGATGAAAGAAAAATAAAAAATCAACATTCTTTCTTCTTTATAATTATTCTTGATGCTCTTATCATGAAATGTTAAGTCCATCTTTGTGTCAGAAAGTATGTCAAGTTAGCCAAAAAAAAAATCACTTCATAATTACTGTGTTCTGATCGAGGCAAATATCCTGAAGAACCATGTCATATAACAACTGTCATTCAAATGGTCCAAGATATATGCAAAGAGATAAGGGCTACTTCATAAATTCATTCAAATGAACAAGGCAGCCAGCATACAACCAGTTGCACCTTTTCTCATCACGTTTCAGTGTGATAAACTTTTGCACTGACTGCCATTCGCATGAAGAGCCAATTTTTCCTCAAAGCACAGCGCCATGCCATGCTCAAGTTGATTCGATACCTGTAGAAATGGTAATGACATCATCACCTCGTCAAACTTGCATTATGATTGCAACCAATATCGCTCCACGTGAAAGTTTAATAAAATTCCACAATTTTCATATCACACGGCCAATCTTAATAAAACGTCTACCAGCTTGTGTTTGGGTTTACTCTCTTTTAAAACATACGTCCACTTGAATGAGAAGTGGATGTGTACATTGATAATGGAATTGCCACAGGTTGGCAGGGGGGGGGGGGGGGGGGAGGACCCCTTGCCCCTTCAAGGGCTGATTGGTAGGTCCAATGGGCTGAGTGTCCATGTCCTCGAATCGATGCTGGGGAGGAAGACAAAGCGGCCTCTGAGTGTGGAGTTGTTGGAGCCGAGGTGGACAGGGATGCAAGGATGCAATCCAATCACAGTTGCCACGGCAACCAGACTGATGATGATGATGAAGAATGATGTAGATGGTCTGATTGATGGACATCAGACACTGGGATGGATGCTGCGTGAAACCAGCGTTGGCAGGATGAGAGGGAGAGTAAAGGACAAAACAGCAACGACAAGCATCGGGCTTGTCTCTCTCCAGCAAATACACTTCTTGGAATAATTCCCAACCACATATCGAATTGTATCGAAGTAATCTTTTGGTGCCTAAGGTAGAGATCTTGCAGCCGACAAAACGGAGCAGGTGTATGATTATTTTTTCGGTCTAAAAAGAAAAATGGATTGGATTGAAGTGATGAAAAGACCTACTGCAATAGAAACGACAGACAGACAAGTATTGTAAACTATATAAATCGTCTATTTGTGACACACTTGCATGAGAAGTAGAATAAAAGAGACCTACATTTTCTCTCGGAGTAATATACCATGAGCCTACGAAATGCACATTTTCATTTTCTTCACAGATTCAGCCTGCAATATGATAGCCATTGACAGACAGAGGAATCATAACAGCCTGATAACATTAAAAAGTAAATATGGACACCCAATGACTGGATGAAAACTAAAACAAATCTACGTAGTCGCTTTGATGGTGAAAAAGAGACGAGGAAAAAAAGAAAGAAATATGTGATGCAAGGTGGCAACAGCACATCATCAGTGTCACCCACATGTGCAAGTAAGTAAAGGTTGAAACTACAGGAATTGGTTGAAGACATATGGACTAGCCATCCGGTCATCATTCAGCCACATAAAGTGACAGGGGCTGGATGCACCATTGCTACGCCCATCACAAAACATCTGCTCATGTTGACATTGGGCTAACAGGTAGCTAGAGCTATCCATCACCCGGAGGTTGCTGTAGTGACAGTAGAATGTCGACAGCTGTTCTGCGCCGTGTTCGAACACAGCTAGCAGCAGAACCCATTTCCACTGCAAGATATGTTTATGACATTCACACATTCATCACCAATCAAGAGCAGAGCAAACCCCCTACTGACATAAACCTTGAAACCCTCTCATCATGTATGGCCTCCAGAATTTAAAACGGTAGAGTCAGAGCGAGGAAAAATATTGGGTGTAAGGGGCATTGCTTTCATAACACATAAATCAGCAGGATGTTGGGGGAGGGGGGTATTCATGTTGCCATGGTGATGATGAGAGAGGATGCAGTTGCTGATTGACATGAGATGGTCTGTGCTGATAACTGAAGTCATCTTCGCTTTAAATATGAAACATAGGGAAGAACTGGAAGTCAAAAGGGGACACCAATTGAGATGGATAGATATGAATAAGAATGATGAATGTCAGCATTAACACACAGGCAAGAGAGCTGTTTTCAACTTCATCACACCAGTCCCTCACTGGTTACCATGGCGATTCAGGAGCATCAGATGGATGGGGAAATGGAGCCCAGAGTGAAGTGGGATATATAATGAGGTGAAGAGTCGTCACCAGCTGCTACATGGTGACAACCCAGGCCTGTCATTTGGGTATGGGGTATCTCTCCCTTTCATTTGGGGATAATGGCTGATGTCCGTCTGTATTCCATAACTAACCAAACACACCGTATATCCTACAGACTCTTGTTATTTATGTTGTCATGCAAACCAATGAAAACAAAATACTCAAACGATGAACAGTACATTCATTACATTGATCTAGACTTACTTTATTACTATTCTCATCATGCGAGCAGCAAATATACCTATTCAAGCAAAAGATTTATGTGACATGCTTCACACTGAGGAGTTACTGTTAAAGCCAAGGTACAGTTTTGAGAGCCACAAACTCACATTTTCATGGGCATCAACTAAGCATGAAGGCAGGTAAGGTTTAAACAAGGTAGCCATTAAAAATGACTAAAGCAGATAACTTGCCATACACTCAGTGGGATAATTGACATCTATTTTCTATGGTACATGCAAGCAGTTTTATTTCACATCGTAGGCTGATATTTTTTCATCCCTTATTACCCTCTGTATGAATGTATTTGCCCAGAAAGCAGTAGATGACAGGTTTGAATCCTACTGGTTCCTTTTTTCCCCTACATATTGTACGTGATTGTTAAAATGAAGATCACCAGGTGTGATCTTACAAATACATTTGTATAGAGGATGACAGTGACAATTCATGAAAAATCAACCACAGCACATCTTCATCCCGATGTATGAAATAATAATAATTATCATTATCATTATCATTATCATTATCCTCTACCATTTACCAGAACGGTATCTACAGATGAATGCAAGGCTTTAAAGCCTTCTCTCTTCTATGTGTGGAAGACAAGAGGCATTGCAGAAAAAAAAAAAAGATTTGTGCAAGGCATTGAAGACATGAAAGTGCACTCTATTCAAAAGAGATTCAGTGACAGATGTGACCAGGCCAAGAAACAGAAAATGAAAATGGGAGATACGGAGACACAGAAAGCATATAAAAAGACAAACAAACCCACACAGCTATCTCTGAACATGAAAGGAATGGTTTGTTCCAGATTTTATCCAATGCCCCCTCTCCCCCCATTGACAAGCAGAGACAAGCTGGTTATGTGTGTACATGGCAGAAGGTTGTATTACACTTTACAGAGCTACATGGTTACATTGTAACAGATGTCAGTACTACATAGACAGATGGGAGGATAACCCCAGCATAATTTCTCTCATCTGGGCTCTGTTGCATAAAAGTAGAGATCAAATGGTTAAGTCAGAAGAGCAAACATAAGTCCCTTAATGCTCAGTTCTGATTGGCTGATAAGTGGCTTATGTCTGATTTTCTGATTTATGTTTGATTGTATCTTTTTATGCAACAGGGCCCAGGATTCCCAGGTAGAGCATCGGGGTAATGCCCAGCCCCAATACAACTGTTAAATAACACAATTTATTCTAAAAAGAAATTGTCAAATAGGAAATCAGACAGTCACGTATCCTGGAGATAGACCCTGACTAAATTACTTTGATTGTTCCATCTTATCCAATGAAAGTGAAATCCATGAAACTTCCAGTTATGAAACCAATAATGTACTCAAGTCTTAATGACAGGACATTTTATTATGCCTTCCTATCTTGCATGAATACACATGTCCACCAAAAATTACCAGAAAATTTCATTAAATATCCCACAAAACAGGAAAAAAATTAAAAAAAAATAATAAATATATACTTTTAAGCAGAAGTAAAATGTTACACTACGTATATTCAATCATTCATGAAGGACAAATAGATTCTTATTCATGGAGACATCCACGATCTCATGTTTCAGTCAGAAGTGAGCAGACCACAATGAAACAGGCATTATGCAGAGCAGAAGAAAAAAAATTAGCACCCCCCCCCCCCCCCCCTGCTTGTAGTACCACTCTCTATCACATCTCATTGGTGGGCTCTCAGCAGACTGCCTGATGAAGGGGACTGGTGCTGAGAGCGAAGAGGGGAGACCTATCGTCATCCATTAAAGATATTGCTCCCCATCTGGTGTCTCATTTCATCAGGGCTTTCCCCTTTTCTGCCTCACAGAATGTGCTCATTTTCCTCCAAATATTCACCTTTCTATTTCATCAGGAGTTCGGGGCTGACACCAGCCATGAAATGGATTTAAATATATCCATTCTGGATTTTTTTTTTTTTTTTTGATGATGATGATTAGCCAGAAAGAATAAAGATAAAGACCCGAGCGGGCATAGGGAGTAAAATTAGAGACATAATAAAAATTGACCAGCATCGCTTTACTGTGAAATCACATCTACACATGCGCTATCCCATCACTATGTGGCAGCAAGAAAGGGTTGCTTGTTAGCAAAGCGTTCATGCACTAGTGACTAGAAAGGATGCTTCATTACAGTCCCCTGTTACCATGGCAACCTCTTATGCTCACCTGTCTCCTCTTGGAGGTCACTGCGACAATTTGCATACAACGAAATGCAGAACAGCCACATAGCATGCACATGTACAATGAATATGATAGCAATGACTATGAGGTATCATTTTATTCTATTCTTCTTCTTCTGTTTTGTTTCACTCAGAACTTGTCTTAGGCAAAATACACTGGCCTGCAGGATATTGGTAGAGTCAGACAGTTCTAATCCTTTTTCTGTGGTCACTGTGCAAACATCTCCCACAATATGAATGACTCCTGTTTAAGCGCCAGTCCGGCTTTTTAGGGCACACATGGCTCCACGATTAGCCATCAATTAATGTGTATGGATTGCACACGGATACAGAACGGTAGCAATACCACCATGCACGAGCAACCTTTACACACAAACACACACACACACACACACACTCACATCTTCATTGACAGTTTAGGGGACAGTGCTATGGAAACATGCCTCAGTGAGAAAAAGGCAGCTGCCATCATCTACCCCCTCCCCTCCTCTTCCCCCCCCCCCCCTTCTTCCAGCTGCCAGGAAGTCAAGGGGGGGGGGGGGGGGGAGTAATACAAGGATGAATCTTAGCAATATGACCAATTTCAAGAAGCAGAATTGTATGGAAGAGAGTAGTTTTTATGCCACTGATAATATTCAAGTATACGCTATCATCTCTCTCTCTTTTTTCCCTCTCATGTCGTAACTGCTGACTGCTTTACAACTAGCAATATTACAAACTCATGACACTTTTCCCCCATCCCAAATCTTTGCTGTTTTTTTTTCATCTAAAAAAATGAAATCAAGATTTGCTAATTGCTCAACAGCTGACAAATAATTATAAACCTGTAATCTACCATTCTAAGGAGAGAATTCATGAAGTGATGGAGACGAAGATACCAATGGAGAATGGAGTAAAGCAAGAGAGAAGGAGGTTTGTAGACAGGGAGGTTGGAGCTACTAGCATGTCACTAAATGGAATCTTCTTTTTTTCTTCTTCTTTCTTGATTTGAATATCTTCAAAACCCTTCTTTCCTCCCAAATGTCACAAAGTCTGTTATCATTATTTTCATGATTTCAAATCATGAATACATACTCTTCTGGTAACCTTCTCCCTCCTCTTGTCTCCTCTAAAAAAAAACATCAATAACATTAATTTTGCAGACTGTGTGATAAATGTGCTTGGGAGGCATTGTGAGCATTCCCTTGGTGAAAGATTCATCAATGACAGCTCTAGAGAGATAAATGTATCCCTGGACTTTTCTACTCATCATTGCAAATGTCGAGTGCAGTTGATTACAGAACGTAATTCTGAAAAGGTCAAAAGTCATATTGGCCTGCCTTTCGATATACAATCCGGGCACATATTGGTTCTAAATGAAAAGAACAACAATGGCAAACTTTTCAAACGAATCATAAACTGCCTTTCCTAAAAAATTGCACAAAATGAAATGCTCAATGGGACAATCATTTAAACAAATCATATAGCTAATATTTCATCTTTCTCTCGGCAACAAAGGGGGATGGGGGTGGAAATGTCTGAGGAATATTATGCCCAGCAAACAAACCAGCAGCTTGCTGATCAATTCCATTGACCAGTGTTTCAGTTTGTCTTTTGTCCGATTGAGAAACACTGTCCTAATGTTGCTGACATTTGAGTGCTGACAGAGGGAAGACAACTCAGAATCACGGTGGAGTAGTGCTAAGTTCACAGTTAAATGTCAGACAAGTATACACTATGTCTACCACACTCCCACATGACAGTAAAGCCAAAATGTGTGTCACACGGCAACTTTCTCCCACTGACTTCAGCAAGTAAAAGAATCATCCTTTCAAAAACCTTCAATTCTCCTGGGAACTATTGGTTCCTGAAACGACTGCACCTTTAGATTTCTCAGATATTGAGAGGACAATAAGTTTATCTCTCTTTACATTGTATAGATAATATTCATACATACATAAGAGTGTTGGTATGCTGGGTGAAATGTGATGCGAATACATAAACATATAAACGAATGAACCACTAATATTTTTCGAAGTTATATAAATATGTATGTACACATGTATGTATGTCTTCATGAATATAGTATGTGACCATAGGTGAGTTTAGAATGTAGATGTGGGGGCGTTCTGTTTGTTTTCTTCATGAGAACAATTTTGCCCTAAATTTCATTTTTTTTTTAATATACACATTTCTGTCTTATCTTTTTTCCCCTCCCTCCCTGTAGATATCATAATGAATTAGTGGTAAATTTTGCCCCCCCCCCCCAAAAAAAAAAAAAATGCTTGTAGCTGATAACAAATTAGAATTATTCAAGTTTTGTCTTTTTGAATAGGCTTAATTAGAGTACTTTTGAGTGTAAATCTATCGTTTTTGGCACAGAAATGATGACAACGTACGGGCCTCATCCTGCTCTGAAAGACAGCAGAGAGCCAGAGAAGGGAAACTCTTTTTTCCCCCCTCTATGTTTTTGTGTTCCCACACAATGGGGACCGCTACAGACACAGTACGGCACACGAGGGCTGCTGTGTTATTAATATACACGTCACCCAAAATAGCGACTGCCCTGGGTAAAACTTGTCCCTTCCTTTTCCTGGCTATGATAAGCATGTACTGTAGAGCAAGCTTTATGCCAAAAGCCAAAAGGTCACGTGATCACAAGCCTATATATGGACTTGGGTGCCATAAAGGCAGCATAAAAGAACATGAATTTTACCAATTAATGAAGTGACTTTTATAAATAGCAAACTGAGCATGTGAGGATAATACATATCAGCATGACTTACAGAAAAATCTACCACATAACAAAAGGTATAGCATATAAACTAATATATTTGAAGTATATACAGTGTAATGATATACAGTGTAATGACATACATGTTTCATGATGAAATTTCTAAAAAATAACCGCAAAGTCATTTTTTTGTTCAAGACTGGAATAATGTAAGACGCCATATATTTAGCTAGTCATGATTATTTTTTGCAAATTGGGACTTCCAGACAATTTTGTGAGAGGTTAAATTTGCGATCGTGGAGATCAGCACTGAACAGGGAAATTTATTCGTGCAATGTCACATTCATTACGGGATCAGAATTAATAGTTTTGCATGTTCTTTAAATCATGAACAACGAACAGAACCCTACTTGTGAACTTAGCAAAGATAAACAACTTGTGAAATATATAATATATGCAGTAAATGAACAGAGATAATTAAGAAAATTTGATTTCATGCGTAAGGCAGCAAAAATTATTGTGTTTCCATATTGCCAACAGGAAAGGCAAAACAGGACTATTCATTTTGATATCAAATGCAAAATCATTAAAACAAGGCCATGGAAGGCCTTTCAACTGGTACATGAACTCTGTCATCCCTTTAGCAACCTGATTGAGAAAGAGCATGGTGCTGAAAGGGTTAGCCTGTATCAAGCTCAACACTACACATTCAAATACGCTTGTTTATTGGATTCCCACTCGGGATACCCTCAATGATGACACAACTGGAAAGGGTTCATTTGAGACCAAGGAGGACACATTTTTCCAGGGAGGGGCAGCAATCCACCAGACATCTATGGACCCGCAGGTGGCCTGTGAAGATGGCTAGTTAGCGGGCAGGCGAAGAGCCAGAGAGAGAGAGAGAGAGAGAGAAAGAGACAGACAGAGAGAGGAAGGGGTAAATGAGAGAAAATGTCTTGATGGGCCAAAGAACAACATCAGTGAGAGATGATGAAGGGGGTACATGAGAGGGAGAGGAAAGGGTGGAGGAGGGGGGGGGGGGGAATTACCAGTGCCTTGCAAGCTGACAGAGCAGCTGTACAATGACGTCCCAGCTTGCACAGCCGGCCGGCTGGCCCAACCGGCTGGCTGGCTGGCTGGGTTCAAGAGCCCCCGCACCACTGGTGCTCAAGCTGTAATACGGGGGAGGAGAATACCACTCCTGTCCCCAGATGGGTTTATTGGTACATCTGCCACTCGGGCTCGAAGGGGGAAAGAGGACAAAAGCAATAGAATTTTTTCACCCCTCCACCGCCCTCTTGCCTTGTACTGAGTAATGGTAATTCCCTCCCTTTCCAACCCCCCACCCCCACCACCCTTCTCTTCCCAATTCTTTTAACAGGGAGGTTGGTTTCTTGTCTATTAGTACATCTACTACCTCTATTATGTGTGGAGGCAAAACCAATATGTGCATTAGGGTTAACATTGTACCCCTCAAACTACCCTCCCCTTCTCCTCCTTCTCCACTCACTACGACGAAGCCTATGGTTCCCCCTGTACTCTCAGATGCTAGAGTGAGGCATTTTGTTGAAAAGAAACTGTCTCTTTTTATCAAACTCCTATTCAACTTCGTTTAAATTATTTCTACTCAAACACTCGAAATCATAATGAAGTAATCAAAAGGGGGAAAAAAAAACTCACATTACAATTCATCACTTCTAGACAACATGCCACTTGCCTTTTAGACAAACTCATATATAGATTGTTAATTCTTAAATTTGCAAAAATGTAGACATTTAAATGGTCTTGGGGAAAAGATAAAGTGATATTGTTTCTTCAGAGATCATTTTGAAAAGAAAAATGTGAGTTCTACATGATTTATAACACAATCCCATGACCATGGCAACCATTTTGAAATGAAAGAAATTAAGGTACATCATCTAATATTCGGTAAGACAAAAATCGAAGGACATCATTTCACCTGATATGACATTCACTAGCTCAAAACATTCTAAAAACGAGTGGTTTTTCTTGATTTTTAATCAAACTGTAATTTTTTTTTTGCCTTACTCTCTTGTAAAAAGAAAAGAAGCAAGGTCCCCCCCCCCCCCCCCAATAAATCTCCTTTATTGTGGCATACGTGCATAGTTTATGATTGATGTTACAACACTTTTGACTTTGAGTAAACTAAAATGATCATAAATCATTTTAGGTGCAACTGAACACAGAAGAGAGATGGAACAAAGTTGAAACATGAGTACAATTCATGGGGCAAATAGACATTTTAGCCTATAAAAATGTCCTTGTTTGTAATCAAGTTTGTGAAACATGTTTCTAATCATGTGTACAAGTTAAATGCCACTGAGACCATTAATGACCATTAAAACACAGCTTACAGCAGCTATGTCACAACCTCTGTGGCCTGCCAACCAATGACGTAATTTCCTACACCCAGAATCCAGCAAATCTGAATCAAAGACACCTCTGGCTCACATCTTACCAGAAGTGCTTTGAAAGTGCTTGGAAGAAATGTGATTCAAGCCTGCATGTAAGTAGCCTCACCTATCATGGCACGTGTACAGAAACACAATTATAATGAGTTTTTTTGTAGGTATAAAACCAATCACTAATACACAAGATGAAAGTGCCCATGCCTAAATGGCAAAAGAGATGCCATACCGCTTGTTGAGCAAATTGTTCCACAGGCGGGCCACACCTCATTGAACAGGGCCAAAATTGAATGCAAATTGCTCATTCACAGGTCCCCTAACGGACTCCCCATTGATTCAATAGTGAGCGACATTCTCCACGACCGAGGCATAATTTGGTAAGTTTGTTTTGCTAGTAGCAGAGGTGCATTCTGACGACATGGGCTTGCTCTATACAAACTACAGTCGCAACGAACAAGAGAGTGACAATAGCTGATCTGTCTGCAAGCTGTCCAGGTCAGATGTGATGAAACGTGTGCCTTCCCATTCTAATTTCATGCACCATTCAATCTTTTCATACCAACACAAAACTTTACCCAAATACTGGGAGACATTACACAACATATATTGTGTATATTGGTATGTGTATGTTATAATTTATTAATATACAGGTCCTACACATACCATACCAATAAGCAAATATGATACAGTTGTTGGATATCATGGGCTCTCTAGAAAAAGACAGGACTTCCACCAGTTCCATTTTTTTTCTCTCTCTTAGTTATACTTATTACAGGATAATGAAAATTATTTGCTCACTGATGCCTCTGGCTTGTCAGTAAATGCCACCAGAACAGTCAATATTTGGCTACCTGGGTAAGAACACATATGTATGAAGTTCTCATAGAGACGAACCAAAATTCATTTTTCCTTTTGACATGAAGACCTTAAGCTATCAAAAGTCTCCATCTACACCTGGTGTGACTTGCTGATTTTCCTGCTCCCCAAGTGCAGTCTCTATGTTCCTGTCTTACTTGGATAAGACATATTTCCTACATGGATATTGAAGAAAGAATGAAAGGAACAAAAATGTTTCCAGGCCTGCAGAAATGGAACTATTCACACTGGCCTACTTAAACACTCACCATACAATGCACTTTGATGGATTATGGAGCAAATAGTCAGTGGTTTGAACATATTTTTACTTCAGCAAACAAATATATAATTCCTGGCAACAGATTCATTCATCTCAGTGTGTGCTGCAATGAACTTTGATATTTTGCCACTCAATGCCATGCTTGATCGCAGCGACCAGTTACTTTTCCTGACGTCAGGAAGAAATGAAAGGCAAATTGCATCGCTGAAAATACTCTAACAGGGAGGGCATTAAAGTCTTTCCAATTTCTTGGCTTCTTGGCATTGTCAAAATGTATGTTGGTCAGTCAGTCTGTCTCTTGTGCCATGGTGTATGAGGAACAGAAGAGATGGAGGGGGGGGGGGGGGGGGAGGAAAAACGACCAAGCCAAAGCTTTGCCTTTTTCTTTAAGAGCTTCACGCAATAAATACTTATTTTATCTTCATGGGATTCATTTGTGGTGGACGAAGAATTTATCTTCTTCCTTTACACATATGGACAAATGGAACAGGCCTTCAATAAACTGAACAAACAAACTCTTTATGAGAACGAGATATTACTGGTATTCATGGAAGTTTACTTGCTGTACGAAAGATACGTGCATCAGTAATACTTGACTCAAGCCAGGATTCTTCGGCTGTGTGTGCACTTACATATAGATCAGCGATAAAGCTGTACACATTCGGTTCCCGGTTTCTCAAATATACATATATCTGAGTTGGGCTAGCCTTTCTGCTCCACAGCACCCCACCACTACCAGGTCTTATACAGAAAAGCTTCAAAAGAGGCTTACTTAATGCACAAGATCTAGAAATAAGGAAAGGAATCCAAATTCTGAAAAGGTCACCATCAAAATGAATCGCTGTCCTTTCTTACAGACTATTTCTAAAATGAAACTCCTACTTGAAATTTGTTGCACGTCAACAACCACTCCAGCATGGCTTCATTTACGACATTTGTTGCAAACCAATTAACATTCAAGCACGGCTTCATCTACGTTGTCCTTGCTGTCCTATTCCTGTAGAAGTCAATAGGACTGTGTTTGTAACAGCACAATGTCTACATGAACTAGAAATCTGCCGAGCTTTGCTCTGCAACAAGACAGCATGATCATCACTAATTAGGCAAATGTCAAAACAGCACAAGGATGAGAGGGAGTGTGTAAATTGAATCTCTTCCACTGCACTTACTTGTGACAATCCCGGAGAGAATAGTTTTGTGAGACTCGTCCGTGTCACTCCTTCAGCTCTGTCTACACTTGTAGCAGGCAATTATTCACCCCTGATGGGTGAATAGGCCCTGTTACTGCCTTTATTGTCACAAGCAAGTACAGTCGAACAGATTTAATTTGCACACTTTCATTGAACTACCTGGATGAATCCAAATCTATATCAATATGACAAGAGGGAGTATTTTGTGAAAGGTTGACATAACAATTAAATGTGTGCTGGATAGGTTCATGTTCCATGTAAGCCCATATAATGTAAACCCACCTTCTACCTTTTCACTCGTTGTGCATCAAACTAAGCACTTATTCGGGGAAATGAAACTGTAGCATGCATGCAGAAGAAAGAGGATACCATTAGTCAAGTGTCACGTTCCATGAAACTCCTTGCACCGCAGAGGTCACTCAATAATTATAAGGAATCCTACAGCAACTGTCACATCTAATCAGTCAATCAACACAGCTAATCACTACCATGTTCATGGTATGCTATACTTGCCAACCAAATAAGCATTCTGAGTTTTTTTCACTCTTCTTAGAGTAATCTGCTTCACTTACTTTTTCATTGTGCTTTTCTGTTCTTGTTGGATTCATTCCACTCAGATAAACTAAGGCTTCATTTCTGTATATCAATACTTCTTCAATAATAGGCATCTGGACAATGATATTCTAAATGTTCCATGTATACACATCTTTTCCTATCCGTCCTGACTCCTCTGAAGCTGTAGGAAAATCACTCTTACTACAAAAACTTGAACAATGACAGTCCATGTTGGTATTGTTGGCTGAAATCACCATCCAAGAAAGTATAGTTCTTCCCACCCTCCTTAACAATCAGCTAATTAGCTGTCATGATAATCACAGGCACTTCTTTTAGAGAGAAGACAAAGTTGAATCAAAACTGCAATAAAGCTTATGTTACCGAAAAAAGAGATTCACACATACGTACGATAACTTTCTCCCCTACCCCCATAAAAAGAGCTGAAGCAACCCCATAATAGTGACAACATCCATCACGCCCCCTCCACCCCCCCCCCCCCCCTTCTTAAGGGCTTTTTACACTTGTGTTTCTTAACCCCGGACTTTCTCTGACCCAGGACTATCGTTAGTCCCGTACCAATTTTTTCAGCTTGTTACACTCGCCAATTAGTCCCGTACTATCTCTTGTCCGGGGCTAAGGAGAAAACTGACCTTTTTACACTCGTATTTCTTAGCCCCGGACTTTCCAAACCACATGAATATTCATAATTACGCTGTGTACTGTACACGTACACGCACGCACCGGCAGCACTTGATTACCTCGTTTCTGATTGGTCAGTGAGGGTCGGACTTCGTCTCCGTCGCTTAGCCCAGGATTATTTTTTCGTTCTGTTTACACTCACTTGCTTGGCACCGCAATTGCGGTGCTAACCCCTGCTATTTTGCAGGGCCAGATAGTACCGTACTATCGGTGGGGCTAGCCCACTTTGGCAAAAACGAGTGTAAACAGAAAGTGGGCTAAGGATAGTCCCGTACCAACGGTGGGGCTAAGGCCCTCCCTTAGCCCCACCGTTGGTCCGGGGCTAAGCAAAAATTTACAAGTGTAAAAAGCCCTTTAGGGAGCCTAATGAAGTACCCTCACTGCCTATTCCTGCCAGCTGTGCCATAACATGGGAAATGTTTTCATGTGTTTTGTAAACAACATCTGGTGGGCATGTGCCAACGTGGGGAAGCTGGGGCCTGGCAGCACTCCACTCCACTGCCGGGGCAAAGGGCAAAGGCACTGCAGAGAACAAGGGAACATTTGGATTTCGTCTTCTGGAGAAGGAAGGTCCACAAAAATCCTTGTGCATCGCTCTAGTATCTCTAGTCAAGAGAACCAGACACTGGCCTCCCTTGTCTGGACGACTTGGCTGAACTTTTTCAATTTCTGCTTCAGAGAAGCAAGTCCTGTATGTTGGGCAAATTGGACGCCACTTCCTGAACTGAAGGAGCTGCTACCTACAGGCCAAAACGGTGGGACTGATTTCACGACTGTGTCCTAACACAGCACAATTTACAGACCATGTCCTCAGTACCTGCAAAAGAAAAAATCCACTGGACAACGCAAACATAACATATTACACTAAAGTTTGTACTACACACAGAATATGTCATGAATACAAGGGTATGTCTTTATAATGTTCAGTGCTCTGTCACTTGCACTCCAACAGTGTTGCTACATGTCCAATTCACTATCAATCTCTGCTATCTAGTGTATTTGTACATAATTTCTATTCCTATCTCCATGGTATTGCCATCAGTTCTGTGATGTTATGATGGTGTCTGTTTTAGTCCATTGAGGTCACCAAATGAAGAGCAGCAATCGCATTAACCTCTGACATTACAATTTGTGATATCAGTCATATTACATCTGCCACTTCTTCTCTGCCCTGTTTTGGTGATGAAGAGGCAAGTATTACACAGCATGCTAGAGCACGTACAACCACTTAAGTCGTCTTGGACGTGAGCAGAAGTGGCGGCCTCCAGTGGCTAACAAGCCAGAGAACAAAGCCATAGTGTGGTATGATGCTGGCAAAAGGCAAATGGCATAATTGTAGAGTTTACCTATTATCGTCATCATTACTATAGTGGACGTGAAGAAGGGAGGACATGAGTTAAAAACGTAAACAATCAATAATCTGTGCCTGGAGACAGCGGGGAAAAATAAAAGAAGTTGAAGATATGGAAAGAGAAACCACCTTGAGAATGAGCAGAGTGGGATAGACGAAGAATTGTCGTGCCAAACCAAACAAGGTCTTAACCAGGCTTTACTCACGAAGAACGCTGAGGTAAAAAGATGATGCAGAGGGGGCATTCATCGGCCAAAGGGGAAAGGGGGGGTTGGTGTGTGTGTGAGAGAGCATGATCAAAGAAGAACAAGAAAAGAGGGCCACCAGAAGCCCCCTAACTGCCCTCCTCTCCCGGAGACAAAAGAGAGAGCTAAACCAGAGATTGAAGCCCATGAAGCCCCTACCATGAATTACAAGCCTCCCCTATTCAGATCCCGCCATTCAACTCTAGGCTTGGCAGCCCACTCTCGGCAATCCAGCGGGGTCCCCGGCACAAAGACCAGTCTTAAAGAAAGTGAGGATAACTCATTGTCAACACGTAATTGCCTTCTATCAGAGCAAGGCCTATCTTTTCAGGGCAGAACATCGACCCATTAACCACTCTCCTTTTCGCCTTCGCAGACTCTGTAAGCTTTCTGTGAGTAATTACCTCGCACCCACTGATTTCAGCTTTGTGGTATTGTTGTCGAAATTTGCGTTTCTTGAAAAGCTGACTACAGCAGTGCAGGAGACAAGCTGCAGTCTGTTACTCTTCTTACTTATGGTTTACATTAAACTGAAACCGCAACAACAAATCCTGACTTTTAATCCTGATTATGCATCACACATTGTAGAATTTGATCTTGTGATGTGGCCATTCCACAGCAATTATTCACGATTTCCCTAATTTCCATACATGATGAAAAGATGAATGGATTCTACACAGACACCTTTACAGAACTGTACAAGTCCCCTTTATATCTCATTGCCAAACGTTCAGTTACGGTAAAATGAAACACAGTCCAAATCCTTGCCCGTGGAAAATTGTGGTAAGAATTAAGAAGCTACTAGCCTTCTATCATTTACTGAACAACAGCAGCAATACCATGGAAGTACAACTCTACAGCCAAGGCATTGAGTATGTCAACAAGCCAGTAGTCGAGGCCTCCTTTGCCAAACACAGCCTGGCATCTCCAACAGAACTTAGCTCACACAATCTTCAGTTGGCATTTGACCTGACTGTGTAGAATTCTCCATGAATTTACGTTCACACTGTAATATTCAACCACTCAAATTTGGCCTTTTACATGATGAGAGTGACATATATATAACACCTTAGAACATTAGGAACATAAAAATGAATAAATATACAAGACTACAGAAAGAGTGATTACCTGTTTAAAGATAAAACTGAATGCAGCTGAGAAAAAAAAGAAATGGCATTCATCTGTTAATATGCTGCCCCTAGCCATCAGGTCCAACAAGCTAAGATATACCGTGGACTGCTCAAAAAGAATGTAATATCAAACATTTATGTCTTCAATAGGTCACACACGTCAGCCCTTATGGGTATGTGATGCATACAATATCCCTACACGAGGCAATAACACAAACCTAATGACAGAATTACATTGTCATTGAAAATATACTATCTACATCTACCACATATACTGATGGCAAGATATGAGAGACACACAAACTGAATATGAGATCGAATGAATGTTGTATTGCACTACAACATACAATGTACATGATATACAAACAAGACTTTGGAAGAATATATCTGACAATACAAACATAGTGGCATGAAATGAGTCTCTAACATGATAAGGTAATTAAAATCCCCTGGAATCAGCCAATACTACAGACCATAACAGCATAATTTTGAGAAATGGAGTACTGCCTTCATTATCAGCAATAGTGACAGTCCATAGCTCTGCTATATACAATGTGAATGGTCACTGCACATTTATGAGGCCCAAGCCAGCGAATGTTGATATATTAGCATGGATGCTCCAAAGCACTTACAAGCATCTTGTCACACAAAACATGCTTCACACAGCTCAGGTGGTAGGTGTACTGTGCAAGTTAACTGTGCAAGCCAATCTTACATGAATGACAGGAAAAGTGAACACAATATCCTTTTTAAGGCTGCGTTCATGCGAAACTAGAATTGCGTTTCTAAACACGTTTAGTCGCTAAACGTGTTTAGTTGCGTTGCGTTCATGCGATTTTTCCATTTAAACGCGTTTCAAAACGCCGATCTGAAACGCGGAAAAAGGGGCGTTTTGAATCATGATTCTGCCAGAATCACGATCGCAGAAACCGCATGAACGCAACCATGATTTCAATCATGATTCTATGACGTCATTGTGCGTTGTGCGCATGCGTGTCTCGAGTGGTATCCCACAGCTTCTTGCTCTGTTCGCGCGCTTGTGTACGTCTTATGAATCGTGTGTTTCGGTACCATACTTGCACTTATTTGTTTACATCAACGCCATACACCGATTCTATGCTAGTATCTAACGTTAGCTGTGTAAAATAATACATGTAATTACTCTCCGATTGAGTTGATAAAAGTAATGGCTGCAGCGCTGTGTCTACCTAAGGAAACAATTGGAGAGACGAAGAATTAGGATTATTCCCTTCTGTGGGAAGAGCCAAAATGTTACACCTTAGTACTGGAAAGTATTCACCGAAATTAAAACGTAAAGGCCTATAATAAACTGACTGATCAGTTGGCATTTAGGAGGTCTGGCTCGAGTTGCAGAAACTGCGCAGTGCGCTGCGCAATGGCAAAGGATGAGCAGAGCCAGAATCAGCGTTGCGAAAGCCCGCATGAACGCTCTTCCGCTGAGACCGTGATTTGAAACGCCGTTTTGAATCATGATTCATGTTTGTGATTCTGGCTACGAAATTCGCATGAACGCGGCCATAGAACACTGCTGAAGACCAACCACTGCATGCTCTGAATGCTACAAATTATGGCGAGGAAAGTAGAAAATGAGTCTAAGTTGATACACGTCGAGGAGCGATGAAAAGAGAGAAGGAAAAAGAGATTGAGGAATCAGAAAAAGAGGAGAGTGAGAGATAGATGGACAGATGCTCACGACTGTGTGAGGCTCACAATAAGGCCACAGAAGGGGTTGAGTGACTAATAAAGCAGGGGGGGTGATGCGTACCATTCAGAATGCCCATTGGTGTGGTGATGGTAACCTCGGGGACGGGCCGCAGTAAGAGGGATGACGATTGCATGAGCGTTGCCTCGCTCAGGAGCATTGGTCGCAAATTTATACGGGAATATATATGTGTATATATATATATATATATATGTCTGTAAATATCCGAGGCAATTTGACTCCTAGATCCCAAAGGAAAGTTCGGTGGGGTGGGAGCGTGTGGGGTTCAACAATCAGTATTCATTGCAGGGGATCCACTGGTAACTAACACAGCAACGCTTGTCAACATTCTTGTAGGTGTATGTCCTCGTGAAATGTTCCTCCCAAGATCCACTCCTGCTTGTGTTGTACACTGAAGAGCACAACTCCGGAACACCATTGACGGACGGCACACAACGTGAGTACCTCGTCAGCTGCACCTACACTTCACACTCCACACCTGCGAAGCCCGTCACATAGTCTCGGCTGTCTTGCCGCTGCACTCTCGAGAAACGATGCAGACCAACGGCAGAGTATGGTGTCTGACGACGCTTACAGAACGAGGTATATTCCTGGGTGCTGTCACACTGTACGCTCGGCAGTAGAAATAGTGGTCACAGCAATCCGTATCATCTTATGCTGCCGTGGCAACCTGGGTGGTTATTTCCAAACACGAGTCGGGCAGATGCCTACGTTCTTCTATCTCTCTTTCTCCCTTCTTCTCTCCCGCTCTCTTCCCACAAGTCCTGCTCACCAGTCAGAGCAGAGGTAGCTGGGTTGAAGAATTGGGGTAAGTCATTCGAGATACAACAGCACGTGCGAAATGCGGGAAGGAAAGGAAGTGGAGAGCGCCAGAGCGAGTGACAAGCTACGTCCACACGGGCCAAGCAGGAATCCGTGACTAATCATGTCACTTCCACGATCCAACGAAGCTGGGGGCAGGACGTGTGGTGGACTGACGACAGCCCCTGCACCAATAGATCCTTTCACTGCAAGTCTCACGTCTCTCTCCTCTCTCTCTGTTTTGTTAATTTTCCGATTTACCCACTAGAGGTCTTTTCCCTCCATCAACTACCAGCAAATCCTCCCCGTCTTGTTATCACGTAAAGTTGTGTGCTTCTGTGTGCACGCAAACACATGCACATGCACACACACGCACACATACAGACACAAACTGCTTTTGTTGTCCTACCACTCTATCTCTTTTTTTCTTCTCTCTCTCTCTCCACCTCTCTCTCCCTCTATCTCTCCCGTCTGCCTATCTGACTACTTAGCTAATAACCTCGCCACTGTAGTCCCTCACTCCTCCGGAACACACACGTTCAGGCCGCAGTTTCTATTCAGCGCAGAAAACAGAAGGCTAGTTATTTTAACTCTTCGCCTTTCCTCACATCTCTACGCAGTTTCCTATGATTGGACACACACACACACACTCACATACACATGGCACGCATACACATACAAAGCACAATGGGTGGTGAAGATCAACACCAAGTGCTCAGGATTTGCAGTGGAGTAAGAGAGGAAAAACCAGCAAAATTTACTCCTTTTCAAACAAACCAAATGGTACAGCCCCACAGGGCAGTCAGCATAGCAGAGGGCTTTGTTAGTCATATGCAAATAGTGGGCAGTTCCCATTCAGTTTAACAGGGGTGGGCAGAACCTAGCCTCAAGGAGGGGCATTCAACTGCGCTTGGCTGCCAAAAATGAGTAATTACTATGTCATCAGGTCAGTCTCTCCCTACCCCCCCCCCCCTTTCCCCTCCCCTCTCTCTCCCCCTCTCTCTCTGACCCCATAGCACTTGACTCTAGTAAGCTGTGTGCAAATGTGAATACCCACTCCAACAGGTAGCTATAATCCCAGTCCATTGTAACTTGAGCTTTATAAGCCCAAAGTGCTAATTACATGAGTAATGATGTTGACAAACCCTAAATCCCATTAAAGTGGCCCTGGAGTAGCTGTAGACAGTTAGATGAGCTTAGTCAATGTGATTGATTTGATGACACCCCTCCTTAAACCCTCCCCCCCCCCCCATTAAATCAAATCCTATACACGATTTCCATGACCCAGCTATGCACTCTGGTTTCCTATATATAACTCAGTGCTCTAGTAATCCTTTCAATTTATTTTAGACAACAAAATCAATACATATCGTGACTGCAACAACAGAGAAAAAATGGGAAGAAACATTTATTGTTACACCTTACTTATGCATTCCAAAGAGATAAGTAAAATCTTAATTTCTAAGCAGAGCAGAGAAGATGTGATCTCCGCAGGGACAGACTATCTGTTGTTTTTCCTGTAGTCCAGGAACCCTCAACTATCCTCATTACTCACCACCTACCTCTTTTCTTTAACCCACTGAAGCCTAAAACCTACCTACTGCACGGCAAAATATTTTTGTGGCATGAAATTTTCTGAATTGGAGTCGACAGCCTTTTTCACAGCATGAATCTAACAAAAATTGCCACTGGCATTCAATGCATGCAATGTAACCAAGAATTTTCATGTGCATTTTACATTTCCTGAATCTTGGCAATCGCAAGATTCTCAAAATCAAAATGTTTGCAACATTGAAATGTACGCAAACACCACTAGTTTTACAGTGTACCCAGTCAGGAATCAATGGGCAATGCCTATTATAGTAAAATCAGCTTGTCTTCAATGGGTGAAGTAAGTCAATCATGACACCCCCTCCCCCCCCCCCCCCCCCCCCCAAAAAAAAAAAAAAAAAAAAAACATCATTCTCTCCTTTTGTTGGACATATCACCTCTTACTCAATTTACACACATATGATCATAGTACAGATTTGATTTACAACTTGCCCTTGTCATGCAGGAAATATATCTAATGAAAGAATATGAAATCCTATGCTCAAAACATGAAAATGAACATTGAGAAGATCAAGAATGATGATCATTTTGTTGGTAGCCCACAGGAGATACAAAAAAAATGAATTAAAAAAAAACTTTGAAAACATCATTTGCCTCAACTGAAGTGACTTTCCACTTTTGGTTCCATTTTGGTTCTCAAAACTGGCTAGCAGCATGCAGTGATATCGAAACTGGGCTACAATAACTTGTTTGGCTAGGTTCAACATCATTTCTGTCATGTCCCCCGTGTCCGAATGGTTGCTGGCGTTTCTCCCTTCCACTCAGGGAGCAAACCAGGAGGTGAATTTGGCCCACTCACGTCATTTCCATTTTGGAGCGTTAAGAAAGTGGCTATCTCAAAGGCCCTTGAGTCATGGAGACATTTATCTCCTCATCATCTCAACTGCCTGTGCTAACAGGTGTCACTTTCTCACATGGTAGCAGGGATAACCTTATCACCATATTACTCACAGCGCCTCCAGTTTATTGACAACAGGCGAGCAGCTGACAATAACATGCTCAATTCTCAAACAAACCATTTTCATTTCCTCTTTTCTTTTTCCTTTTTTTTTTTTTGGTTGTTCCGCACATAAATTAAACATGAGAAGGTTTCAGCATAGTGTAAATGCTTGGTGAAAAATTGTCACTCGTAATCACTTTTTTCAAATGCTTCAATTATTTGTGTTTGGATTCTCAAACTGTTCACAGACACTGAAACGAATCTCCCTGTAGTGTAAACTACATTTCTCACAACAGCTGTGTTGCAGGCCCCATGGTCTGTCAAATAAAACACATAGCTCACAGCACAAATGCATGTTAGTTTACTAGGCCTACGCATGCAAGCACTATACAGTTAGCAAAAGGTTTGTCAGTGGAAGTAAATGAAGGTCCAGCTATGCTTCTCCTTCAAAGTGTCTTTGCGGTCAATTTATTCGAGATTACATAGGTATATCCAAACCCAAGGAAGACCCTACTGTACTGGAAAAAAAGCCTTTAGATGACAGGCCAATTCACACAAACACCAAAAAAAAAAAAAAATAAAAGTTTTGGTAACACGACACAAAAACAAAGCTTCACGTGCATGGACACACACACACAAATAGAAGCTATTGCAATATGCATCAGTGTCAATGATGCAAAAGTTAGTTTTTTTGATTTTTTAAAAATCCCTTCATGATAGTTCACCTCAAACAGTGTTTGTCAATGGCACACAAAAGTTGACTTTCTTTTTTTTATTCCCACAATGGAACTCTGGGCATGAGGCCTTGAAGTGGGGTTGTCAAGTCATTGCAAAGGCATGCACAGTTTGGAGATTGAATATCCCTTCGCTTGCAGTGTGAATGGTGGCAAACAAAATGAATTTTTGCATCGTGATCTAACAACCAGTAACTTGTGTGTAAATGGAACTCTTATTTGGCAAAACATGAATTGAGAAACACATTCGGCAGGAACGTTATGCAACTTTGCTTTCAAGGAACTTGATCTGAATGATTTCTCTCAACATATTCACAGAACAAATTTTCTCCTTGCTTGAAGGCATTTATACAAGCTCACAGGCAATATCCTCTAAATCTCGAAATAGAAGCAGGTCACTGTTATACAGTGAACAATAGAAGAGAAATGTTAAAATAGGCTCAGAGAAGATAGAAATAGAGACAAGGTAAAGCTAAGGAAAACCAGACAGACCTGATCGAAGCAAAGTGAGGGAAAACGAATGACGAGGCGACATTTCCCTCATATTAATCCTGTTATGAGATGTGCAAGATGCTAGTAGGTACTGCTGGTACTGGTTGGTTGAGGAACATGAGAAATTTAAGATATACTGGTGAGACAGAAAGAGAGAGACATATACATCTATAGAAAGAGAGAGAGAGAGAGTGAGATAGGATAAAAGGAAAAAAGCAAAGTATGAAGAAAATGCAACCATCACCTGTATTCTCCAGCTACCTGCAACTCGAACAAATCATTGCTCATAAAATAGCACGGTCTTTAGAGGGACGGACCTCTGTGCTCCTGCCAGCAAAAATGGAGAATGATCAAGACCTACGCCTGGTTTACATCACCACTTACACATATACTGGAGGATGGTGGGAGGACAATACAACCGCACAAAAGTAATATTTCAAGGTACATTGGGACGTGATGGTACATCTGTTGTTATACCGTTACAATGTAGAAGAGAGAAAAAAAGAAATATAGTTTCAGTGAAATGCTATCTGTTATACTTGCTGGTACAGTAGGAGGAGAAAGGAGGAATAGGAAGGGGTGCCTATCACATGTGCACAGATCTTGATCAAATGTGTAGGAACCATAACAATTTCAATGAAATGTAATGGTAATCCAACATAAGGGTGAATTTCATTCCTATCTGCAGAAGAGAAAAGAAAAAAAAATGAAGCGGGAGGGAGAACGGAAAGGGGTCAACTTGCAACCACCTGCACTTTTCTCGCTTGTGCCTCCTTTTAACGTTTCTGGGTCATCATCCAAGACCAAGGTCCCTTCTTGAATTGAGGTCTTCCTATTTCTTCCCAGGGACATGGACAACATAAACAATCAAAACAAAAGAGCTTGAAAACAGGTGGACTTAAAAAAGAAAAATCACCTGGTAACAGTAAAAACTATTTCCGGTATGTGTTCACTTCTACAGAAAATGTAGAAAGTTTGGCTCTCCCATTATCTAATTAACATTGATTTGTGATATTATATTCTGCGAGGAAACTAAGGTGCAATTGAAACTGCTGAGAGGCAATTGTAGGGTTAGCCACCTACATTATACAATTGATGCATGAGTCTGAGTGTGTCAGTAGGAATTGTGTGCACAACATAACTATGGAATGCTTAACCCATGAGGCGAAGCTAAATTCCATAGTTACCGCATGCACACTATTCCTTCTGACACACAAAAAACACATACATCATTTATTTTATAGAACTGTGACAAATTTTGCCCGAAATTCATTTTTATTTAATCAGATTTCTGACAATTTGTAAGTCTTTCTGTTTGGCTTGCTTTAGATGAAACCATGCACCGGTTATATTACTGATGCATGAAATTTTCACTGATGCATGGTACTGATGCACGGCTAGCCATCTCTTGCCAAGTGCGCGAACACGGGCTACTTGTTCTTACTGTATGAACAGCAAGCCATCTCTTGCGAAGTATGTGAACTCTTTGTTACAAGTACGTGCGACATGTTTACTGTGTCTATTGCCAGTGATCAAGCGTGCTGCCAGTAAAAAAATTTGATACATGGCTCTCGACCAATGAGATCGCTGGATTCTCTCGACATGTTCTATTAAAAGAATTGACTCATAAAAGTTTAGTTCTCCTTCCCACAAAAGAGTTAACATTATTTGATGAAATCGTCACGCCATGAAGAAGTTTTCCTTGAATCAAGAAGCATGTTCTGCCTGGTGACCTTGCCACACATCTACAACAACATGAGGTCTCAGGAACTAGAGGAATTAAAAAGAGAATGGCAAGATTAATGTTCATGACTTTAAGCAATATCATGGATAGGGTGTAAGTCTATGGGACTATGGGAATACTGCTTAACCTTACTTTAGTTGGTTGCCCAATACCTCTCGGCAAAGTAGTGTCCTCTCTACCTCTCTGTAAACTGCAGCCTGTGAGTTAGCTTCGTCACACATGTAATTGATGTGCAAGTCCTTCTCCGTGCGTGCCCCGGGTGCAAGGCTTGTTATCGCGTTGTCTGATGCACCTAATCACTTTACCCCATAAGCGACAGAGAGTGAAATGGAAAAACAGGCATCGCTCCCCGCCAGATGTGCAGAATAACGAGCAGTATTAACACAGCCCACATCTGCTCAACACATTGCTCTTCAATGAGGTCGCGTGAGAGAGTAAACTCTCCCCTACCCTTAACCCTTTCCATCCCAACCTGACTTTCAGCCACCACCCAGCATCTCAACTCTACCACCATGCGGATCCCAGTTTCCTGGTAGGAATATATCGCTAAAAACTATTTTGTCTTTCATTTGGAATAGCTTGCAATTTACTCCCCCTCACCACCCCCATTTGTCTTTTCTTACTGAATTGGCCTATATACATTGAACATGCAAAAATTTGCAATCATTTTTGTTGAACAGTGACACCATGAATAC
Organism: Diadema antillarum; assembly: GCF_040938485.1. NCBI lineage: Eukaryota > Metazoa > Echinodermata > Echinoidea > Diadematoida > Diadematidae > Diadema > Diadema antillarum. The sequence goes on along the minus strand of NW_027271009.1, from coordinate 244,320 downwards.
ACGGTGTAGAGCATACAATGAAGTGTACCACTTTATGCTCTTCTGGTGGCGTATAACGACGGTCGAACACCTAGCAACCCAATCTTGTGTCAGCCATACTTTTCTCCAAACTACAAATATAAGACATTAAATGGTGTCACCTTGAATAAACTGCCAATAACAGGAAAACTTTGCACCACATCCATGCTGTGGGTAGTAATGAATACCGAATACGTTCTGTAGGTGGCAACCTGGTGGTGACTCAAGTCTCTGGTGGTTGTAGAGACGTCTCCACGACATCTCTGTGACATCTTCCTGGAGACAAGCTGGGGTCTCCAGAAAGTCAGGGGAGAGTCACAATGTTTGATTTTTTTCTCTCTCTCTGAGACTCTTTCCAGTCTCCAGCTGGTCTTGGAGACGTCACTGCAATATCTATGTAATGCCTTCATGAGTTGCGGCCATACTGTGGAGACTAATGGAGACGTCTCTGCGATGTCTCCATGATGTCTCCATCAGTTGTAGCCACGTTGTAGCTAGACTAATTTTGTCTTTGGCATCTCTGAAATGTTTCTAAAACCTCGAAGAGACCCACAGTTGCAAAGGCCCAAAACGACGTACCAGCTAATGATGTGAAGATGTTATGGAGATGTCTCTTCCACTGCTGGGAAGTCAAGGTGGCGTTCCCGCAGTTTCTGGGTAAACAAGTTATTATTACCTTGTTTAGAGACGTCTCAGACATCACCCTTGAGTCTTGGTGAGCCTTCTTGGTGAGAGCATAAGCCATTTTATTCACTTTCGAGTCTGTCGAGTTGCCAAGTGTAATGCCAAGTCTGAGCAGTCTGAGCAGTGAGTTGCACTAGTGAGATAGGCCCTATGTGCAAGAAAACACTGACAACTGTGTGACAATGACAACCTAGTATTCCTGTTACTTCACTACCAACCAAGCAGTGGCTGCCAACTCACGCAGCAGAAGTTCACTGCTTCACACACGATGCAAGGTGTCATCATTACCTTTGCCTAAACCACAAATGGTAGGTATTGAGGCAACAGTACACTGGTGTTGGGAGGGTAAAATTTGGCTTTTCATGAGAGAATACAAGATATAAACCTTGGAGCACTGCAGGAGCTCAGTGTCTTCTGGGAAAGAGAGATCTTATTTCAGAATCCTTCGCCATTTCTTCATGATGCTTTTGCCCTCTGTTGATATAGATGTATGTTGTGGCAGAGAGAAATTACTGAGTTTTGCATTCATCTGTTTTGTTTTGTTTTTATAGAGCATAGCATTCAGCCCCTCCCACATATTGCCAATGCCTTCTCGAATGTCAAAAGAGGCCCCCGGAACTGATAGGACAATTTCATCATTCAGTGCTGATTGATTCGGAGATGGGAGATATTACATCGACACACATGCGGCCATGTCCACACACCTCGGCGGCATATGGTCAGCATTGAATATGTGCCATCGTCAGATGGGCTGCCGATCGATAGGATTGCACAGGTGCAAGCCGAGTGTATGGTTGCCAATTTGAGAAGGCCTAACCCTGGTATCATCATATCCAGGTACCAAATATGTTACAATAGAAACATATTTTCATATTTCTTTCTCTTTTTTTCCCCCCTCACACCTGCTGGCAACGAAACCCGAGCTGCTAAGTGCTTTGAACACAGCCAAGTGGTCTAAACTTTGATCATAACATTCCTCATACTGTCTTCAAATTCAAATAAAACTATGTGTGGCGGGGGTATAAAAAAGTCCTGTGTAATGCTGAAATCTAATCTATTTATCCATATGTGTGTGTGTGTATATATATACATATTTGAATGATTGAATCTGTTCCCTCTCTGGGGTCACCAGGAGCTACCATTTCGTCTCCCAAGGTCAATATCTCATTGCGCATGTATTGACCAGAACCAACTCCTCGTTAAGCCCAAGGTTGAGGCCATCCTGTGGTGCTTGTATGCAAGTTCACATTTATACAGCACACATGATGTGCGATCGCTCCATAGTAAGGATTTCAATGTCCGTGATGACAGATGAAAAATTATCTTAGAAAAAAAAAGAAAGATGGATGCAATATTGAGCTGTGTCTCATCCGCAGAGATGGAGTTGGGCCTTGCATAGTTGGTTTCCTGGTACAAAGAGTGTGTGTGTGCGTGTGTGTATGTGTGTAAGGCAGACAAAGAGATCTCTACCGCCTCTGTCAAACTCATCATCTCTTCTGGCAGACAACTTAGCCTTCCAGGCTGGGGGGAAAGTCACAGGTCAAATTCTGGCAAACACAGAACAACCACTGTGCTATCCACTTTTGCTTCTTTTTCTTCTCAAACATTTTGTTGTTGCCGTTATTGTTTTCCTTGCAAAGAAATAAAGCAAGAGAGAGAGAGAAGAAGCTATGATGAACTTCAAGGTCTTGTTTACCTTTGGGAGCAGTCATTTACAAAAATTTAAGATAGGTCTGTCGTATCACAAAACATCCTCCAATATAGAAATTTTGCAATAAAGCCTAAAATATTTAAGAGATATCTGTATTTATCTCAATAAACCATAACTGTTGACGGTTTAGTCTGGAAACATTTTTATTATACCTATTGCTCATATTTTGTGTATTTAACAATACTTAACATTGATTATACAGATTAAACCCTTTACAATTACAGTGGTTGTTTTTATATGTAACTCACATCTTAGAACTATTTGAAAGCACTAATGCTGGGTTTTGTTTCATCTGCAAATGGTAAATTATGCCTTTCGATTATACGGATTAAACTTTTTACAGTGGTTGTTTTTATACATAACTCACATTTTAGAACTATTTTAAAGCACTAATGCTGGGTTTTGTTTCATCTGCAAATGGTAAATTATGCCTTTAGAGGGAGTAAGTCATCAGATGTTTTGGTTTTTCAACTGAATTTATATTAGTTCACTGCCCACCATGGTAAATTTCAAAATCACCACTGCTGCTAGAAAAGAATTGCCTGTTATCAGTGCGAATATGTGCACCAGAACGTATGCGTATCAGCAGCGGTCAACTCCAGTTGAACAGGATTCTTGGGCTGTATATAAGACTGTACATAATTTGTTGTGGAGATTGTGAGCCCAGTAGAACTATATTTTTTATACACAATCGAGATGCACACCTATACAATGTATCCAGCCGAGTAGTCAGAAACTGACAGCAGATTATTCGTTGTTCCCTGTGAGCTTTGCATAGATGCGGACACGCAAACAGGTGGCGTGTGTGTGCATTACATTGAAAACTGCAAGTCTTTAAATTGAATTTTGGATTTTTGATAATTCATGCTGCCTACTAAGAAAGCTACTCATAAAGTACCACCACCAAGAAAAACAAACCTTCTTTGTACCCACATGTAATATCTGAAAGAATGCTTAACCTATGCAGATCAAAAAGCGGAAATATTGCACATTCTAAGCATCATGATGTCTGATAAAAAACTTTTTTTTTTCAAAGAACATATCAAACACACAAATATTCAACATTGTTCAAACATACTGGTTGGCAGTGTTGCATTAGTAACATATTGTGTACACGACAAAATTTACAAGACACAATTGGAGTCTTCCATTGGTGGCATCTGGCTATTTAAAAAAAAAAAAAATCTGCTATTATATGATAAATGACAAACATTAAATGTGGTCATATCTTTTCGTAGCTATCCAACATGAAACTGTTGGTCACTACAAGAGAATCTTCCTCAACAGATGAAGAGGTTTAAAAGAAACAAAAACAAGAAAACAAAAGGATATGGTGAGTAGCATGAGCCAATGTCCTGGTTGCATGGTGATAACTTACATAAGACCTTTTTTTTTTTTCTGAGAATAATAGTAACCCAATCATTCTTTTTGCCTATGGCAGGATTATCAAATATGAAGTTGACAAGAGTGCAAACATTTGAATTAAGAATACATCTTTATAATCTGAGTTACACATGGGTGCCAACTATACCTTCCACTTACTTAAACACACTTGAGGGCTTTTTACACTTGTGTTTCTTAACCCCGGACTTTCTCTGACCCAGGACTATCGTTAGTCCTGTACCAATTTTTCAGCTTTTTACACTCGCCAATTAGTCCCGTACTATCTCTTGTCCGGGGCTAAGGAGAAAACTGACCTTTTTACACTCGTATTTCTTAGCCCCGGACTTTCCAAACCACATGAATATTCATAATTACGCTGTGTACTGTACACGCACACGCACGCACCGGCAGCACTTGATTACCTCGTTTCTGATTGGTCAGTGAGGGTTGGACTTCGTCTCCGTCGCTTAGCCCAGGATTATTTTTTCGTTCTGTTTACACTCACTTGCTTGGCACCGCAATTGCGGTGCTAACCCCTGCTATTTTGCAGGGCCAGATAGTACCGTACTATCGGTGGGGCTAGCCCACTTTGGCAAAAACGAGTGTAAACAGAAAGTGGGCTAAGGATAGTCCCGTACCAACGGTGGGGCTAAGGCCCCCCCCTTAGCCCCACTGTTGGTCCGGGGCTAAGCAAAATTTTACGAGTGTAAAAAGCCCTTTGCTGGCAAGTTTTTCACAACGTGCATATTGACTTTGTTTTGCTTCTCCACGTATTTGTTTGTTGATCAGCTGGTGTGGAATTGTGGGATCATGTGACTCAGTTTCCTGACCAAGGCCAAACTAACATTCCACTTTCTTTCTTTTTTTCTCTCTTTTTTGCAACACACACAGGTGATGGTATCTATGCGAGGGAACACAGGGAACAAGGTCGGCCACAGCTTGGAAGTACAGGTGCACCTTTGGGATACCCATTTGGGGTAGATATGCAACTGGAGGTCATGAGAGGTATAAAACACATCCTGCATGCACCATGAGAAATTGGAGCACAGTAATGGTATCACCTTCAGCCCTGCTACCGCCATCGCTGATCGTGATATCTTAGGATCATCATGACACAGAGGAGTAACCAACAAGACAACTGTGACCTTTTACTTCTGACAATTCGGTCACATCTTTGCTCTGAATGAGCTCATGGCAACATCAGAGTATTTTGTATTGGGTATTTTGTATCTTGTATCGTGAATTGTGAATTTTGATGAGTAGGCCTATACTTTGTACTGCCAATACAGACTGTAACTTATTCGCCAAAGCCCTGCAGACGCATCATATAGCTCATAAAACATGCTGCTCTTGCGGTTACAGGTAGCTATAAATGTTTGAGAATCATGTGACAACAGGGGGATCTGGGGATGGATGTAAACAAACTGTGTAGTCAGATCGCAGCTGCTGCTTGACAAAGCTTTTGCTAAATCCTTCATCTCACTTATTAGTCATATCATGATATATTCTATATCAAGGTAAAATCAAATGCTGCATATTGTATGACAATCAACAAAATAGATATTGCTGCTCTTTCTTTTTCCTGTTAAATATCCACAACAAATCCATAAAGAGAATAACTGTTGCTTAAAAAATTCTTGAGGAAAAAAAAGTTCCTATAATTACTAATTTACATCATGTTTTCTGTTTACTCGGTAAGTAAACACTATTGACACTTCAACAACCAAATTTTCATGAATGCCCTATATTCATTCATTTACCTCTATTTCAAAGGCAAATATCACTTAAAGCACTTGTCCACACAACAATTAGTAATTCAGTTTAAAATGACAATCTCACCTTTACCTTTAACGCACTAAAAGTGCTGTTCCTACCTATGTTCTAATGAATTCACAGAGCAAATGAGGTTGTGTATAAAGTTGTAGTAGCTTACATTCAATACTCAGAGAGAGAAGACATCAGTGGTATGTTATTCAACTCACTGAAGCACAGCCAACTATGAAGTCATAAACATAAAAACGAGTATCTATACGCTTTGGGGTAACCCATCCCGCCCCCCCCCCCCCTTCCTAGTTTGATCTACATGTTTGCACTATGCCACAATTCGAATGCAAATATGAACATTGGAGAGCTCCTAGCTCAACTAACTTGGCTTAACATGAAATCACCTCACTTCTCAGAGTATCTGACCAGCTGGTTCTGCTGCAAACATACCCCCCCCCCCCCCCCACACGCACACACACTTACAGGAATATCTATGAGGAAAAATATATATAAATACTAGCTACAGTAAAAGTGTAAAGTTAGCTTTGGGAAGTAGAATATGCATGATGTGTATGTGTGGAACTCCGTGACTATACTTCCTTAGATGTGCTTGATTCCCTGCCACTGAACAATAGGCCTACATGCTTCTTCGTCTAACAAATTTTGCCTGTTGGATGGGTAATCAACAGTGATCCCTTTTAATTGATGTCGGCCCTTCCTCTCTCGCCCAGTTCATCACAACCAATTAAGCTTTTATTCGCCTCTGTCTTTGCAAGTTAGTCAGCTCAAGAGTGTCTTACCTTTTTACATCCAGTATACACAAACACTCCAGATACATCTTAAAGGCATAATTTACCATTTGCATACGAAACAAAAACCCAGCATTAGTGCTTTAAAGTAGTTCTAAAATGTGAGTTTGGGATAGAAACAACCAGTGTAAAAATTTTACTCGGTAAAATCGATGTTAAGTATTGTTAGATATACAAAATGTGACAGGACAATAGTTATGATAAAAATGTTTCCAGACTAAACTGTCTATAGTTACTGTTTATTGAGAAAAATACAGATATCTTCTTATATTTTAGGCTTTATCGCGAAAATTTTATATGATAAGATGTTTAGTGGTACAACAGACCTAGACATACACATAAAATGTCATATCTTGAAAAAATTATTAAATCACTGTTCCCAAAGGTAACCAGGACCTTTAAAGATGTCTTATTTGACAAAGACTTGATGGACTTGGGGAAGGTAAAACATCCAAAGGAATTGACTCAGATTACCACAGTGTGCACCAATAAGAATGAACAGAGTTGATATTTGTCATTACATATAATAATTATGGTCGGGTCTGAATCAGCAATTGAATGAAAAAAAGAAAGATACAAAAACTACAAACAAGCAAACAAACAAAAAAAGAAAACAATGATGGAGAGAAGACAAAAGATGAGGATGATGGAGAAGAAGAGATAAAGAAGAAGATGAAGAAGATGATGAAAAAGACAATGACGAAGGAAAAAGATGAAGATATAGAAGATGAATAAATGAATGAAGAAGAAAGAGAAAACGATCAAATGATGAATAAGAAAAAGAAGAAAACAATGATGATAGGGGAGGAGAAGGAGAAGAAGAAGAAGAAGAAGAAGAAAGAGGGAGTTGAAAAGAAAAATATGTCTGTTACGAGGAAAAATGTGTAGTGAAACAAGTTTGCTCTTGTTCCCCTACACATTGCGGGCGCATTAAAAAACACACCGTCCCCTATCCCTCGGATCTCCCCGGCTGAGATCTGTTGACTCAGGTGGCCCAGTGAAACCACGGCCGGTGCAGCGAGCGAGGCGGCTCTGTGGCATGTGCCGCGGACCCTCAGCTCCCTAAACACGCAATGAAACCAGAGACCCACACACAGCCTGCACCGGTGATCAAACAATCGGTCGATACATAGCAGCAGCGTCCCACAGCAGTTAGTGAGCACATCCTTGCTCTCTTTTACTTCCGCTCCAACTCTTACCGGATACAGTCATCAGGTTATGGAGGTACATGTACGTCTCTCTGCATCTACATCTCCATTACCCCCACCCCTTCTTCCATGAATTCTATAATCTTTTCAAAGATAAGACAAATCATACATTCAAAAAGATTTTGATCTGCAATAATTATGACACTGAATCCTCTAATAAGTTGTGTCACGGAGAAATTTGAATTTCTCCCTTATGTGTATTTTCTTCATAAACTGTCAACATTTCTGCATATACCGTCAACATTTCTGCTTACACTAGTGGTCTCCAACATTGATCTTTTCTTCATCCCTTTGCTAATTATGTAATCATTAGCTCCTCCTTGTAACTGATTTATTTATTTGTGACCAGGTAGGTCTCCATGATGGTAGAAATTGAATCATGTATTTCATTTAGATAATTTATTGATCGTATTCCAATTTCAGAAATAAAATGCAAAAATAAAATTGAATCAAATCGAATTATCTTTACGGCTCAGTTTTCTTTGTGTCAGGCAAACACTATCAACTCATCCCACTCATCAAACATCTGTAAAAGGATGCAGACAAAGGTTATGTCAACTAAGTTCCACTTCGTAGGAGCAGTAAGCACAAAAGTATTTCCCTTCATATGCCATGGTGCATACAGTCTTCCTACCAACAGTAATACATTGCTTTAGATTGCCATGACAACGAAAGACACAATTACACCTCAACCTACTTGTCTTCTTCTTCAGCAGACCATTTACAGTGTATTTTCTGTCTTGGTTAAAGGGATTGTTTACTTTTGGTCAAACCTAACTTCAGGTTTCTAACATTTTTGGGTGAGCTATAAAAAAAAAAACTCTCATAAAATGTGAAAGAGCATAGAATTCCAAGAGGGATTCATCATTTATTTGATGAAAATTGGTTTTGAAATGGCTGAGATATCCAAAATAGAGCGATCCTAGTAAAAGGTGGGACCCACCTTTTATTCAGATGGCTTTGTTGTACTTTGGGGGTTTTTTATGTCTCATCCATTCCAAAATTGATTTTCATCTAATAGACTTTGAATTCCTATTAGAATGGTATGCTCGGTGCTATTTCAGAATTGGTTTCTTGGTATCTCGCAAAAAAAGTTAGAAGCCCAATCCTCATCTCTACCAATACTATACCATCCCTTTAAATTACAATCCGTCGAAGATTCTTCTTGTAAAATCTTAGTCATCTCAGGCCAGAGTTATAGCATACAATAGCCAAGTTCACACGTGCACCTAATATCTTCAATAATAGGTTAGCCACTAAAAACTGCACTTTCAAAATTCAAAAAAGAAGCATAGTGTGTGTGGTGATAATTTAAATATTTTCACTAATAAATAATATCTATTTCTGGTCAGTTTTTCTTTTTGCCTTTGTTACATAGTCAAAAAGCTGCATCACTTCTGTGATCCCTCACATTTATCCCCAAGTTGAATTATCCTTCAGGTTTACGCCAGGTTCAAGTGTGTATGTGTGTGTAACACACAAACACACTGCTATAGCTTCTGACCATTGAGCATAAAGAATTTAGGGTTTCTGGGATGAACACTGAACTAGGGCTTTCTATAGCTCAGTCAGTAGAGCACAGGGCTAGCAATCCGGAGGTCTCGGGTTCGAATCCTGATGGAATCCCATTTTCTTTGCTCAATTTTCCACTAATAAATTTAAATATTTAGCAATTATTAGCTATTTTGGACAGAGAACACTGAAATATGCATTCTATGTTAGATTCTGGTTGATTATCATGTTCAAACATTTGAGGTGTGTGGGTCTATTTACTAGAAATAATAGCTAACACTTGCAGCAGTCATGCTTATAACCATGTGCTCATTGATATTTGCGTACACACGAGTTTGCTCAATACATTATCTGTGCTCTTATCAGCCACCTGACCACAATTTCACCATATTACATGTATCTTGTGGTTAGCAGCATACACTGTGTAGATAACACACAGTTAGCTAGCTGCACAAGTGTTCACATACTGTAGGCCTATACACTATATATTTAGGGAGTAAATTTTTCGTGTGCGTGAATTGGACCTTCCGGATAATATCGGAAGTGGTTAAATTCATAATCTTGGAGTAGAGAAACGAAAGGAAAAATGTGGGCATGCACCTCCATTCATGTCAGGATCGCAGTTAAAATTTTCATGAGTTGTTGAATTTGCGAACAGCACTCAATCCAACAAAAAATCGCAAAAACACAAACCCCACGAAATACATATTCAGCAGTTCCGCTCTCAGGTTCAGTTTCTTCAGGGCTTTGCAGTCATCAAAGTTCAATAGTGAACTTCAAGTTTACATGAAGCAGGGGCAGATCCTGGAATTCTGTAAAGGGGGACTGATATTGTGACTGTGACTAATATTTCTGGTGCCACTTCCGGGTTTCATTTCATTGTTTTCCTTTTTATTTCTTTTGTTTTTTACGAAAAATAAAGGGGGGGGGGGCGTGCGCCGGTTGCGCCCCCCTCTGGATCCGCCACTGCATGAAGTCAAATCTAGCACCTTGTGAACCTAACTAAGTAGCCTACTGATTTCAGCTAATGTTCCATCCATACAGTATTTCAGTGCTGGTAATGAACCCCTGATTAAGGTCATAGCTCACTTTTTTTTTTTTGGTTTTTTTTTTTCTTCTTTTTTTTTTGCGCTGTTTGAACAGGCACACTATGTTCCAGGAGAAAGGGATATGCCATGAATACAAGTCAACACAATTTTGTGGCAAGTGCTCCTTCGTCATGAACAAATCACTCCCCTCTCTCACTTTCCTGTTCCCTCTGCCTATGCATCTGACCTCATTTTTACACTATTCCGTATATTCCAAACTTTGTCAACCAACTACAGGTAGAGATCAAGTGAAAGTTTGGCTAGTTTTTGTTTTGGGCACCACTGGAATGCTGAATTACAGTACTAAGGAACCAATGCAATTACTTAGCATACTCTAAGGTTCATAAAGCTGTGTTATATATGCTATTACTACAAAAATGATATTCATTGATTTGTCAAAAGTGTGTAATCATTATGAATATTAAGAAAGAATAGAGTAGAACAACAATTAACCTTCTCTTTTGTGTCAGTTTAACTTTGACAGTAAAGGCCTATGGACATGTGTTAAAAGAGTACTGTAGTTTTGCATTTTTAATGCAGTAAAAGTCTGCAGTTTCTATTCAGCTTTGTTTTTTGTTTTGTTTTGTTATGTTTTGTTTTGTTTTCATTTGTGTTTGAATGTTAGTTCTCTATATCCAGCAGGTTTATTCCCAGCTGTGAAGTACAGATTTATTTTCTAACTCAATAGGGTTGGTTGGTACTGCTTGGCTTCCACATGGTATACTATGATTACCTTTCTATATAGTTGCTGGTATTCCTGTGGTGGTGTCATATTTTTTTGTTATCCTTTTCATTTCATTTTTTCCCCAAACTATTGACTTACCTGTGTTATTCTCTACTGAGTCACACACTTTCCTCATCACATTCACACTAAATCAAACTTTACAACATACAATGTATCTTACATGCAACATAGAAATAAAAGAGTGTGTATATGTGTGTGTGTGGGGGGGGGGGGGGGTGGGCAGATTATTCCATATGCCACTTTGGCAGAATCAACTGAAGACTCCATACCATACAGCATGCAATTGATCTTTGTTTGGAGTAATGGAAGGAGTTGAGATAAATTACAAGCACGGATAATATAAAGCAACAGAACCTTATTTTGTATGTTCTGTTGAGGACCAGACTTGTGTTCATATATTTTCACTTTTGGGGGCAATTCCAGGACCATAATTCTTTCAAATCTCATTTCCACATTCAAGCTCTCTTCTGGCTGCTTCAATCATGCCACATCCATAAGGAAAGAGCTGTGCACAATCTCAAGACTTTTGAACGTATGTTTAAACAGCCAGGTGAGACCCAAAATAATTCTGTCTCCCGCCCCCCCCCCCCCCCCCACACACACACACAACTTTTGTTTAACAATCCTCAGGTAGTGCTCTGCTTGGTTTGATAGAGAAGATCGGTGGCTGCAACAACAACAAAAAACAGTTTGTTTGGTTGGTTGAGAACTTTTGTAATTATATTCACTCATATATTCATTTTACTACAGAATATCAAGAAAATGGTTGCCATTTCAGTTGTGCAGAAACTATTCTGTGCTGGAATACTCAAAGTTGTCATTGTATGATGAGAGTGAATAATCACTTCACATCTTTGATGTAGTCACCAGATCAACTAGAAACAGGTTTGATGAAGTAGCATAAGCCGCATTTACACCTACTAACATCACGATTTTTAAAATCGCGATATTTTGGGACCACCGTTTACACTTGCGTAAAAGCACGCCAAGTTTGAGCTTCACGAAACATCGCGATTATTTGGTCAGCAGTGCGCATGTGTAATTTACCTCTCTTCAACACGGTAGACGAGTGGAAGCGCGGGCTGTTCGTATTCACTGCAGTGCAGTCAGTTTTGCTCACAGCTAGCAAGCTGGTTGGAACGCTGTGCCAGGGCTTTTTATCAGTCCAATGCACACGTAAATTTGTGTTTCTCGAGAGTGTAAATTTACAGTAAAACTATATAGCTTGCTGTAATAGATGACATACGTAGCACTAGCAGCTGTGTAAAACTTCAGCTTAGTATAGGAAAGTTGATGAAAGTAGCATTCAGGAGGATCATGACATTTCGCCGATATGACGAAAATGAGAAGTAGGACTTGAAGTTAGGACTGGTATTTCATCAGGCGACAGCAAGAATTCACCATTGTTTTACCGACATTAAGTTTGTTACATACCGCTGTATTCCACAAAGTCAACGTATACCGAAAGCAGTATGGGCACTCCCAAAATCAACGCATTTCTGGGAGAGCATTAATTGTTTAAGTCGTTACGGGGTGATGATAGGCCCTGTGTGGTTGGAGAACTTCAGGTTTGTTATTAGTTTTCATATACAATATAGTTTCATCAAGGAGGTGAGAAACCAGCCGAGGATCGGCCGTTTACCTGTATATACAGCATGCACCCTGTACTCTGACCACCGGCCACTCTCTACATGTTCCACAGAAGGATCGGGAGCGCGCGTAAACGCCCGGAGCAATCCGACACCGAAAGTCACAAGATGAAAAATCGCGATATTTCTGTGGCTTGGGTTTACACTCGCCAAACGTCGCCTCAAACATCGCGATGTTTCAAAAAATCGCACTCCGGCTGGCAATTTTTCTGGCAATGTTTCGAGGGTGTTTGGGTGTAGTTGCTTAGCAACTTGCACCCAAATGTTGCGATTTTTGAAAAATCAAAATTTTTCCAAGCAAGTGTAAATGGGCCTAATGTTTGCATTTTTGCCAACTCCTTCTCCTTCCATAAACTTTTGGTCTTAAAATTCCATCCAGGCACATAAAGCATTTTGATTTCTTTCCCTCTGGAAATTTTCCCATTGAATTTGCATTATTCCTCTTACTTAACATGGATAGAAATGAAAGATATACTATGGAGAGACTTTATTCGGGTCATTTTTGCATAGTGACCATGCCATGCAAGAGGCTGGCTTCATATCTTCTGGTCTTGATGGTACTATCCATGCAGTCATGCCTAAAGAGCCTCGGAAATTGACTCTACATGCATCACACACCACATGCCACAATGAAGCGATCATAACGGGACAATTTTGCTGGTTCTTTGGTAGTATTTGATGACTCTTTTCACTACCAAACTGTGAGGAAAAAAAGATGCATCCATCTTATTAAGCACCAGTGATTCGTCTACCACAACATTTGTCATTCCTAGCTCCGATGAACTCATCCTTCTTTTAAGAAGGTCACATTGTATCCCTTATGTTGATTGCAACCTGTACATGATGATGATGATGATGATGATGGTGGTGATGATAATGATGATGATGATGAAACAGCATTATATGGCCCCATTTATCTCTAGAAACATTCACAGGTGCCCTGCTCCCACAACATATCACGCATCATGTGCAAAAAGCCATACTCATGCATGTTCTCTGTCTGCTCAAGAAACTTTTGTGGATTTTTCTGTGAAGTGGGCAATCAACAGAGTACTAAAACATTATTGCCATCTTCAGACTTTTGAGAGCTGCTTTCCTCAGTAAAAATCTACTAGAAGTGATGGTATAGCTGCTACAGCTGCCGTGCCTTGCATGCTGCAGGTGTAAGTAACATCATCGAGCACAAAAACTCTCTGCAATGACAAGGTCGCAGTATACTCACGTGAGTGGGGAAATTTCCATGTGACCCTGGCCTAAATTAGCCAAAGTGGTTATGAATTGTAATCACACTTCAAACTTTTTACACATTCATTTTCGCAGCTAGTTTTTATGTTTCAAATTGTATTTTGATGATTTCGAGAACTGCTTTGTCCACTGACACATGGTATATGTATGTATTGTATTTGATTCATGACATGGTATATGCAAAGTTCAAATTCAATATCTAAACTCAAAATCTCCAAAAAAAAAGGAAGAAAAAATGGAGAAAACTGCTATATTTAAGGAGTCTAAGGGGCTGTTGAAGTGATATATTATAGTATTCAACATGACAGGACAACAAGTTCTTCAGAAGCATTTTTGCGTTAAGATGATTGCTATATCATCAATCAAAGTTGGTGCCAAGTTTCTATTCTGGATTGAAAATGCACTAAATCAAAGCTGTAGGGAAAAGGGATAAAAGCTACTTGAGTATTCATTGCACAAATAACAGGTTAATTCAACATTGGGCTACTATTTCCTAACTGCAAAACAGCACGCTTTTTTTAAAACTTCAGTTTGATGAAGACAGGGAGTTTTCACCATTCCAACATTAATTCAATTATGAAAGATATTAGCTATACACAGATTTAGATCACATTGTTTGTCAGGAGAAGTTGCCCAGAAAAACTCACTCATACATGGCTGAAACATCAATGCTAAACACATCCTGAAAGACGGGCAAAACTGCATTGCTCGGTCATTTCATCAAGTTGACTGAAAACTGAAACCCCGATGGGCAAAAATAGGCAGGAAACTAAATTTGATTGAAGGGATTTGACCCGACTTCTGCCTGGTGACCGCCAGGAAAGCAATGGTTGCTTGGTATGTGAGCATCCACTGGGCCGACGGCTTGAAATCCTGTGGTATATGGTCTTAGCAATGACGACAAAGTCCCTCACCTGGAGGCATACCCTCTGCTGCCAGGGGACTTGAACCTAGGACTTTGTGATGGATAGTCTAAGGTCTTTTGCACCCAGGGACAAATGCCACAACTATTCCTCCTTCCCTAACCACTTCCTCCATTTGCATAATAAATAGGTGCTGATTTAGCTGAGCAACAGACAGTCTTTTCTTTAAAAATTTGTTGCCAATTTAAGAACAAATTTAAGAATTAACAATTAAATGGCTTTTGAAGATTAAGTAAAAGACTCACAAAATGATATGATATATATATGATACGAGGGTTCAAATAAAAGAATTTGTTTGATCTGAAATGAAACACAATTAAACAAGTATAAAATTATGATCAGGGGATATGGTAAAACCAAACACACACACACGGTACAAAGTGGTTCTTGGGACATAATGGCTTACTACAAAAAAAAAAAAAGTTATGAACTACTTTTGTGTATCTTGTAATAGTCAATCCAAAGCTAATAAGCTCACCACAATGCAGATATTGGTGTGCAGAATGCCCTGTCTTTATGACTCCATTACAGTTGCAGAAACGACCCGAGATATTTCTAAGCGCAAAAACGGCGGAACAGCCTCTTGTGGTTTGCTACGTTGGCAATAGACGAAATGAGTGAAGAAAAAAAATCCCATACAGACGTGAAGTCGATGGAAAGGAAAGTTCAACAATACCGCCTTGAGGTACACGTCACTGATTGCCCTCATATGACTACCCGCATTTCCTTGATATGCTATCAATCTAATACATGTGACACAAAAGCCTTAAAATTTAGTACACTGTTAGGATCTGCTGGTACGCATGCATAGGGTGTCAAAGAAAAATAAATGTGATAAAATCATTTTGTGAAGCCTGCACAATAGCTGTATGTTTTAAATAGCTAAGAATTGAAGAAAATAACTGGCTCACGGTTCGTTAATTATTCATACCTGCTAAGACATTGCTGAAGGTATTCATTATCAGCCATGTGTGCCTATCTATTACTTTGGCTTGTCCACCTCAGGGATTTCAGCAAACACTCACTGTGTTCATGCACATTCAAAATCATCATACCATGGTGACATAATGCCATTCTCACAAGGCAGATTGGCATGTGCACAGATACAGCGAAATACTTTCAGGTTCATCTTTCTCTCTTACTCTTGGAGATTTTCCAGAGGGGGGTGGGGGGAGGGAAAGTTATACCAATTTGTAAACAAAATCCAACACAGGATGGCTCTTGAAGTGCTGTGACTTGTGTCTCTTATACTGAGTTTGTTTATGAAAATGTAAAGTCAATGCCCGACAAGATCATGCATAGAGTGGCAAAGAGAGGTGCGGCTGTCATGGTAATCATTGCACTCACAGGAATTTTAAATACATGCACAGCACAGACTGCAGGTATCACTTCTGGAGCATTCTAAACATCGATGACTGTGTATGCAAGAGTTCAAGCGCTTTAGGAGCACCCCTGAATCTACAAATCTACCCCAGATCGCTTCACAGCCACTCCATCTGCTTATACACAATCTAGACCTTTACACCACTCAACAGTTATTTTGATATCACTCTTACACTGTCCAGCAAAATTAAGATCTTGTGTTTAATTTTACCTGAAAATTAAGATTTTGTGTTATTTTTACCTCAAAATTAAGATTTTGTGTTTATTTTTACCTCACAAAGGCAAATGTGAAAATCCACTTAAGAGTAAATGATCCTGACAGAAATAGACCTGGAGCTGGAATTGACCCAAACATGCAGCAAACCTTACACAGACCATGCTCCTAATCTAAACCAAAAATACAAAACAAAATGAAACAAACCACAAAAGGGTGCCGACTACTGTAAAAGTGGAAATTTTCGTGGTGGTGAAATTTTCGCGCATTTCGCGCAAACCAGAAACTACCGCGAAAATAAAAGCACGCGAATATATTTGCTTGCCATATGTTCCTCAGTGTGATGTCTTGATTCCGTGGAATTAAAAACACGCGAAACTCTTTTTACCCGGCCAAGCGCGAAATATTCACTTTTACATTTTAATTTTCCATGTTGTAGTTTTGACTGCTTGCAATAACCATGATAAACAAACACCCCCCACACACACACACACACAAATCCATTTGCAGAGCATGTACATTGTATATGAGATTTGTGGATGATAAAACTGGACTTAAAAAACACACAAGGACACACACCAAAATAAACCCCACAAAATTTACCCCCACAAAATCTAATATATTTGTAGCCTGACTACAGTACTCGGGAATACCGACTATAAGGTCCCAAGCACCAATATTCCAGATACTACCAAAATCATCCTTGTCGAAACCTCACTCTGACATACACCAACAAAACTATATCTGTGCCTTGACTACATTTATCTTCTTAAGATGTAAACATATCCTCTTCACATATGTCTTGTCTTTTTTCAAAATCAGAATTGATGCGTCTGGCCAAGCATCAGTTTTCATGCCAAAGACATTGCACCCCATGTACAGTCTTCTTTTCTTTTGATACATTTATGCTTAGGTTACAACAATCTGAGCAGATAGGCAAAGAAAATGCATGCGTGGCAAGTGAAAAGAGAGAACACACAATCATCACTGAGTATCCAAACCAAAACATTTAATAACGGGCCGCCCGCACCTTTGGCAACGGATTTCTACGCAACTGCCAGCAAGTCTTGTGAGATGACGATCATGTGAACCCAATGGGGCAACGATACTACTGTTGTGGTAAAAAGAAAAAAAGGAGAGAAAAAAATGCAAAGAAAAAAAGAGCAACCACTTAATGACAACAACGGAGTTCAAGCTCTAGCTGGAACAGTACCAGTAAACTCTGTTAACACAGAGCTCATCTGCAGCAAGTTTATCACTCGGATCCGCTACCCTCTTCCAGCCTATCCCCCTTTTAGTGAGATTCATCAAACTCGGAGGCGTGCATTTGTAAAGTTTTCAGTCCACGTAAATTTCTCAGTTTGGCAATGAAATATTTCATATGCAGTCCTGGATGATGTTTGGAGTCACAGGCCTCTCAGACATTATAAGACTTCTACAAAGACCCTGTTGTTTGCATTATAATGATCATTAGCAAAGCTCCAAAGCTTAGCGCATCAGAATCAGGGTGTTTTTGTGAGATCACTTATTATTCATCAGAATCAGGGCTTTTTTGTGAGATCACTTATTATTCATGAAAGTTCAACCAGTGGATACCACTCCTATTTCTTAATTCAGTCAAAGAATAATAACTCCATTGGTCACTGTGATCAATAAAATGGCCAGATTAAACATTTGGCCATCAGTGAGAAATGCATAGGCTATGCATATTAAGCTTCTTTAAATAGTTCTGCATAAGTTACAAAATTTAGCTGGGTCATCAAATGGATACACACACTTATAAAATGACATCATTACTCCAAGTTGTAGCTTAAAATGTTTAAATACAGTCAAGCTTGCCTGAGTCATATCAACAAAGGGACCAAAGAAAATTCTTTGATTTACATGAATTTGACTTACAGAATACCACTCACACATATTCATATCCATCTGGGTAGAATTCTATTTGGACTTAGCCAATTTTTTGACTTGCGCCAAGAAGACTCAGGCAAAGTTGACTAGATATGAACACTTAAATTGAGAGAGTATGCTGATCCCTGTAGCATGTGCGAATCAAAAATATTGCACTCTTGGGCTTGCAAAGGACACTTGGCTGACCTGAAAGCAAACCACACATGAAAAGGGCACGGATAAAACCACCCATATGGTTAGAAAAAAAACTAAGGAAGATAATCATTACAGCTATTTGTGGTTGCTTGACTGACGGCCCCACACAGCACGTATGTATGTGTATTTCATTTGGACAAGTGACTGAAGAAATTATGTTCAAGACAGAGCAAACGGCCGGATATTGGCGATGACAGTTTCAGAAGTTGGAAATTTGATACCAAACGACATTAAAAATATGGCCTGTATCTGATATCCATGGATTTTCAGCATCTTTCCCTTGACTCTGGGGAATAAAAAGAAAGATGTTCATTATTGGAAATATTCAATTTGGAGTGATACATTTATTATCGTCTTATGTTTAGGGCCAGTCAACTTGAGCTTGGAAACAGATCAGTTAGTAAACTTCCCTGGGTGGAAAAGGGGAATATAACAAGAAAGGCAACATCATCTTGGTGAAAAGTGAGGGTAGACCAGTGGCTGAAGATGCAGTTAAAGTTAAATGAGGAAAAAAAGAGATAAAAGGACACATCAGAAGTAGTACCAGTATAATTCTGGGTGGAACACATGGCACGTTAAGGTCATGTTTGCAGTGAAAGATACGGGATGAAGACCTCGTCAGTGCTGGCTTGACCAACAGTACATTGTCCGAGGTTTCAGTTATTCAATGCACGACTTTCTTCTTCACTTTCTAACCTACTTGAAAAAGGGAAGAAAAAAAGTAAAACAAAAAAAAATGCTAATTGATGTCCAAGTTTTCAGTCAGCCAACCATTTGCATCTTGTTTGTTCACAACTCACTGAAAATACAGGAAAGCTGCACATTTTGTAGAAATACAGCTGTAGTAGGAATCACTCGAAAAGGCCATAAAACACGCCCATTCCCAGAGTTATGACTGAGCATCATTGGGACCAATATATAGAATCTGCTTGTCAGAAATACACTAAATGCCTGAATATGTTTATATTTTGAGTAATATTAAGTGCTCACATGTGTAATCAATGTACCCTGCCACTGTCAAACTTTGTCTTTATTATCAACATACAGTATACGCCAGCAGGCAGATTATGTTTTGATAATTAATACAAAAATTACAGTAGATGCACATAACATCCTAAACCCCCTAGTGAGGTTGGGTTGCCACTTGGCACAGAAAACCTCAGTGTTTTACGCACTGTTCAAAATCTCTGATACCGGAAGGGTTAAGGAACTTGCATGTAACCTCGAGTATTAAAAAAAAAAAAAAAAAAAACATCCATTTAGTTTTCCCTCTTAGCTATTAGTTGGCATCAACTTGGGTTTGTAATCATCACGGGTGAGTGACCGAGCACATTCGTTCATGCTGCCCCCCCCCCCTTCCAGCAAACTGCATTTCTTTTCAAACATGGTTTCAGAAGTTGGCCCCTTGATTTGACCAATCAAATGCCTACCTCTATCATCTAAATATTCACAATATGATTGGGACCCCCCCCCCCCCCCCCCGACTCTCACTTTGCACTGTTTTTATTACAGCCCATGATATGGCAGTGACACCATACTAATGCCATACTACACCATATATGCTCAGCAGCTGCAAATGCACATAAATGAATGCATAAATACAAGATCATACAGTCATACACCACTTCTCCATCCTGAAATAAAACTCACTTTGGCTCATAATGCATCTAAAGTCTAAAGTGTTCATTTCAAAGCCAAGTCTCGTGCATCAAAGAACATACACCATTTTGAGTAATATACAAACAATACGTATGCTTTCCATTCATTCAACTGAAATCCTTGCTACAAGTCATTATTCAGCTTTGTTTCCATCCGGAATATTTGCATCTCCCATCCTGCAATGATTCATTAGTTGCTTGTTGTTTGTTTGTTTGTTTGTTTGTTTGTTTTTAAGCTGACTAACAGGCACTTTCAAACAAATAAGAAATTGCCTATTATAACTAGTATTTTTCTTCCATATCTTTTTTTCACTGTGTCAGGCTTTCAAAGCATTATGGATGGTGACGGCAATCGAGCCACATGGAGGCAGATCTGAAAGGAAGGAAAGAACGTCCCATATGTGACTCCCATTAAGTTTGTGACGATGATGCTGACAATACGAAATTTCACGATGAGCGCAACAACGCGTCACTCCGCATCACTTCCTCCCAAAAAAACAGATGTTCTTGAGAATGTTTGTGGTCGGTTTATTTTTGTTTTTTGTTTTTGTTTTTTTTATGTCTATTATTGCCGAGCAGGCGATTCTTTTGTCTTGGTGCCATCACATCTCTGCAGAAGAACACAAGCCTACCCTCATATTTGCCTGCAAGTCAGCTGATGCAAATCTGATCCCTTGATTTGGAGCATGGCCAGTTTTGGTCGTCGTCCGATTAGAAACAACTGTCAAACAATTTTTTTAACCAGCCATGCCCCTTCCCTTCTAGAGCCCTTTCCGGCTAGAAAACAAATAACGGCTAGAAAACAAATAACATGTACAGCAACCCTTGCACAGAAGATGAGACAAGTGTTTTCTATTGCTACTGACAGGAAAAATATGCCACATTTTCAGCTGATGTGATGACATATGACTATTCACTTCTTCACTCCGCACTGCACAGGGTGTCAGGTTATACCATTCACAATTTATTTCACTTGGCGACAGCGTTGCTCAATGGCCATCTAACATCTAGTTATCCTGAATTATTTCATGCAGTTTTTTGTTCCACTTTTTGTTTCTTCATTTTTCTTTTCTTTTCTTTTTTTTTTTTTTTGGGGGGGGGGGGGGGGGGTTCAATCAGTAAAGCAGGATTCCTAATCATGTCAAATGATAATGACAGCATTCCTGGCATTATTCTGTCCAATCTCACACACATATTAGATGGGAAATGATTATATTAAATACTTTAAACATATTAAATATTTATATCAAATACATATTTATTTTTTGTTGTCGAAGCTGTCAAGAAACAGCTACCCAAGGCCCCATCTTCTAAATAATTCTGGAATATGTTTCTCCATGGCATTCATTTCATTCTCTCATGTGACTTGGGTGTACATTCTGAAACATTCACCCCTATATTTACATACATATCATTATTTACTTAATCCAAGAAGGTACAAGGCTAGTACCTCCTCGTTCATACATACTGTACCTTATTCAGATTGTATCACTGCTTCAAATAAATTGGATCAGAGAAGGGGTGCCATTTCAAGAAACAAACTCCATTCTGAACATGATATGCAATGATTTGTATCAGGCATTTTCAATGATGATTGTTCATCCTCAACTACTGTCTCTATCCAGATCATTCTGTACTGGGTAAACAGCATGCATCACAATCTTTCCAGTATTTTCTATGGGTGCAAAGTAAATATATCCCAAATAATTTAGCAATCCTGCTTTATTGATTGAACCACAAAAATGAGAAACAAAAAGTGAAACTAAAAAACTGCATGAAATAATTCAGGATAATTGAAAAATAAACCCAACAACAACAACTTTGAGACAGACTTGGACAGATCTCAGTGGCCATTCCAAATTTCTGTCATCTACCTTCATGCAATGACCTCAAAGGGGACTGTACAGTGCTGGTTAAGGTGAGGATTCAGCTTTTAACGTTTTGCGAGATATTTAGAAACCACTCTATTAAATGTTAGAGAGCATACAATTCTAAGGGGAATCAAAAGTTTATTGATGAAAATTGGTTTTGAAATGACTGGGACTATCTAAAAACAAGGTAAATCAAAGAGATTCTAATAAAGTCATGGCCTGTCAATTTTATCAGAATCACTTTTTTGGATACCTCAGCCATTTCAAGGCCAATTTTCATTAAATAAATGTTGAAATCTTTTTGAAATGACATGCTCTTTCATACTCTCATAAGAGGTTTCTCATTATCTCACCAAAAATGTTATAAACCTGAATCCTCACCTCAACCAGTACCGTGCCAGTCCCTTCAACAAGCTTGCTCTCATGAGGCAAAAATTTAACAATTTGAACATGATGAAGCAGATATTCTAGCACAAGCAGGACCAGCTTACAGCAAGGATTGCAAACTGTCCAATCATATTTATTTGGGTTTGTCACTGGGTTGGGCGGATTTGTTTCTGGAGCAGGATTTTCCTCTTTCCCAATGACGTCTTTTTCGAGGGCATCGATACGGTTGAAACCAATATGATCCCCCAAGGTATACTGTTAGAAAATGCAGGTACCCAATTTAAAGATCAGGTAGCTGTCTCTTGACAGCTTCAACAACAACAACAAAATAATATGTATTGATCGTTTATCAAATCCAAATCTAATGTGTGTGTGAGCTTGGGACAGAATAATGCCACGCTGAAAGAAAGGTGTCACTATTATTTGACATTTTCATATGACTCTTCCTTCATCAAAACTAAATATTATGCTTGAAGAACCCATCTGGTATATGCTACAGACCTGAGCTTTGGTAAAGCAGAAATTTCCCTATACTTATTGGTCATTTCCTTCCTCTTCTTCTTCTTCTTCTTCTTCTTCTCTCTTCTCTTCTTCTTCTTCTTCTTCTTTTGACAAACAAAAAAGATGATTTCCTCTAATATCCTGCTCACATGAAATCCTATCTGTCACTACCAGCAAGATGGAGAAACACACACATCACCGAATCAACCGGTGGGACTATGCACATTACCTGCTAATTCACTGATTTAAGAACTTTTCAAAGAACACTTGTGAGGAAAGAAATTGCAAGCGGCAAATGTGAAGGGAATACGAGTGACTCGACACACCTTCCTTTGAATTTAGAGGGATTGTACTTGTTTGGCAGACACACCTACAATGTACAGTGTTGGAAGTTTTGATTTACAAAACATAATCTTCTCTAGATTTATCTCCAAATTTGAGGACCACAGTGAAACAAGTTGTTTGTAAGTTGGATATGAAATACTGAATCTTTCATAGGTTTCATAATATGTGGTTTTTTATTAACTTTTCAATCCTATTTCAAAGACATATCTATGTGGAGAATCCTTTATCAGTTTGAGACCAATGTAACATTGTACATGTACAGCCTCACTTAGGGTGTGAAACTTATAGGCCAACTACACTTGCAGCTATAGTAACTGGATTCACACTGTCCATATTCAGGGCTACCAAATAATTTAGATTAACCATTCACAGAGGCCTGGCTCAATGCTTTCTGCTACACAGCAATGCTGTCACAGATGTCATCTCATTCAACACTTTGGTTTTTTTTCACTGTTTTCTGGAAGAATTTCAAAATAACACATTAATCACATATATGTGACCCTGCACCTCAAAACAAACAAAAAGTCGCCAGACATGAATTATAGTTAAGACCATATTCTGAAAGAACAGACTTTAAGCTTTAAAATGATGTATAACTCAAATCAAATGGACTCTCCTAACCTATCTAAATATTGGAAAGAAAGCACAAACTCAGGAAAGTGTTAACTGAGAAAAGAGGCTCTGAAGTACAGTGTCTATTCAAGCGCTTAATCTTTACCGAACCGTGCTGGCTGTGCGATGAATGGGACAAAAAATAGGAAGTAAACCACCAGAGTAACACAATGAAGGGATTATCAAATTAAACTGAAATTAAGCATGCCTCATTAACACATTCTGTCCATAATTAATGCCAACTTTCAAAGCAGTAGCAGTATCCTTTCAAAAGTTATTAGAGTTGAAAGTGAAGACTGTGGACAAGGTTTTTCAGAGAATGAGAAAGGGATTCTAAAGACACACCTAATCACACTTTTCTACCAAAAATGTTCGAGATAAACTGCTAAAGAAACACACTTTCCTGCCCGTTTTATGATACCAAATTTTAGCATAATGTTAAAGAGAAGACCAGCTCTTTCAGAAAATATGAAAAAGTCAAGTTCGGCTGGGTTGACCCATTTCACTTATTTCTCAGGTCCTCGTGCAAAATCAGTGTGTGCGACTTTATGTTCGTTTTGAGGTGCACGGTCACATATTCCCCACAGATGAAGTTAGAAACATCTCTCAGGGGTATTTGATCCAAAACTGCTCAAGCACGGGAATGATTTTTTGGGGGATTGATTTTTGAGGAAAGAAGGACAGCATTAACCAATGAACTGTGTGAGAAAACTCCAGAAAAAAAAAATGGATAAAAATGATGAGGATGCTTGCAATCCAGCATACAGCTCCTGGAATATCTGAATTTACCCTTATGTCACACTGGCAAATATCAGGTCTTGTGTGTGCTAAGCAGGAGAAACATGTGGAAACATAATCTACAACATCAAATTATTTGCCCACGAGATTACAGATTACAGTCTGTGTAATGAGTTCTAAAATGATTAAAAAAAGAAAAAGTATCAAACTTAAACATGAACACTTGTGAGCATGGCTGTGTTGTATCCTAACGCGCCCTTGTCTTTCTGGCCACATACAGTGTAGGTTTTTTGCTGATACACCCCATACAATTTTTCAAAATCATGATGCACACTTTTGCCTTATTACGTTGTTTGCTTGTGTAGTTTTTTTTTAATTATTGTCACCTTTCTATTCATTTTGTGTTAACATATATTCAAGTTTTTTTTTTTTTAAACCTGACCAATAAAATCAATCAAACATATAAAGTTAATATTGAAAAACATAATCAAGACTTCTTACCTGAAACAAGCTTTTGTAAAGGGTGTTTCTCTCTCTCTCTCTCTATTTATCTATCTCTGCTACACCAACTGCTCTTACAACCAATTTGTTCGGACGGCATGTAAGGCCTTCATCCCACTCACCAGCTCTGCAGACATAGAAACCAACGGGTGGGACAGTCTGGATGTGGATGGTGTGTGATTGTTGCCCCAATCCTACCATCATCATCTTCAGAGTTGGTACTAGGTCGTTCCCGCTGCCACGCCCTCAAACTGACAACTGAGAGGAAAACTCTGTCCACAAGATACTATGATTCCACTTTTTGGCTATCTGACACTGACGGACATCCCAGTCTTCACAGATTTCAGTCACTGGCAGCGTCCAGAGGAGTGGCATCTGATTTCAAAAAGTTCTCTTTCTTTTTTCTGTTCCCAGAAAATGAACAAAATAATATTAATAATAATACACAGATATCAGCTCAATAGACGACAATAAATAGTGGAGAAGGATTAGCAATAATGTAGTAAAATGCTTCCAGCTTCATGTAGTATGGTGGGAAACAATTTTCACTGATGCTGCACCAAACACTTCTAATCTTGACAGGCTCCAGTGATCAATGTTGTGTGCTAGCTGTCGAGTTTGCTGGCAGTGTTAAGGTCTAAGCCCAATTGCCTGTGAAAGGCACACATGTCAACCCTTCCGGCACAATTAGTCGCAGTATCAGACAGAACCGAACCGTCCTGCCATGTGCCCCAGAGATTTTTGACCTCAGAGAGTAAACATTTTTGCATGGGGGAGACATCTAAAGAGGATGAAATAACTAAACGCATTATCACACATAGGCAACAAGTTGGCTATCTGTTCATCCCCTCCCAATAAAACAGCATCAATAACAGATGTCTGCGAGGATAAATATCATAATGCAGAAATGTGGGAGGTAACTTCCTGGCTCGTTACATAACACATCCACCCCGATCTACCTCAGGTGGTTTCTTTCCCTTACCCCCTCATGATTTCTGGATGCCCCCCCCCCCCCCCCCGCATTCCTACAATATGCCATTGTGCTGATCACCTTTGATTCATCACTAAGACTATTGAGATCTGCCTATGGCTGCCTGCCCATGGCTGCTATGTCAGGTACTCTATGTGAGGAAAAGACTACACCACACTATAATGAGGAATATGATAAGTTTGTGACCCACACACTAAGAATTCTGATCCTCATTTCCGATGCACAAGTTCCAGAATGCGCTTTTCTTATTTGTATTATGAGCATTACTTGTATTTTTGCCTACGAGATGAAGTTTGTCTCCTACGAGGTCAGTCACCTCTTCTACTCTCTTCATGAGAAGAACATTATAAACAAAACAAAACAAAACAAAACAAAATATTCCTTGGAATGACATCATCACAAGTATGTCCTAACTAATGCTAGACAGGTGGACCGACAATGCCAGCAATGGAGGATGTCCTATTTCCTCACTTCAGGAAAGATAATAGAATTCCTCTCTATCTCTCACCTGTCCTAGCATCTGTCATCAGTGACTGTTACTTGTCTCAAACAAGTTTTAGGCTGATGAAATGCTTGCGACATCATTTCTCGCTCTCTCCATTTCATCTTATATGGCTTTGCCCTCTCACAAAGCCATTGCGCGAAATTCTACATTAATGCACACAGAACGTTTGTAAATCAGTGATATTGCATTCTGTCTTGTCAGGAAGTCGGGCATTTTGTTTCTCTGTCTTCAAAAAGCCCATCAGAAGAATGGGATTATCACTCTAGAATTAAACTGGACTGCACCCAAAACTCTAAAATGGTGATAATTTCTAAGTTGAATATTGCTTCCCAACATGAAGTTGTGTTTGGACTGAATGTCTTGACGAATGCAATAAACTTGAGGAATATGCAAGGTATGGGTTCTCTGGATTTGTATCCAGATATCACTCTTCAAGTGGAATGGAACAGAAACATCCAGCGAAAGGTCATTTCTGTCCCAAAAAAAATGCAGCTGTTCATCAGAAAAGTGATCTCAAAAAGAAGAAGAAGAAAAAAAAAACAGGTACAGAAAAGTTGGTGGCTTTCCTGAATGCAATACAATCTCTTCCAATGGGTTTGTGATGGCAATCAATAGACCCAGGCAGCTAACTTGCACGGGGTCAATGACCCCATTGGATTTGAACCAACCCCAGCACACTGTACAAATCACAAATAATGAATGATCGGGCTCAAAATAAACTTCACATTATGCCTTGCATCCTAAGCAGACCACTTAATGTCCTGCCACATACAATGTGCAAAAGTTCACCACAGGTGGCAGTATACAGATTCCAGCACCAAACTATGCCAACAAGGGTTATGCAATATATATATATTCTAAGAACACATGTTGACAATATGTGTTGTAAATGTGGAAATAGCTAGGGGAAGGACAGATATCTATGCTTTCCTTTATCATAGAGAGTAAGGAATGAATTGGCTGCATAAAATGTCCTAGATATTCTCAGATGTTTTACTGGCTGTTCTGCATGACAAATATCTTGGCCTAATTTGATAGCACACATATCCTTATCACATTCTCCTGAGGTTTTCAGGATGTCGAACCCCCCTGAATATTCCTGGCTCGTCAATCATAGACGTTGAAGCTACTTTACATCCCAGTCGCGCAATTTGATCCAATATTGTATTATAACTTGTGTGGAAATTTTACAACTGAATGACAGTATCCTTTGGTTGGCCATAAATGAAATAAAAATGGGCAAATCTCCATAAAAAACCCAAATGTATTGGTTATAAAAAAACACACACACACAAAAGTGCAATAAAAAGTCCATCATTCCCACATCTGTTTTCAGAAATTGGCCCTCAATGAATATGCAGAAATTGCAATTGCTCCATAAAGGCTATGATGTATGAAAGTATCCATGTTGACAAGACTTTAGAACATTATTTCATAGTTTTCTCAAAAAGTGATATCTTCATTTGGTAACTCAATGGTCAGAAAGTAATGCTTGCTGTTTCATTGCTGTAATGAAGATGTTCTTTGTCTATATGTTCTCTCTTCTGTATTTATTTGGAAATGAGAAAATTGGCTAATTATCTTCATGTAATCATTGTGACGACGAGATGAAATGTCGCAGAATGTTAAAAAAAACCTCCATGGTCTAAGCAAACAAAGTTATGGTGAAATTCTCATTGAATATCTTTTTTTTTAAATATTTCTGTTTATTTTTTTTTATTGCAGAATGCCCACAGGAGAAGGATATTTTGAACAAATAATTACAAAAAAAATCAAGCCTTTATTTGTGCTCTAAGACATAAACTTGTAAAAGATGGCTATTCAGAAAAAAAAAGAGGTTGCAAAAGAGTGCAAGTTCTTCCATGAGGATATCTCCTTAACAAAGATGGTAAAACAGTGATGTTGATTACCATTTGCCACCTACTGAGTATAGAACATAACATAACTGCTGGCTTGTTCAGCTGCGTCCTGCATTCAAAACTTTGGAGGCATTTTCTAAATACTCAACCAAATTTCTGTCCATGCATCTGAAAGCATACCCTGATGGCAAGTCTTTCATATAGCTATGTCAAGAAGTTTCTCTCTAAGACGTATGGAAGAATTCACTGAGAAGGCTAGTCACACGTCCAAATTGCAACGCGCAGTTGACCCTACACAGCAACCACTAGATGACCTCCATTGACCTCACACACAAAAACATACACAGGGTTATTTCATTGGCATTGCTCACCAAGTTCCTAGGCTGTTACCGGAGCTAGCTGGCAAATGAAGCAGATGTGATTTTCCGGAATGCTCTTCCAGTCACGGATGGTTCTTTCATGATGTTACCAAATTTGAATGGAATGGATAATTGCTCATTTCGGTCCATTTGTCATACCGCAGGCATCCTTTGGAGCACAAGGATGCACCACACTGAAACTTACTGTAATTGGAACAAGCTCTTCTGGGTACTTGATTCATAAATACTTTTTTTCAAATGTTGTGATCCATGAAGTTGCACAGATCGAGGCCCCATCTTATAAAACTTGTTATCAATATAAGTTAAAATAGTTGTAACAAGCTACCGAAATCCTTGCATCTGATGGCTGAGAGCAAATTTGTCATAGAAATGTAGCAGTTGTTACTGATAACAAATTTTATGAAACGGGACCCTGATCAAACACACACTCACACATATATCACAATCACGGAGGTGAGAGGTGAGGAATTAAGACCTCTGTCATGTCAAGAAGCACGAGTTTGCAAAACAAGCCTCAGATTATGTGGCAATCAAAACTAGTTTTCTTGCATCCATCATGGTGTACCTGTACACATATAGCTACATAGATTGTGCAAATCAGGGCAAAGCCAGCTATCCAGTTACAACAGTGCTACCTCCATGGTTCCATATCTTCCATAGATACCTTCCAGAGACATAAGAACAACAGCATCAATCACCATATGCATGGGTTTGTTTAAATGACACCAACCTCTTACTCTTGCCTCTGGAGAATGTGCCTCGATAGAATTAGAAATTATTGTAACCTCAGAACACTCCACTGAATCTGTGATCTTGCTGAGCAAATCCCCAAATTGGCAGCACAAGATGATTCTACAGGGAGCACAATCTTGAACAAGATGTCTTGTGATTGTCTCAAATATTGGCTATGAAATATGTGGATGAGGCAAAGTGTTACACTTGCATCATGCAATCCACCTTGAGATAGAAAATGCCAACTTATGCCCAGTTCACACTTGAAACTAGACAGCAGGATTGCAACAAGATCAAGACTTCATGATGGCACTTTCACATTACACACACATTATAACTGAAGAAGATCAATCAGACTTTGCTTTGTATCAGTATTCTTTTAGTGTATGAACAAGGCTTTTGTAAATGCCTGCAAGTAAGACTATGGGACAGGTGTTGGGAGAATCGCCCTCTTCCCAGCAACTGAACAAGCAATCAGACAAGCTGTAGAAATGGCTAACCATCACAGTTTGTTGCCCTTCTGTTCTTAGTCAATCTCATCACTACAGAGCAGTCCACTTCACACCATTTCCTTCAACTGCAGCATCCTTACCATTCATCCCCCTCCCCTACCCCTCCTCCTCTGAAAAAGACAAAACAACAACACTTTCTGCAGTCGTCTGATGAACCTTTTAATTCAAAGTGAAAAACCACAAAGTGAAAATCATATGAAGCTGATTTCATCATGGCAAAACTTCTTTTTGATAAGTCAAACCTTGTTTATGTGTAGGACAAGCTCTTTTGCTGTTCTTGTTTGTGTTGTTGCCATCTCTTAAACAGACTAGCAGAGAACGGGAGACCAGGAGGGACCAAAAGAAAAAAAAAGAGGAACAGCGAAAAACAAAAATATAGAGAGATTTGTATTCCCCCTCTTCAGCAAATCCATAAGCGCTTAACCAAACCACCTGCCCATTTCCCAAGTTCATTATCTGATGGCAGCTGGCCAGGTATAGAAGCGGAGACCGTGCAGGAAGTGGAATCATCCTGGCTGATCAATGCAGAGGATGCTGGGACAGGTGCTGCCCGTGCATCTACAGGGGAGCTGTGGGGGTGGTGGGTGGGTGCTAATACCCATCTCCCCCCGAGGGAGGACTAGCACCCTCCGAAGAGAGCTGCGAGTGTCAAGTTATTCTGTTCTCGTCGATAGCGCGAGGGGCTCCGAGCCGCACTCCACGACAGGTGCACGGTTTCCCCTTCCCCCTCTCCTCCCCAGTCGCTTGTTTGCCCGCTTCCATAGAGGGACGAAACAGAATAGAAACTCTTCCTTTTGCATCTATTTTGCTTATACCATAACTAACTCTTTCTTCACCTTTTCATATTCCTGTGAGGCTGGCTCGTGACAGTGACCTTTAACAAATGCCAACATATTTTTCTTCTCTCTTTTCTTTTTGGTCTAACAAAGAGTTGTTGATTTCATGTGGTTCCTGACACCTGCACAGTCTATGCATAACAAGCTTACAGCAATTATTTGCTGCATTATATAACAATATTTATGCAATATCTTTACACACACCAGCGGAAGATTGAGATTGCTGCATTTGGCGATGTCATCAGCCAGATACAGTATGCAGCCACATGTACATTGGTCAGTGTGTGCTGCTGTAACCTCCAGCAGTGTGTCTTTATCAGGTACATTCTTATACAGCTATAACTTCTTGACAAGACTATTCAGCTGTTCAGCTGTTATTTTCACGAAGACTTACTTGCATAAAACAACAAGTATTTTGTTTAAGACTCGGCAAATTGTTCAATTATCCCTGCTGCTGCACACAATCCACTTTAAATTCAAATCATGACACTGCAACACGACATGATCGCTGATACAGTTCAATTACTCACACACTTCTTGTAATATCAAATATTGCACCACTGTAAGAATTTATCATTTGGGATGCATTTATCTAAAAATTTTCAGAGGCAGAAAAATGATTCTAAACGAGTATGAGGCATAATGCAAGAGTGCTTTCAAACATATTTAGAAACGCCGATTTGAAACACCATTCAAAGGGCAATTTGAAATGCATTTGAGACCATGATCGCCTTTCTTTAAGTAGATAAACGCAATGCTCTTTTGAAACATGTTTATATCTCAGAGTGGGCAGAATCAACTTCATGTCTACATGCCATTGATTACCAAAAAACAGTTGAACTCAGTTGACCTCTAATACCCAGGGTGAATGGCACAAAGCAGCTAGGCAGTGACTACACTCAAATCATGATTATACATTTAGATTAACGTGGCACCTGAGAATCACGATTCAAACCAATATGTTCGTAAACGCCATTCGAAACACGTTTTGAACTGTGATTCTCTCTCAAGTAAGACAAACGCAGCTGATGTGATCTCCTCAGTCTAATCTGCAATCAAGGAGAGCATCTAAAGCATTCAAACAAAATCAAAGGGAATTCAAGCAATGTTTCCCCCCCCCCCCCCCATTTTGCACAGTGGTGTTTCAAGGCAGAATATAGAGCTCAAATCTGGTGAATACCTATTTGATACCATGTACCATTCTCATGTGAAATCTCTAAAGAAGTTGTCATGGCTTGTAGAAAGGACCTGAAAATCCCTTCAGCCAATTCCAGTGAAACCATTGTCACAAGTGTACCACAGGAAATTTCCCACCAACGCAACCTCAAGAGTATTCCGTACCGATCAATTTGAATTGTTAATTCAGATTGCTTCTGCAAACAAAATGTTGTGTCACATCCGATGCAAAACTTGACAGAAAGAAAGAGAGATAGAGAAAAAAAAAGACACACCAAAAACCAGATACAAAATATTGGATTCTATTGGTGGCTTACAAATTGAGTCAGACAATTTTCACCTGCGTGAGAGAAAGCTGACTTCCTCATCCTTTCATCTCTCCAAAGACCAGCAACATCCGCCATTATTTGTGCGCACATGCCTTGCATCGAACACAAACGGAAAATGAAGAAAAGGTGAAATTAAGAAATAGCGAGAGCGAGAAAAAAAAAAATTAATTGAGTTTCTACTCTTCTGAGCACGAAGCAGCAGAAGGCAGGTGTTGCTTGGAAAGAAATCCCAGGCCCCCCCTCTCTCTCCCTATCATTTCTCTTTATGCCTGTCTGCAGGGAGGAAGTTTGGAATCCGATTGGACAGGAAACCTGATGTTCGATTTGATTTCGTGATGGAAATGGGATTGGGGAAGGGACCGGTACACACTGACAGGTGGTTTCTGTCTAATTCCTGGTGAGGTTCCCTTCCTCGGAGTCGGTTGCGTCGCCCCCTTGGTCGGTCGGTCGGTCGGTCGGTCGGCCGTTGGGCGAGGGGGAAAACTCCACCAAGTTCAGACTTCGCAGGGGTAGGCCCCTCAATCAAGGCGGGCTTGTTCGAGACGGGTCTGAGGATGATTGGGCAGCTGTTGTGACTTGCCAACATGAGTAATCAGATTTCATGTGACTGTACAAGTGGAAAAAGGTTGAATGAAGATCTATGCACGGGATTTTTTCCCATTTGAAAGACCTTGAATATATTTCTCCTCACAGCCACCTAAAAATGCCCGGAGACAAAAGGTATTTCCTGCCGATGATGATGTATGTGTCCGGATGATGCTCGTAAATGTCGGGGATTTAAGATGCTTTCCCACGACAGGATATATTTGTCACAACAACTTATACCTCTTGAAGGGCTTAAATAGCTTTGTCTCAATCTTTGTTACATCATGCTATCTCTTGTTGAGACATAAATAGCTGCATTGGGTTCCAATCTGAAAGCTGAGGATATAAGAAATGAAGGGGAAAAAAATGTGCTTATTTCACCCCAATACTACCATCTACTCCATGACATACTTACCTGATAGCAGAATCCTTATTTCTGCCCGCATAATGCAGAAGCTCTCATATATTCTCCTTCAAGTTACATTCTGCAATTTGTTGACACAACAAAAAGGTGAAATAGATAATGCCTCTGTACAGTGAATGTCAAGCTCAATAACAAGGCCTATTCTGTTCCTAATCCTTAAACAGACATATCTATAATAGCATGTTTCAATGTATCCCCTTCAAGAGATAGGGCACGGGGGTTTAGACTTATAGAAATAAATTGTCTACAGCTTTATTTCTGACATGAAATGTGTATAGAGTGTGCAGACATTCAGATGAATTTTCCTGCTCAGCACTAGCTGCAAAAGATGTTTTATACAACAGCAGTGTCACAAAGTTAATGACTTATCAATTAACTCTTGCATGCCATGGTGTTATTCCTACATTGATCTGAGACCAAAGCGCACAAGTGCTTTTGGAGTAAATTATGTTGTACACAGCCGTGTAACTTTTGTAGAAGCACAAACCTGTTAGAAATGCAGTGCAGCAAATTACACAGAACACTACAGGCTTTACTGTGATATCAATTTATGACAAAGCTAACAGCTATGACGTTTTCAATATACTATGGCATTTTGCGATTAATTGATTTGAGCGCATCGTTATCATTTGTACATTTCAACAAAATATATGAACTCGACAAACTGTCGACTGAGTTGGGAGTGCGAATGGGGCACAAAGAGAGTTAAAAGTACAACTTTTGATACACTTGCATGCAAGAGTAAGTAAATAGTGTAAATAAAAACAACATAGCAGAAGAGAATATGAGATATGACTAAAACTGCTTTCAGACAAACTGAAAGAGTGTAATTTGAATCAGGATTGTAGTGATGCATTATTAGAATCACGATTCAAATTACGCATTTTGGCTGTGTGTATGCAAAGTGGAATTGTGGCAGGCGATTTGAATAATAATTCTGATCATGATTGAAATGACAGTCCAAAGGTGTTTTCCAATCGACATTCTCCAGAATTATGGAAAGGAATAGTTGTGCATAGGGATTGACCTCCAAATTGTGGTTGTTGTTTGTTTGTTTGGTTTTTTTGGGGGGGGCAGAGCTTACAGTGTCCTTTCAACCACTTCCTCAGAAAAGCAGCGCTCCTCAAATGCTCACACTGCAATCAACGTGCGCACTACTTACAGCTCAAATGTGATTGATGGAAACTCGGAAAGAAACCAAACTTTCTCTCCTCACTCTGAAATTCAAAACCACTGAATCCGGGAGGCCTTCCTCGGTCGTGTGTATGGACGATGAATTTGAATCGTACAGTAATTGTAATTCAGCATTGCAATTATCTTTCCCGACCCGGGAAAGCGGCCTCGGTTCCACCTCCTCAACTGCGTTCTTAGCGGTCAGACCGTTCATGCTGCAGACATACATCCAGAATGGAGCAAAACTCAGCAGAGACACACTCCTTGATAAGGAAAGGCAGAGCAGGACTCGAGAAGTGTGTTCAGGAAAACACATGCTTCATGTCTGCTTTCTGACCTACAAAACCAACTACTGTAAAACAAGGAATGTGCACGTGCATTTTAATTTTGCAAATTTCGCGAGAGCCAAGATTCGCGAAGTTAAAATGCATGCGAAAGTTCTTGTCTACACTAAATGCACTAAATGTCAGAGGCAACTCGCAAATATTTCATGCCACAAAAAAGGCCGTCGGCTCCAATTTGCAAAAATTTCATGCTGCGAAAATATCATGTTTTACAGTAGATCAGCATGCAACCGCTCCTCCCTCAACACATTGCAAAGGTAATCTTTTATAAAATTTCACACTTCTTTGTGACTCTGCAGCACAGACACACAACCTGCTTTCTACATGTATGCATGCCCAGATCCATGGACAGGACTGTTGTGGCTACACGGCCTTAGTACTGGCTATGTTAACATCTCCAGAAGATGGCATGGCACTGTAGATATCCTACTGACACTAAATAGTCACTTTCCTACATAGGTTTTAGGTCCAAATTTCTCTTGATTCTAGGTCTCACTCAAGTTCCAGTTTAACTCACTTATTCTCTTGGAGGTGTGACCTCCACTGTGAAAATTGATATTGATAAAAAGAATGAAAGCCATTATTAGACAAAGAGCTTTAGTTCCATATTTTCTCCAGTAGGAGGGTTATGTTTTTGTCAGCATTGGTATGTTTGTCTGTTCGTCTGTCTGTTCGTCTGTCAGTCAGTTTGAAAAATAACTCAAAAAGTCATTCACTGGAATGAAATTTTCAGGAAAAGTTGATAGTGACACAAAGAACATATGACCAAATTTTGGTAGTGATTCAGAACACACTGTCTAGACCCAGGAATTTCATTGAATTTTTTTGAAGGACTGTCACAGGGAAATAGGGCCAATAAATGAGGGAATTCAGGCTGCATGTATTTGAGGTGTGCATATGAGCGCACTGAGCACATGCACGAGGTACAGTAAGAAGCTAAGGTACAGCCACTAAAAAGGGTTCTTTACCATTGTGTATGAGAAATCAGGTTATTCTTAGCACATGTGTGTATATGGGTGGAAATGAGCTGTTAGAAGAGGCCGGTGCTCTCCGAGTGCTTTTCTAGTTCATTGAAGTATACGCTTTTCGCTATGTACCTATGCATGTATCACGGCATCTACTTTGTAATTAATTTGTATACTTTGACTCATGCTTTCATAATTTGTTTGTTTGTTTGTTTGTTTGTTTGTTTTGCCCAGTAGTTACAGCATTTTGTTGTGAAATAGGAAAGACAAATTCAATTCAATTCAATTCAATTCAATTGTATCAATTCCAAGATTACTTTCAGATCATATCATCAGATAGCTGTATTAGCCAAAAAAAACAGCTCTCGAATACAGCTCAAGTTTCCCAAAGTTTATCAACCCCAAACAAGACCATTTGTCAGTAAATGAGCAGCGAGGTGAGTAAGCAGGCAAGCAAGGTTACACCATGACAGAGGGCGAACAAATCAACATGATTCACATGTTACATGGGAAAATCCATGCAGGTGAAAAAAATGCACAGCTTTAACAGTTTGCATTCCATCAATTCTGACATCAATTATCACAAATATCTAGACTCATGTAAACCTAATCAGATTCTCATTGCTGGGGAATGATAATCTGTAAAAACAAAGTTCTCAGCTCCAACACCATATCTCATGCATGTACAATTGCAGTTTGGTAATGACATACAGACACACACATGCACAAACATGCACTTTTCAAAATGCCATTTATTGAGGTGAAGGTCTTGCAATTTGTTAACTGTTCCAAATTCCACCCAAAAGAGTACCTCTAAACGACAGCTGGAATGAGGGAAGCAACATCAAATCCAGCGCTAAATATTTATGATGTTGCGAAACCCAGATGACAACTTTTATATTCTGCACATTTCCTTCCTTGCTTTGTTTTGTTTTGATGTCACTCATCTCAGTGCCAGGAAAACTCTGCCAGGAACCAATGGTGGTATCTAATTCATCATCATTTGTTGTATAAATGCGTTATAATTCTTTGCAATATGGGACATAGATTATCACTGTAGTAAGTTCAGTTCAGTTCAGTTCAGTTTTTATTCTGCATTTCAAAATCAATACAAATCAACAAATCAACAAAATACTTACATAGTCATTTACACAGCTAATATTCGTAACATTTGGATCTTACATACATTTTCTTTTTTTCAAGAACGAATATCATATATGAAAGGAAGCAATAGGAAATGATAAAAATGAAATGCAGGGGACCATCATCATAAGCTAAGCTTGACTAGGAAGATGGCCCCAGGTAAAGAGGTACATAAAGAAAATCTTGCCACTCACTGAGTGGGGGGTAATTGTGCAAAGAGCACAACGAAGAGATACATAAAGAAAATCTTGCCACTCACTGAGTGGGAAGTAATTGTGCGAAGGAAGTGCGGTGCAGTGCGGTGTGCATTGTGTTGGGATGAATCTTGGTTTGTACGTTGAGTGTTATTTTGTGTATCAGTGTGATGAGGTGAATGTTACTTCAGTTATGGCCGTGAACTCATTGTTTAGGGTGTTTGTTGACCAGGTGGTATGAATATTTATGTGTCAGAAGTATACTGGATTATGAGGGTGTTTTTTAGTTCTCGTTTGAAAATGTTCAACGACGTACATTGTTTTAAATTAGGGGGTAAAGAATTCCAAATATCTGGTCCATTGTGTTTTAATGATTTTTGAGCTAAAATGATTCTGGGGAACCAGCACAAAGCAAATGTTACATTGATAATACTGATGCCATGTATCTGTATTAACAGGAACCATATGGAAATTCTTCTATTTCTTGTGTGAAACAAAGCTATGTCCCACATTCCTACAATTCATCATTGATATGTAATGATACATACACTACTGTATACGCCGTTATTTTCACGAGGGTTTAATTTTCGTGAATTTCGCGAATTGCAGTTGGATCGCGAATTTAACAACACGCGAAATTATCTCCATGCGCTTTGTTGATAGAGCATTAACGTAAGCGTTGGGGTCAATTCACGAAAACAACACCTCGCAAAAATGTCTATGACCTTGTCATTCGCGAAAATATCTGTACGCGAAAATAACTGCGTATACAGTATATGAAAAAAAGATACACATGAATTCATGATAGAAGTTAATCACAATGCACAGTTTTCTTCCTTGTATGAGTTTACATCGGCTTTTACTTCCAGAATCAACAAGGTAGCAAGTCAATACCAACATGAAGCCTTTTGAAAGCAGCACTCCTAGCGCCCGTCAGAATAACTAGGTAACCTTCCACATCTGTCCCCCTTTATCAACAAATATTGGGATCAAGAAATTCAATACAGTTCACATGTTGTTGTGTCTTGCCTTCCGCTTGATGAAATGTACGAGGCAGAGGAAAAATAATAAAAACAAACAAACGAAGCGGCAACTGGCAGTTTTCACATCAGCCAACATTTATGCAGTAGCTGCTTGAGTGGTATAAAACCATAAAAGAGTCACATTATGCCTTTTTGATGATGAATTGTACGTGTTTAAAATGCCATAAGGATGCATTCATAGCCATGCCCCCCCCCCTTCCTTTTTTTTGTGTATTTCTGCATTTTGCCACAGTCTCCACCGACAACTCCCCATCTCTTTTCTCTCTTTCTCTTTCTCTCTCTCTCTCATTCTATCCCTCTCTCTCTCTTTTCCTCTCCCTTATTTTAGGATGATGGAAGAGGATAAGGGCAAACACGGCTTTGGAAAACACCTGTTCCAAACAGCCTTGTATCTAGATTCCACCAGCATATGTTCAACACCACCGCGCGAGGTTTACTCACGCAAACACATTGCCTAGTCTCTCCTACCAGCACGAATCGCTGAATTATTGCATTTCGAGATCGACAAGTTCACATTCAAGGTCGACGGTCACGTGCCCCAAGACTGTAAAAATGATGAGGGCAGTGTATACTGAATAAAATCTAAACAAGATTTGATTCTTTTTCCCTTTTTCCAACAAAAATTACAATACATGTCAGCAACAAATTAAATTTTTTTTTAAAGTATGTTACGGTCATAATCAAATACATGAAAAATGTCTTGGGCACAACTCCACATATATAAAGTAAACATCTCAAACAGAGGCTCAAAAATATGAAATATGGATTTTTGAGAGAGCAATCAGTTTCAGTGATACTTGCTTGCAGAGATTATTTTTGAATATATTTCAATATCCCCTGCAGATATCAGTGTCATCAGTGTATCTTTATATTCGTGCCAGCAGAAAAGCACAAAATGTACAAAACTCTCCACGCAGTGAGCCTTTTTATTTTTCAGTGGCAGTCTGACGGCTAAAGATAAGCTGGGTGAATTCATTACCTTAAACATACAATGTATGTCACTTGATTTACACATTTCACAGACTTCAAAACAAGTATCTATCAAGCCTATACCTTTAGAGTAATATTTATAGGTATCTAAATATTATAATTTTTCCTCATGATAAATCATGTTGTCCTTCACATCAAACATGCAGGTAGAAATGGCATAAGACCAGCACAAAAAAAAAAAAGAGTAAAAGACAGCAAATGGAGAAACATGCTTGATGGCAGTAAAATTCGCAAAAGAGGGGAGGGGGGTAATTAATTAAACAGGGTAAAACAAATTGATGGATTGCTTTTCACGGCGATGCAAACACCAATACATACAGAGCGGTTCCCTGCAGCATGTGGCAGGATCCCACATAAAAGTGCCAGGTGGAACAGCCCCATATCGATTGCCAGCATGATAAAAAAAAAAAAAGTGGTGGCAGCGGCAGGAGACCTATGCTTTACTTTCGGATGCAGGTTCGTCAGTTTTCGAGGGTGTGTTGCGACATTCTAACAGGCACCTCTTTCATACAAATACACACATAAACAAACAAACAAGCAAACATACATACACATGCACACATACACACATACACACACACGCACCAATGTATGACTATCAGGTTATCATTATAGGCCTACATTACACATATCTCATCAAAAGAATTTGACAGTCAGGCTTAGTGGATACCACTTTCTGATGGGGGTAAAGACCTTTTTTTTGGGGGGGGGGGGGAACATTCCTGTATCGTACCCAATAAAAAAAAAAAAATCATCTCATCATTATGTGGAATACTGTGTGAATGTATGAATGATAAAGTAAGACTCGTCCACTTTGGTAACAAGCAATAAAAATACATTAAAAAAAAATGACATCACAATCTCTTATGGC
Organism: Diadema antillarum; assembly: GCF_040938485.1. NCBI lineage: Eukaryota > Metazoa > Echinodermata > Echinoidea > Diadematoida > Diadematidae > Diadema > Diadema antillarum. The sequence goes on along the minus strand of NW_027271009.1, from coordinate 204,213 downwards.
TATTTTTGATCACTTTACCTACTTACATTCCAGAAAGTTTACATGTAGTTGATTTGTCACAGGGGGATGAGGAGGGGATATCTCACACACAAGTTATGCTATTAAACCATGGCTACGTCTTACTTGGTCTAAATACTTGCTCATATATACTTGGCCACTTTGACCTCAAACTACGATGTAGGTTGGGTGTGTTGGGCTGGTGACATGTCAGTCCCACTTTCACTTTCCCCGATCCCGATCAATGGGCAATCATCAAAATAATAATAATAATAATAATAATAATAATAATAATAATAATAATAATAATAATGATAATAATAATAATAATAATAATAATAATAATAATAATAATAATAATGATAATAATAATAATAATAATAATAATAATGATAATAACAATAATAATAATAATAATAACAACAATAATAATAATAATAATAATAATGCCTCCAGCACCCTTCGGGCGGGGGGAGGGATGGAATCACCTGAACATAAAATATAACATTTTCAAACTATGTCTCATCATGACAATATATTGAACATTGAAACAATTGTTTTCGGTCAATACTTGATATCTTTTAGACTATCACAAAGTATGATTTCACAACTAATTATTAAGAAGGGTTCTCGCTTCCCCTCCCCCCCCCCCCCCCCCCCCCCCCCCCCCTTCAAAAAAAGAAGGATTTAACACATCAGGACTTCTATCATTCAGAGGGGTTCAACTCTGAGTCAATGTCATGAATTAGTTTTGTACCATTTTGTATTTCACCTTGCGGGCTTAGAGATATAGTTATCAAAATTACTACTACTACTTCTACTACTACTACTACTACTTCTACTATTACTTCTACTACTACTACTACTACTACTACTACTACTACTACTATTATTACTACTACTACTACAACTACTACTGCTACTACCAGTACTACAACTACTTTATCATCTGACAAACAATCACAAGATCATTGAGGGCTACTCAAATAATACTGTTCAGTAAGTGATAACCCCACCTACTTGTACATACTGTGCCTAACCCCACAAATTTATATCTCTATATATTTTTTGTTTCTTTAAATAACAGCGTGGATGCAGCACTGAACCAACACACTGGCTTAGTGAGCACCCATGCATACATGTACCACATTGGTACATTTCATGCATAAACACACACAAACACACACACACACACACACACAAACAAACATACAAACATCCCCACACACACACAAACACACTGCCTAACCCTGGCACCTGCTTCAGTCCCACAAAACCGGGAACAGATGCACCAGGGCGGCTGTATGGAGCTGCTGCAATATTAAAATTCAATAATAATTTCTGGAGCTGGGCAGGTAGAGTTATTGCTAAGCTGCTTTGCCATGTCAAACAGTAATAGCTTATCAGATCGCCTGGATAAGAGATAGATACAGATATATACCCGTAGAGAGGGAGAGAAGGGGAGATATATACAATGTATTATGGATGGACAGAATGGGACACATGCAATATGGATGTTTTAATGGAAAGAGAGCAGAGAAGGAAAATTACATAAAAATATAGAAAATAAAAAATAAAGATTAGTGTGGAAATGTATCAAGTATGAATACACACAATACTGCACCAATATAAAGCAATTAAACATTCAAAGTTTTTTACAGGCACCACGAGTTCAGGGTCTTCATTACAGTAGGGAAGCAAGACGAATAATGTTTGTGTTACATGCATCAACTGAACTGTAATTGATGCAAGCATGAACATTTACAAACTAGACATCACACATCCTATATTGGAGATAAAAATCATAGATGCAAAATATAATTCATGTTTTCTACTGTTATTTTTCTTTCTTAGGGCAAAAAAAAAATAATGGATATATTTCATCTTATCATAAATTTCTTCTTGATTAGACTACACTGAACTATTGTCTCATCCTGGTTAATTATCAGCAATATGCAAGCTAACATGAGGTCGATTAAAAGTAGATGGGTTAATAAAACAGGAAACTTGCCCAGTTATGCATCTTGCAGTGCTTGTTCATACATATGCTATATGTATCAGAGATGCCATAAAAGAAATATATATATATACATATTAATGATGTCAAAGAGAAGGGTGCAATATAAACAGGCAGTGATGACGTAGAAAGTATGCGCAATATATCTCAATTATGTCCTCCCCCAACACAGTGGATTTTAGTTTAAACAGCTTTGACATTTCACAGCATATACATTTTCTTTCCAGTTATGAGATGGGAAGAACATCGAGAATGCTGAGGGACAATTTTTTTTTCCTCTCTCCCCCTCTCTCTCTGTTTTTTCTTCTTCTTAATCCCCAGCGACAAATTGCTTTTACACTAATACAATGACAAATGAATAATAAACTCTACAGCTGATAACTTTCCCACACATTGCGCCTCTCGCATCCATAATGCATGTCACCTCCCCCTGCCCAAACACGCGCCCCACCTACACCAGACACCGAAGCCATGTTCGAAGACGCGAGCCTGACGGGGAGAGTGGTGGATTCGCGGAGCGCGAGAGAAGGAGCGGGAGGGATGGAGAGGGAGAGGGAGAGACAGACATACACATACACACAATCACACACACACACAGACAGACACAGATACAGAGAGAAGTACAATGATGGAAAGAGATGTAGAGGAATAAAGGGAGAGACAGAGAAATAGAAAATGTGACAGATTTAAGCTGCATTTATCTACCTCAAGAGAGAGAATCACATTTCAAAACGCATTTTGAATGCTGTTTACAAACTTGGTTTGAAACACGATTCTCAGGATGCTGTGTGTATCTAACATATAGTGGTAATTAGTGTGTTGTCTCTAAGGAGCTGCTTTACACCATTTGACCAGGAAAGTAGAGGTCAACTGAAGCACCCTTTTTTGTAACTGATGGTGTATACAGCATACTGGAAGTTGACCTTGACCGCTCGGAGAAATGTGTATCAAAACGGCACTGCGTTTATCTACTCACAGAAAGGCAATCACAGTCTCAAACGGAATTCAAATCTGCATATCTAAACGCGTTTGAAAACATTTTGTGTCTATCTATTGCCTGAAAATGCCTAAAAAGGTGTTTAAGATTGTGATTCTGCCTCTAAAATTTTCAGACAACCGTACCCATAGAAGAAAAGAATGGAAAGAGTTCCAGAGAGATACAGGAAACACATGTGAGGAATGAGGAGCATATCGTCGGATGAGAACCATAAGGGCACTATAGCATTCTAAGATTTGAGCATAAATAAAATTGAAGCAATCAATTTTCATGAAAGAAAAACTTTATTTAATCAAAAGTGGGTAGATCAAAGCATTGTTCCAAATATCCGGTAAAATGGCGTCCTTGTGGTTGTCATTTTCAACATTTTACTGATACTGAAAATAATTTAGAATTGACACCATAATGTAGTGAAGGAGATCAAGCTCTACCATGTAATACCACTAACTCAATTCTCCCAAAATTGCAAGAGCACCCCTCTGGCTCTCAGCAAATGATATGTAGATGAGGGGAAGGGAGAGGGAGAGAAGAACAGATATTGATGGAAGGAAGGGGAGAGAGAGTGTGTGAGATAGACAGCTTGTGTATGATAGGGAGAGAAAGAAAAAAAAAGAAGAGAGTGACAGGAGGGGAGAGGGACGGGGAAAGAGAGAGAGAGATACAGAAGGGATGGAAAGTGATGCAGAGAGATACAAGGAAACACAGAAGGAGGGAGAGAAGAACAGATACGGATAGAAGAAAAAAAGAGGGAGATACAGATTATATACAAGAGATGGATAGGAAGAAAAGAAGAGAAAGACTGAAGGAGAGAGGGACAAGGAGAGTGAGAAAGAGTGAGAAGAAAGTAATGGACACAGAAGAAAGGAATAAAAGTGATGTAGAAAGATAAAGGGAAACAGAGGGAGAGGAAGAAGAATGAAAAGACAGAAGGGGGAGCTCCTTTGTGGAGACAATATGAGCTCCCTCGTGGAGACTTGGTACATATATATTTAATAATCTTGTTTATATTTTTCTAAGATTTATAATGTCTGTTTAATGTTAAGTGCTGTCTGGGACAAATTATTTGTATAGGGCCCCATTTTTCTCTCTCTTCTTTCTTTCTATAAAACAACAACAACAGAAGGGAGAGAGGGATGAGGAGAGAGTGAGAGATAGATAGATGAGGCAATGGACATGTTCAATATGTGCACCCTTCCTCAAGCGTAATACTTGTGAATTTGCTGACCCTGTACCTTAGCCCTTCAGAAGCCAATCTGTTCTGAAGAAACAGAAGCCCAGGTGAAATTGTGAAAGTGAGCCCTCTAGTGTCACATCTGGGAGATGGACTCTGATCTGAGGAATGCACGTGCTTGCAATGATAAGTGCATTCATGCATTCCTGAATGCCTTTGCACTCTGCATGTACTTTTTCTAGCCCCATCATTGTTATATTATATTAGTGTCATGTAAAATTCATTTTGATCCTGGAAAATCACAGGTAAATCTTTCATTTATGTATGACAAAATTATAGGTGGCAAACAATCGGCAAATATGCATTACAGACTGATACTGTTAATCACAATTATCATTGACTTGCAAATGTATGCATTACTGTGACTATGTGTAACATCACAAAAGTAATGAATTACAATGTGTTGATGAAGGAAAATCAGAACGTCGCATATACAACAACCACTGTTGACTTATGTGTTCCTCATTAAATTTCATCAAACTTTAACCCGTCGAGGACGAATCCCAAGTATACTTGGGCAAATGTCTATGGGAAATGCATGTTGTAGCAAAATCAGTCCGTCTTCAACAAGTTAAGCAACATTTCATGACAAACAGTCAAACATTCATCTGGTTTAACCCATCAAGCCCCTAAAACACACTTTAGAAGGTGAAGGTTCTGTCTGAAAGGGGCAAATTTCTGTATTATATTCAATGACAATGATATAGCTACTGACCATTTGCACACACACACACACACACACACACACACACACACAAAACAATCATACCCTTGTCATTAAATTTACATCACAGCAAAGCTTGGAATTATTTCTCCAACTTTGCTCATTTGCGTGTCTAGCATAAAAGCTTCCATAAAAAAGTTACAGGGCTTTGAAAAACAGAATGTTTTCAAAAAAAATGTTTGTGCTCTGCAGTTTGTGAACGATGTGGTACACAGGGAGTTTACACCATGGCACACATTGAGTCAAGCTTTTATGTGATACAAAACCTAATCAAAATGTAACAAATTCTGTTAGATGACAGTTTATGGATACTAGAATTGTCACCCAGTAATTCAGCAATTATCAAAATAAGCGAATTTACACATTTTTCTAGGGCAGGTTATGTCGTCTTGTTTTCCACCACGGTACAAATTCAGGCTGCTTTTGCCAGGTTTATTCAGCCGCGTACCCTAATTGTATTGATCTGTGCCACAATGTTTCCTTGAGAGATGACAGAAGACGGAACGCGAGGTAGAGCCAAACATGGATTAGGAGGGTGAGAGGGAAATATTGTCATCAATACCTTCATCAAATACACCTAATCCAACAACTGGTCCATTAAGATTCAGCATCATGGTCAACAAATGAAGAAATTCCATCTAAAATGGAATAGTTCCATCAATCTAAACTTGGTTTGGTTGTCCCTTTTTTTCCGGGGGGGGGGGGGGATGGAGGGGTGTTCCCAGGAGGAAAAGAAGACACAAAGATTGTGGTTTGGTGAAGCAAATGATGCATCCTGTAAACAATCACAGCAAAATCTGTCTTCTCATCACTGTCACACAAACAGGTGTTGTGGTAAACTTGATTCAGTTACAACCACATCTTTGCCTCTCATCTGCCATCTCCACTTCATCTTCATTTTCAGTTTCTCTGTCCAGCTTAGCAAGAACAGCGAGAGTTTTGCTTTTGAATTCGTCACTCTCTGTCAATTAACTTGTATCTCCTTGTGGCTACTTCAAATTCGACCTTAAGTATCTTTCATTTTCTCTCTTCTCTGCTATATATGTCTCAAGTATTTATCACTGTTTCTCCTAATTTGAGTTTGTTTGCTTCACATCACCTAACTAATGCTCACATCTTTTAAGACGGCCAATTTCTAGGGTTTTTTTGTCAGTATAATCTACCTATCTATCTCTCTCTCCTTTTATTCATCTGTCTGTCTGTCTCTTCCTCTCTGACATACATACACACAGAAACACAAACATAATAGCCTGTTATCTCTCTCTCATTGCTGTTTTCCCTCTCTATGATTTTCTGCCTTCTCTTCTCTCTCCTACTCACAACCAACTTTTTTTTTAATGATTCTGTTTTCTATTTTGGTATCTCTTTTCCTTTTTATCTATCACTGCCCCCTACCCCTGTATTCTTTTCATTCTTGCAGAGTACCAATTTACTCTTTTTTGGCCACATCTTAATGCCCATCTGTTCTATGTATTCATGAATCTCTTCATTGTTCAGTCTCTTTAACCCTTTAAGTGCCTTGAGTGCCAACTGACACAGTAAAATCCACAGAATTATTGTACATACAATCCTGGCAGAGAAAGGGTTAACCCAGCTGGCCTCTCTCTCTCTCTCTATCTTTTCTGGTTCCCAATATGTATCTTTCTTTTCTATCTGATTACCTGTCTCTTCATTTCATCAAAGTATATATGTTTTCCCTTTCTCCTCCCTCTTCCTCATCTCTTTCTTGCATCCGTGAATCTCTTCCTACGTCACACACATACTCACCATCTCTTCCAGCACATATCTCTGCCTCCCCCTCCCTCTCCATGTCTCTCTATATACTCCATGCGAGTCTTTCTCTTTATATATTATCTCTCTCTCTCATCCTCCTTCTACCACGCTCTACCCCCTCCCTCCCTCTCTTCCCCCTCTCTCCCCATCTCTTCTCCTCCTGGTTGTGGCATTTGTTTGAGAGTTGGATCATATACATTTCAAGAGTGTGCAGCTGGCAGGCTGTGCACACACTCTGCCAAGGTCCTTGCGTTGGCTCGGGATGACACTCCAAAGACAGCTCTCTCTCCCCTGGTGGTGGATGTGGTGGATGCGAGCAGGCGGAGGCCCCCGCATCCACACTCAACCCCAGGAGCGAGGGGGTAAAAACATGAGCATAGGTAAACACATACAAACACCTTTCCCTCTACCTCTCTCACTCACTCTTTCTATCTCTCTCCCTCTCTCTCCATCTCTCTCTCTCTCTCACACACACACACATATGGCTAGCTTAAAAATGCTAAAAATGATATACAGATTACTGAATACGGTGTTATTTTGGCTAGGATTTGATTTTCACGAATTTTGCAAATCACTGTCAGATCGCAAATTTAACAACATGCAAAAATGTCACCATGGGCTAGGCTAATTGTGCATTTATAAAATAGCATGGCATCAATTCACGAAAAACCATCTCCCAAGAAATGTCTATGACTTCCTCATTTGCAAAATTATCTGCTCACAAAAATAACTGTTTATACAGTATAATAAGGAATTTAAACATAATCATAATATTAGAATGTATGCCATAAGCTGAGGGCCAGTCATATAGGCCCTATATGATAAATACAGTCTTTCTGCTTCTCAACTGATGATATCTGTTATACTGTTGATCTGTTGGTGATGTCCTTACAGAACAAAACTATTATCCGATGCAAGTGAAGCCTACACCATGGGTACAAGGATGCCCCTCAAACAGAAAAAAAGAACCTCCTTCTCTCTAAATGTACTCAGCAATGGCTATTGCACAGTAAACATTCTTGAGTTCAGTTTTTGTGTACACTCATCTTAAGGACCTGTAACTATAGAGATTGTTGAGCAAGCATTGATCCTTATTATGGATGGCATCATATCCATAATTACAGCCCTTCAAATATCATTAATCACCACAAGCTTATGAACTGCGGTATGTGAATTATGCAACTGTACTTATCACATACCTTCATACTACATACAAACATACATATGTACAGACAAACAGACACACACACATACATACATACTAATATACATATAAATTCATAAATACGCACATACTCAGCACTCATATCATAAACACTATGCGGAGTGGTTTTTAGATTTGGATGAATGCCTGAATGGATGTTAATATTTCTTAATGAGGAGAAGAGGCATAAGAATTAAAAGGCATTGAAATTAATATACATAAGAAACACTGTCTTTGCAGACTAAGAAGCAACAGTGGAAATGAACTGCACTCAATTCTTATTTTTTACACTTCTGTTTTTGAAGCGTCACTAAAGAAATGCTCATCAGATGTCAGGGTACAATTGAAGAGTTAAATGCAAAGACAGATAAACACCATTTTCAATGTTTTAAGCAGGACCATCATCAAATAGAGAATAAAATCTTTTCAATAACACTGCACTTGTTACATAACAATGAATGTTTTTGAAGGTACTATTGAACTTATGTGGCATTTTCATTATATTCTTGTTTCAATTCAATTCAATTACTTTATTTCTATCAAGCAAACAGCAATACACAATACAAAGTGCACAAGCTGCTTTTCAGCAGCTCAATCTCAAATGCCTCATACTGATAGAAATTGATATATCTGGTTTTTTTTTTCATTTAAACTCTAAGGGCACTTTTATCTGTGATATAGGCTGTGGTGAGAATTATTTGTACTTACCATGGTTTTTCCTCATGTTCTCATCTTTGTGCACTCCAACTGTAACAAGTAAACAGACAAACAGAATAGAAATTGACATATATGGTCTAAGATGAAGGGATCTAACAGAGAGGGGGTGGAACTGACATGGCATGTAGAACATAGAATCGTGAGTGGTTCTCCTCTCGGGGGGGGGGGGGGGGGGGGGGATAGCATAGCATTCTTATGAGAAATGACACAAATTCCCATCTGAAGAATCTGAAGACTTGTGAAACTTTAGATGAGAGAGTTTACCCCAGTTTCAGTTAGTTACATAAATGACATCCCAACCTTGGGCAAACAAAATCAAAACATCCTCTTAATGAAGAGCAAACATCTTGTTTGCAAAATATCTCATCACCAGACTATTGAGACTTGTGATCATATTGATATAAAGGTCTAGCCCTGGATTGATTAAGGCATAGGGCCTATATGGTATCCTCACCATGGAAGAAATCGCACTGTCAATAATAAAGAGAAAACCTTGATGTGCAAAACACATTAAGAGGTCTGGAGTAAAAATGGGTTCATTTACATACAAAAATATATATAAACACCAGGTATTCCACCCACCTTTACCTACAATTTTAGTGAGAAGTACATGATGTGAAAAATATCAAACTGTAACAAAAACATGAGGCAGAAAAACATATTTGTTCAAAGTTTATCATAATTACACTCCTTCAGATGAGACAAACAAGTCACTTAAGTTATTGACATTGAGATCAACAAGACCTCATTCAGGTGGGCTCCTTGGATATCTTTGTGGTGGAAATGACACTCATTTCACTTCTCACTGATTACAAAAACTGCATCGTTCAGTAATTTCTGAAGAATGATATCTTGAAATAAAGAGTGTGAGAATTTTGTGTTGTCACTTGTATCTCTCATATTTTTACTCTTGACTTTCACTCTCGATTTATCTCTTGATATGTCTCTTGCTATAGAGAAACAATACTTCCCCTGGATTCCTCCTTGAATCAGTGCAAAATAGGTGTTTATGCTCATATGAGCTGACATTTATGACTGCAAGTCATTTTGTTATCATTAGTCAAACTTATGATTTCTCTTGTTCAGGGAATCATTATACATGTGCAATGTTATTGGTTACTGTCAGTCTTACAAATAATTGCGCTGCTTTCGCTTCCTTCACCATTTATCTTCTCTTCTTCTTTCTTTTCCTGCTATTGTGTTCAGCAAAAATCTCTCTGTTGTCTTTATCAGCTCCTGTCATGATTCTGCCTATCTCTCTTTCCCATTTTCCCTTTCTTTCTTCTTCATTTCTCATTTCCTCATTTCTCCCAATCCATCCCCCACTCTCAGAATGTCTTTCTCCCTCTCTCTTTGTTGCATGATACACAGTTAAATTTTTTAACTCCATCTCTCATTTCTCTCTCCTCTCACCTTCACTCTCTCCATTCTCTCGTTCTGTCTTTCCCCTCAGACCTTTTTCCCTCCATCTCATCCCGTCTCTCACACTCTATTCAGGACCTTAATTCGCCGACATGCATCCAGCTCTCACAAGGGGGCGAGCTGAGCCCCCTCTCCCTACCATCCTCCCCCCCCCCCCACCACCACCAATCCACTGCAAAGTTTGTACACCTGTGGCCCTCCAAGGCAGCTCCATGGGGCCAAGTGCAAATAGCGTCGCCGCCGCTTTTCTGTGCCTGCGGAATGTGCGACTCGTTCTCGTCACCGGTGTTGCTAGGCCGTCGTCAGTGTTGCTAGGTCATCGTCGGGGGTTTTGCCCCCCGAACTAGGGAGAAAGTGATACCCACGATGCAGGCGATATGCTCTGGGGTCTGGTTATTGATTTGGGTTGGGTATACCGGAAACAAAGAAATAGAAAAATCAAGCTATTGGATTTGGGGTCATGATGAGGTAACATGAGACTCTTCTTCAATCTTCACTCACTATCTACCCTCCTTCCACCCCCCCCCCCCCCCCCCCCCCCCCCCCCCGATAACACAGCCAGTACATCAAGAAAAAGAACAACTCCATCTATGTGCTATGTATGTTATTTGTTCATATCTGTTGCTATGAGGTTCACCAATTTGTGTCTCTAATGTTCACCAATTTGTGTGTCTGATATTAATCATTCGTTTTTCTTTCCCTTTAGTAATTATCATTTCTGCTTTCTTTTCTATCCTTTTTTTTTTTTAGGGAGGCCTTTCAAATTACCTTGGAGTTATTTCTATGAAGGAAAGGTGAAATTGATTGGTAATAATGATGTCATAGCTTTCTGCATTCAACTGTTTCTTTAGAGGCCAAGTATGCCAAAACAATGCTCAAACTCAAACTCAAACTGAAGAGTTCTCAAACATACATCAATGCACACTGAATTCAATTTAGAGATTAGTCAATTACTCATTTAGTATTGGAGAAAACTCAGAAATTCCATTAAAAAATTATATACTTAGAAAGCGTGGGTTAATTCTAAATGCCACTGATGCTCTCTAGATAGGACTTTGCTACAATTTGCGATGTAACACTGATGGAATAATATGAAGGAAATTTATCCAGAAATGCACAAAAATTAATTTTCAAGAAGATAACGAAAGAGTGTTTCACTGACCTATCACAGCAAATATGATTTGCAGGTATGATGTAAGCATGCTATGTGTCATTTAACCTCCTGATAGAAGGAGAACATTAACCCATTGAGGACGAGTCCCGAGTCTACTCGGGCAGATGTCTCTGGGAAATATGTGTTGTAGCAAAATCAGTCCGTCCTCAACGGGTTAAGAATTCTTTTTATATGCCTGTGTACATGCGAACAAGAGCACACACACAAAAAAGTGTGACTTGAATTGTGATTTGAATCATGCTTTCTCAGTGTGTGTGAATGGGCCTAAAGAGTGTTAGCCTCCAAGGTTTCACACACTAACTAGTAACATATCAATACTAATATCAAAGACATGCAGAATTTATCTTACTTCACCCAGCATGACATCATCTCATTGTTCCATTCCCCTCATCCCATCCCCCCCCCCCCTTCCCCTTTCCCAGGGGAGGGGTGAATGAGAGAGGGAAAAGCAGACACACAGAGAGCATCTTTGATGAAAGGTACAGAGAGAAACGGTGAGAATTGTGACAAATTTTTGATTCGACGTGCAGGAACTGCCTCCCCTTCAGGATACATGGGGACTGAGTCATCCTAATCACAGTGTTTATCTAATGCTTACAGGATTGCTCTCTATTGCATTTACTCATTCAATAAACTTTATGCCTCAAGCAAATATGACAACAACAAAAAAGGAGAAACAAGTGAATCCTTCTATTTCTTATCACAGTATTAACCAATCATTTGGTAATGAAAATTTAACACATATACAATAATGAACTGTAATTTCACATTATGAATGCAAACTAGCACATAATGACAGTATACACATTATGAGCAGTAGTATGAGTTAACCATATACTGATACATCTTCAGTGCCTTGGAAGACTTAGTGTTCTCTGTTTCTTTATTTTCCTTGCCCTCCTTGGATTGTTAACTTCCTCTCCTTCAGACTACCATAAAAAGCATCCATTCTACCCTTTAATTGTGCTACAAGAGGCAAATGAGTAGATGACATTAGCTACTGGACTATTTGGGGGAAATGACTCTTTTTCACATTCAACAAAGTAGACCTAAATATAATATTGATTTGAGTGCACCACTGCACAACAACAACAACAACAAAAAGAATTATAATTCCAAAACATTGATCATATCCTTTCTTTAATTACGTATTTTTCTTTCATATCTCATTTCTTTTTATCTCCAATCTGTATATCCATCTAATTTCATATCGCTCTCTTTCTATTTCTCCCCTTTTCAATATATCTGTCAAACCTATCTACCTCACGCTATATATCTCTCTCTCTCTGTCTATTTCTCCCTTTTTTTCAGTGCAAATCCATCCAACCTATCTACCTCATTTCATCTCTCCCTCTCTCATTTTTCTGCATCTGTCTATCCCTCTGTCTATCTGTCTCATTCACATCAGCCCCTTAGGCCACAGGTGCATTGGCTGCCTTCATTCAATCAAATCTGCTGATACAGAACTAATTAATTGAGGGGCTGTTCACATCCGAATTGTCACACCCGACACTGCATGCACAAACATCACTCACATCGATGCAGATGAAAACGCACAGAGAATGCACGATGTATACGAGGCCTTTGCTAATTCTTTTGATTTATCTCCTCAGAAAACACATGATTCTCGAAAGTTCAGCTTCTTAGCAATTACAAATGTGGCACTTCTCTAAAGGAATCTTTTCCATAAAAAAAAGTCCTGTGCATGCATGACTACAATTATAATAGTGTTTCTAAATAGCAAGTATTCACTATCAAAAGCAGTACATTAGCACGGATATTGACTGTGATTTTCCTCTACTTTATGTGGCAAATGATCATGGCACTTTGCCAGTTTGGATCCTGTTTTTTTTTTTTTTAATCCACAAACATGATGTGCCTTGTTTATTTGTTCTTTCTGGGTAATGGCTTGAAGCGAGAGACATTATTTCATAATTGGCACAGAGACAAAACAATGCTTTTTCACTTGGGCATGACATGCTTGGAATGAGTGACAGGAGTGAGTTAATGACGCAGGACGGATTTGGTGGTGTTGCCCATTGCTGCACAGGACTTTGTCATTAGGCCCGTTCACACACAACAAAAAAATTGATATTACAATGGCGATCCAAATTTCGATTTTTTTTTTTTCGACGGTTCACACACAGAGAAAAATCGCACTTCACAGCAAGGAAAGAATGATCAGTGGCCAAATTGCGCATGAGCGAAACTTGCATGACCGAAGACTGACCCCGCGGTCCCAATAATGTTGACGTTCACGCGCTACGAATGATGGGATTCAAAATACCGATTTCTGTATCTCGATCGCGCTCACACACATGACGGTTGGCAAAATAATCGTGATTTTTCTGAAAAATCGCACTAATAGTGCGAGTTGGATAGTGATTAGGATCGCGAAAATTAGTGAGATTTTTCTGTCCACACAGGAAAAAATTTCGAAATTTTGATCGCGATAAGAAAATCGATCTTTAAATCTCACTTTTTCCCTTGTGTGTGAACGGGCCTTACATCATACACGAGGAAGTATGACATCATACTGGTCACAGTCACATCTGGGCAATGCATAGCTTGGATGGAAGTGGTCAGGGGGAATGAAGAACAGCTGCAGCGGGTAACTGTGTCGATGCCTGGCTTGGACAATCACCGAAATCGGGTCAGCGTGTCATTGAGCAATACACAGAAGATAAGATCCTAAGGAGCATTTACGTGGGCAGGAAATATAAATACATTTCTATATGTTCTAGACTTTTAGCATGGTCCGCCAGCCAATGACCTGAGAACTTGGTGAAAGATGCCAACTGAAAAATCCTCCAATGTACACAATTTATTACACTTCCTCTGGATCAAATCATATTGTTCACTTGAACATGGAATCAGTAAATCAGAGATTTGCTCGGGGAAAAAAAAGACATGACTGGCAGACCTGGGGTAAAAAAAGGTTACTAGCTCACAAGTGAGCTTCAAGTTTGCTTATATACTTGTCTGCCAGAATAAACTATCATGATTTAATTTGTGCTAATAGAACTGCAAAGAAAAAAAAATCTAGAATTTTTAAAAGAACATTGAAACATCATCTCTGCCAGGTAAACAAGAAAAATTAATAACTTACACTAATGCTTTACAACAAGAAGAGGGTGATCTTACACACTATGCACAAAAGTGTTGGCTCAGAGCATTTAAGAGCTTCCGTTCATATGGCATCATATTCTGATTGTGTCAGATACTGTAGGCCTATATGCTACATATGCTGTGAACATAATATTTTACAAATCAAGACTCGAAAGGCAATTTTGAGAGTGTTTGCATTTGCAATATAGAGAATAACAATGATTAGATGAGAATAAAAGTTAAATCCCTTCTCATGAGAAATGATAATACCTACCTTAGACATGATTTAATACATTGCATATCAATGTATTATTTTTCAGTCAACTTTCAATATTAGGGAATAGAAACACACCCCACAATAAATGGCATACACAGTACAGTATGAGGGATGTAGATTTTTTCCTCCTTTCTTCAAATATTTTTGAATTGTTTTCACATTTGCTTCATGCAGAATATTCCTCATATCAAAATGACTAAAAAATAGGTCAATCCTGCAAACAAATCTTTTCTTACTCTAGAATTACTGAAAGGAAAGGGGGGGGGTGGACATCATCACCAAATTTTCATCCTCGGTGGGAAATACAACTGTCCGAGCAAATAAAAACAGGCATCTCCCAAGCTGACCAGCACACACACTACACACACTGTTCAGTCGCTGAGCTACGTGCTCATTATACTCTCAATTTGCATGGCTAAGCCTCGCCAGCTGAGCCAGTTCTCACAGGAAAACTGTCATGTGGGCTGGGCACCTGCTTCCACTGCTGCACACACGCGACTTGCCGGAGAATTTTTCAAGCCTTTACAAAACAACGTCAGAGAGGCAAAACGCTCTGAAGTGGAGACCTACTTATGAGTGGTGAATGAGTGAACTTACAAAATGTAATCCTTGAAATAAGGGCCTGGTAAGGTTGAAGTAGCCACAATTCAAATTTGATGGGAAACACGGAATAATTTTGGTCCGTAAAGGTGGACATGGCATGCTCTTGATTGTGTCGGTTCACAGACTCAATCATGAGACTTATGTACACCTGGATATATACCAGGATGGGGTTGGTAGGGGTACACTGGGAGGATGTTGGAAGATTGGAGATGGGGAAGTATAGGTATAGATAAACTTAAAAAGAGAATTGTGGAGAATGGGGTAGATGGGGAGGGTGGGGTAGGTGGGGAAGATAGATTAGAGGGTAGGGTAGATGGGGGTCTGAGTAGGTTGGGGAAGATGGGAGGATGAAGTAGATGGGTTAGATGGGGAAGACAGTTTAAAGGTGGGGGGATGGGATAGCTGAGGGAGGATCAGGTGTACGTATAGATGGGTAGATGGGGAGGATGGGGTAGCTTAGTTAGGGAGGATGGGTGCAGATGAGGAGGATGGGGTAGATGTGTAGGATGGGTATACATAAGGTATAGGGGAAAGACAGGGTAGTTAAAGAGGATGGGGCAGCTGGGGAGAATGGAGTAGATGGGGAGGATGGATTAATGATGGGGAAGGGGTGGATGGTGAGGGATGGGGGTAGATCAAGAGGGTGGAGCAGTTCGGAGAAGATGGGATAGATGGGGAAGATGGGAAAGTTGGAGAGAATGGGGTAGATTGGGAGGATGGGTAGATGGGAGAGACTGGGAGGATAAGGAGAGTGTCTGTATATGGGGTAGGATGAGAAACGTGGGGTGGATGGGAAAAAGGTGGGGAGGCTGGGGAGGGATGGCCTAGATGATGAGGATGAGGATGGGGAGGATGGTGTACATGGGGAGGATGTGTGTTGATGGGAAGGATGGGGGTAAATCAGAAGGATGGGGTTAATGGGGAGGATTGGGTAGATGGAGAGGATGAGGCAGGTGGTAAGGACGTTTCAGGTCCACTTTGCCCATTTCGACCAAGGTGTGTGATTGGTTGTCTGGCAATTAATGCTTTGGCATGAATAGTAGCAGCAACCCTTTAGAGGGAACCCGGGAGACCTACTTACAAAGTACCTGGGAGAATGGAAGATTATCCTAAAGAGGCTTCAATTGGTAAGAATATCCCCATACTGACTGCTCTTTTCATTTTTATGAACATAAATAATTGAAAACTCTTACACAAGATAATCAAATGTATTTCAATGATGATAGAGATGTCATGAATTAATCTTTTTCTTATCAAAACGATTAGAGCAAAGAGCATTAAGTTATTCTGCAAGCTTTCAAAATTCTACTCTTTGCAAAGTTTTATCTGAACATGGCAAAAGCTACCAGATATGCAGATGCTCCCACAAGCAGTACAGCCATTCCAGATCAAACTGCTCAATGGGAGCAACAGAAATTATATATGTTCCAGAAATACATTTCTTTTTAATCTTTCCTGGGAGCACAATGGGTGTTTTCAAGATTATGATTTACCTATTCTATATCAATATGATTTCTGGCATTATCATTTCCTTTCAGAAAGGCAAGATATTAAAGAGCCTTAAAGTGGAAACAGCATGGAGAAGCATAATGCTTTCAAGGATCATGCACTTCTACAGTTCTGGAAAATCACACATGGTTTTTTTCTCTCCTCATCCCACGAGTTTTATATATATATATATATCTCACAGAGGATCAGAACTGAACAATCTTATCAGTGGCAAACAGTGCTTTGTAACAGGGAACAACATTAAAAAGGCTGCTGGGGAAAGAAAGAGAAAGTGGGAAGGACCTAACCATCTGGGCTCGCTGGTATCTTTCCATGGCAAAATTGGACGCGGGCGTGTTTTTCGACTTTCCCTGCAAAGTTAATAAGTGACTGGGTCTGTTCTAAGTGTGACGTCAGCTCGCTCGTGAGGAGGCAAGGTCTGTGCAAGTATTTCTGCAGATTTTCTGCTTCTCCCACCATCCAAACAGATGGAGGCGAGCTTCGGGTATATCACGAAACTGTACTACATGCTAAGTACTGGGTAGGATACCACAGGTACCTCTTTCAAATACAGATGCACGAGTTCGGGGCGGGAACGACGCACTGTGTTTACCTTTGCAGAGGAGCTATAGGTATACACGGAAGTTTTCTGTCTTCCGATGAGAACAATTTTGCCGCGACCGATGGAAACAGGAAGAGGGGGGGGAAAAGGCGGGAAATACACGCGAAATCAGGAGGAAGCAGATGCAATGGTTTCTGACACAGCGAGCAGGAAATCAACGAGCTGTGTTGAAAGGTTGCAGCACTGATGAGCCCACCGTATGCCGCCCCGCATCTGGCGAACGCATCACCTGCACGGAGAAGCGGAAATTCCGTGCAGAGTTTTTTTGCGTCGCTTTCCCCGTTCTTTCTCTTGTTTTGCATGCGTTATTTTTATTTTTTTGGTTTTCCTTCTTTTTCGTCTCGCCAACATTGTGGCGCTTGGTGGTTGCACTTTGCGGGCTGCATGCGCAGTCCTTGACTGATTGCAAAGGTAATTCCAGCTTAATTAATGCAGCAATGGGTAAAACATGTGTTCTCCTAGCATCGCAACTCTGTGTCTCACCTCGCTGCTAAACCCTCCCTCCCCCCCCCCCCCCCTTATGAACGATTATTTTCCAATGCTGCAACGATAGGTTTTGAGTGGGTGGCTGATTGTTTTCACAGGCTCTCCTGCGCACGGAAAGCCCAGAGATATGGTTGAGCCTCTTGCTCAAAAATTTCGCCCCTCGTTGCTGGGGATTTGTGGGCCTCAAGGTCAGGCTTTTCACATGAATTTGGTATTTGGATTTTGAAACATTTTAGCAGGAAAAATCAAAGCAATAAAAGAGAGAACCAAACAATGCTTCTCTTGTTTTAAAAATCACAAGAAATCAGCAATTTTTCTGTTCTTCATATCCTCTGTTCCAGCATCGAGTGCTTAAAGGAATGGTCCTGTTCCTGTTTATGTGGCGTATCAGAATGCTATTTGCTAGTATTTGCAGAATACTTGATGAAATTGTGTTGAGGAAGGATAGTATCAACATCCACGATGGTTCGTTTCACATTACAGGGTAAAATAGATGAGAAAATTACGAATTTAGTACATAGTAATTTGCTGCAAGAAGGCAAAATCTTTCAAACATCTATCAGGATGACCGTTACCTACAGAGCGCCACCTGCCGTTTCCATTGCAATACGATACTGTCTCTGCGTTTTGCGAGCCAAACTCCAGCCACCTTCCACGCCTTCCATTCCACCAAGCGACAGGCCCTCCTGACCCCTTGACCGAAGCACATCTATTTTTAGGCTTTCCTATCACTCTGCGAGCTCCCCAAGGACTCTCGGCAGAATCTCTATCCCCTTCTCCCAACTCTCGCCGTACAGGCCTACACACACCAGAGAAACACACACCAGAGAAGCACACACAAAGCCAATGCCCAGCCACTTGCTTCATTTGGTGTACGGTGGAACACACACCGGTATCGTAACCCCATTGAACGTGTTGGGTCGCCGATACCAGTATCCCTACCTACCTGGTTATGGAAATGATCAGAGTGTCTAGTAATGTACAGCTCCATCCATTGAATACTATGTATCCAAGGTTGTGCCGTTGGGTACTAAACTTTGTGAGTCCGAAGAAAGTAATTGAATGATTATGGCACCGACTGTAGATATTTCACGTATGTCTGTACTTGAGAACCACCGGCATCAACGATTTTATCATCTATTCGAACATGAACGTTTGAAGACTAGACACACGTGTACTAGCTACTACACACACGCAGAAAAAAAAGATCCTAGATGGATTTCGATTGAATTTTTGATGTTCAAACCGCCAGCTCAGAGATATGTTCATGACTGCTTGACACAGGCTTGATCAGCGCATGTGAGGCACTATTGAATAATCGCGACTAGCCACCCTCACAATTCCCAAAAGTAGGAAAAAAACTCGATTGGTAACTTCCGATATTTTTTTTCTTTTTTTGTCGAGACATTTCAGAAAGTATCCAAACAGATAGACGACGTCAATATTTGAAACGCTACACCTATATTGCAGGCTGCAGCTTCACACACCTGCATGAAACAAAAGAAGTTTGCATCAAGATTTCAACCTCCTAATGAGCCAAAATACATTAGTATAGACACTACATTTTAGAGAAATTAATTGTGAAGTTACAGCCCCCCCCCCCCCCTCAAAAAAAAAAAAATTGCTGGGGTGAAATTCAGGCAATCTATCGTCCGGTCATTTATTATCATTTTTTAAATCAAAATTTACCGCATACAGTCACTTCCCGTTACAACTGCCGAAAAAAAAGATAACGAGCAGAGATTTGTTTACGTGAATGACCCATTATTACGGGCAGGTATCACGGAGTACTTCCTTGGTATCACAACGTTTTGTACGTGAAGTATTTATAGAATATAATAGAGACAATACTTGGTTTCTTATCATCGAACGATGATTATAGATTTTGTGTTAATTTACTGTTACGGAACTATTGTGGCAAAGTCTGTATTGTCAATCGCGTCATGATTATGACTTACCTGCTTGACAAATGGTTCATTCTGCTTTATTCTGCTTAGCGCGTGTAAACAAAATAAGTAAACACGTACCGAACGCGATGTGATGAATCATTTGAATCAAAAATATTTTGATCAGAATTATTTTAAGTAAGACCCCCTGGCAGTGACTTGATTACATATTTATGTTGTATATACTTCATGGAAACTTCTAGTTAGAATGCTATATATATACTATCAATTGTCGGGTTTTTGTCACCGATGGGATCGAATGTTTTGTTCAGTATAATTATAGTGGTCGAGATTTCACTGATTTCACTGTGCATAGCATACAAACTGACTTGCCCATGCCATGGATCGAGCTACAATAGAGCTCCACCGGTGATATTGACAGAATGGAGTTATATGGTTCACAATAGGCGTTTTTACATCAGCCCGATAAAAATCCAAGCTCGAGATATTTTTTTGTAATTTCCCAAGTCAGAAAATAGCGCGCTATTTCGAAACATCGGGCTGATGTGAAAGCGCCTATTGAGTCTTACTGAGCGTTATATTGTTATAAACAATGTATACGTTGGAGGCGATGTGATAGAACCATACACAAGTTTCGGTACGGAGGAATCAACAATGTTTTAATCAAATAATTTTTAGTAAGACCCCCTGAAAGACATTTTATTTAGGTTTATTTATTATTCTTTATGGAAATGTCGTGTTACAATTTCAAATCAATGATAGCTTTTGTTACCAATCGTATAATTCGAGGCCGAGATTTTTGTTTACGTGAATGACCCATATTACGGGCAGGTATCGTACGTAGTACCTCCTTGGTATCACAACGTATACGTGAAGTATTTATAGAATATGATAAAGACAACACTTGGTTTCTTATCATCAAACGATGATTATAGATTTTGTGTTAATTTACTGTACGGAACTATTGTGGCAAAGTCCAAAATCTTCGAGTGATCCCTGCGGTCACTCCAAAATGAGTGAAAATGAACATGTTCACTCGAAATTCATTCCAATTTCACTCGAAATTCACTCTTTTTTTTTGTATTCACTCCTTCGAGAGTGAATATTTTCACTCGATCTCTTTTTTTTTTAGAGAGTTATGTTTGATAATAATGTGAGTTATGCGACATACATTTGTAATTGTCAATTGAAAATCAACGACACTGCAATTACCGGTAGGCCTGTAGGACTTGAGTTTCTGAAATTCAAAGTTTTTTCTTAATCATGTCTTTTCAAAGATGGAAATAAAGAAATTAATACATTGAATTGAATTAGAGAAGGAAAATATATACATGTACCATTTATTGGCTGGTTCCTTGATTTGGACTGCCAAATCGGTATGTTTAGCAACCAAGGGTCATCTCTATAGGTATGTTAATATTTCAATCTCACTGCTGCTTCTGAACTGTATGAAATTCATGTCCGAAATCATGCGACAAAATAGTAATAATACACGTTTGCATGAATGAAATCACCTTTTTTTTTAATAGCTGTGTCTGATACACATACAGTCACTTCCCCGTTACAACTGCCAAAAAAAAAAAAAAATAATAAGAGCGGGGATTTGTTTACGTGAATGATCCATATTACGGGCAGGTATCGTACGTATAGTATCACAACGTTTTATACGTGAAGTATTCAAGGAATATAATAAAGACAACACTTGGTTTCTTATCATCAAACGATGATTATAGATTTTGTGTTATTTATTTACCGTTACGGAACTATTGTGGCAAAGTCTGTATTGTCAATCACGTCATGAATAATATGACTTACCTGCTTGACAAATGGTTCATTCTGCTTTATTCTGCTTAGCGCGTGTAAACAAAATAAGTAAACACGTACCGAACGCGTTGTGATGAATCATTGAATCAAAAATATTTTACTGAGAATTGTTTTTGGTAAGACCCCCTGGCAGTGACTTGACTACATATTTATGTTGTATTATACTTCATGGAAACTTCTAGTTAGAATGCTATATATAATATCAATTGTCAGGTTTTTGTCAGCGATGGGATCGTATGTTTTGTTCAGTATAATTATAGTGGCCGAAATTTCACTGATTTCACTGTGCATAGCATGCAAACTGACTTGCCCATGTTTAGTGGATCGAGCTACAATAGAGCTCCGATCATAAACTTATAATACAAGTAAATTCGACAGGATCATGCTGGAACATTCAACTCCCTAGCAGTTATCATGATGTACATCTCTCAAACACCCCACAGTGAAATTCGACTGCAAAACTCGAAATATATTGACAGAATGGAGTCATGGTTCATATTACACAAATCTTACTGAGCGTTTGTTATAAACAACGTATACATTGGAGGCGATGTGATGATCAATAAAAGTTTCGGTACGGAGAAATCAACAATGTTTTAATCAAACAATTTTTAGTAAGACACCCTGAAAGACATTTTATATGATTCTATATTTAGGTTTACATTATTCTATATGGATATGTCGTGTTACAATTTCAAATCAATGACAGCTTTTATGTTACCTATATACTCACGTATGAAACAAGGTGTCTTGGCTCATCTGCAGGTTGAAATCTTGGCTGTACATGGAAGGGTGCTGTTCGTTATTCCGAAGGTTCTTTATTCCGAAGGTTCGTTATTCCGAAGGTTCCTTAATCCGAAACACACAAATTCCCTATACCTAGAGGTTGGTTAATCTGAAAATGAAAAAGGGTTCGTTAATCCGAACATTTTTGTAGTGTTATTCAGAAGGTTCGCTATTCCGAAGATTTTGTTAATCCGAAAATGAAATTCGGAATAACGAACCTTCGGAATAACGAAACTTCGGACTGAAGAGCCTTCGGAATAACGAGCCTTCGGAATAACGAGCTGTAACCGTATGGAAGACGATGCCGTCAAGCAAAAACTCTTGTCAATCTATCTCCACAAGCAAAATCTATAACATGCAGTGACCATCATATCACAAACTGTACAGTGTTTGACAGTGTTCATACAGAGATGTGTGTACATGTGTATTTGTTGTAAATTTTGAACACCGCTTGTATTCGCGTGTCTTTTCCCATTCTTCAGAATAGAACTGGAAATTTGAGTATAAATTTCGAGACAGTTTTACGTATATATATATATATATATATATATATATATACACATATATGTGTGTGTGTGTGTGTGTGTGTGTGTGTGTGTGACGGAAGGAAAACTTGCAGTATAGACGTTGCAGTGATGTTCATTCTTGCCTTTATTCCCCAAGCTTTCGGCTGTTTCACCAGCCTTTTTCAAGGGCTTGATGAGACATAAACATAAAAGCAAAATAGCAACCAATTTGCATGCATTTGAACAGAAATAGAAATAGTAATAACAAGAGGCCAATATATATATATATATATATATATATATATATATATATATAAAGAAATGTAA
The DNA here is from genome assembly GCF_040938485.1 of Diadema antillarum. NCBI lineage: Eukaryota > Metazoa > Echinodermata > Echinoidea > Diadematoida > Diadematidae > Diadema > Diadema antillarum. The sequence continues at coordinate 181,023 of NW_027271009.1, read as the reverse complement.
TAAGAAAATTGGTCTGCTCGGCATCTTGATGATAATAAGTAAAAGAATTAGTAGAAGAAGAACGCCGTAAAAAAAATAAATCATAGATCTTGAAGATCTTAAAAACGGAGCATAGCTCGGGCATAGCTCTCGAATACTGAAAGGCAAGGTCACACTCTTGAAATGATGAAGAGTGTGACCTTGCCTTTCAGTATTTGAGAGCTATGCTCCGTTTTTAAGATCTTCAAGATCTATGATTTATTTTTTTACGGCGTTTTTCTTCTACTAATTCTTTTACTTTATTATTATTATTATTATTATATATATATATATATGTATAATATATATATATATATACATACACACATATATATATATATATATATATATATCTGTATATATAATAAATACTTGTATACATGTACCTACGTAAACCACATCACAATTTTTTTTTCAATCACAATTCTGACAGTGCTAAACAATGTATCTTGTTTGATGTGGAAAGGTAAGTATAAGAAACAAGCCTTATAATAAATAATGATAAATCTGTTGATCTTATATATAATAACATTGTAATATTTTTTAAAAAATGCGTGTATTATGGTAAATAAATTTCACATAGTATAAAAATACAACGATAGGCCTACAGACTGCAGCAATTCTCTTTAAATTAAATAGCAAGACTCTTTTGGGCTATTTTGGAGGGGAAAACTATAAAGTATCAACATGGAGACAATTTGCAAACCATAATACAGATGAGACATTGGTGTGAATTATAGATACATGTATCATTTTATAGAAATTGTATACATCACATCCACCTCATTTCGGGCATACACAGATACATAGATGTAAAAGACAGTGTACCAAAATTTTGTGTAGGAATAAGATGTCAATATATTCCTGAAAATCCGGAGATCAGGAGGTCGTAGGTTTGAATTCTTCTCGATTATGTACATCCATGATTTATTTTGTCAAAGATACTTCAAAAACACTGATCAGATTTCTAATGCTTATAAACGTCGATGTGTAAAAGGCAATTTTTCAATCGGATGCAGTAAGACGAGGGCTGAAAATGTGCGGCAGCACACTTCCCCGACCATGGATTACATTAAAATCTTTTCCGACAATTCTGATATAAAAACTGAAACAAAACAACACGGTAAGCCTGAAACTAAGGTCAGAAAGAGAGAGAGAGAGAGGGAGGGGATATCTTTCGGTTCACAGTTCCTTGCTGAAACATGAGGTCGACAAAGCTGTGAACTTGACGGACATAACGAAACAAGGTTGATCTTGTCAAGGATTACAAACTCGGTTCTAGTTTAGTTCAGTCTAGTTTTATTCACCATCATTCAAGTACAATGAAGTGCAATAAAAAGACACTAGAAAATAATTGAATTACAAAATAAATAAATTAGAACAAAACAAGAAGAGTTGATCTTGAAGGTGAACCCTACATACATATTTTCATATGCTTTATATTCCCTGGAAGAGCATTTCAGTTGTGGTTAATCAAGTTCCCTCGATTGTTTACAGTTAGTTTCTCGTCAGTGTATAAAGTTTATCTTGCAAGTGCTCTGGATCGGCATCTCGCTTTAAAATTATCCCTCTTGAAGCTAACCGAGCTAACCAGTATCCACTATTACTGCACATTATGACCTCGGACAGAACCGGAGATGGTGATATCGGACCGTACATACCAACATTTCAAGGGAAATGTAAGTACAATTACAAGACGAAGTGTCAATCACTTTTGAAAATGAATATTTCTGTGACTATTCTTATCAACTCGTATAACAGCTAATGAGGCCAATGTGGTTGCGTGAAGTAATTAATGCACTTAACTTTTTTTTTCATCAATCACAAACACGCAGTTCGTGGTATTAAAAAAAAAATCGAGGCTATTGCTAAACAAAACAGCTAACTCCTGGAATTGGTATTGCCGCTTGAAATTTTTACCTTTGTTGTTACCGTTTTTTATACCATTGTAATGATTATCATGAATACTGTACTATTATCATCATCACAAATAATTTCATTCTCTATATAAGTTGTCATTACAAACCTCCTGAGAACCTCTGTTTTAATTGAGGAGAAAATATGTTTTGTCAAGATTATTTTGACGATGCTCATAACGCCAGAGTACGTGGAATCCGTTCCAGTTAGTGCTTATGCTATCGACAATCTGATATCATTTGGCTCCCAGCCATTAGCCTCTTCACGATTCGCGAGATATAGGCATATAGCACACATACAAAAACAAAAAACACCAATGACCAATGACCAGTAACAGGAACAACAACGATGGCGAGACATAATACTAATAATGTGAATATTATACAAAAATGAATTACATTGATAATACTGAGCAGTAACATGTGAATTATTATTATCATCGGTTCGACAGTGTTCTTCCCAGTCGTATTCAATATATCACCTACAATAATTCCACGTCAAGCATATCGCTGTGCTTGAAAGCGCAAATTTAAACTTCTCTCTGCCATTATTTTAAAGAAGTGCGAACATTGCCTGTTTGTTAATAGCAAAATTTACATACTTACCGATGTAATAGATTATCTATAAGAAACTTACGGTCGAGCCACATATTTGCAAAGAAAATTCATACAGGGATAATTCACAGGGATAATAATGAGAAAAGGAAGAGAGAAAATATACCTTCGACATAAAAAAGGAAATGTCTGAAAATCAAGCTTCTCCGAGGTACTAAAAAGGACAGATTACGAACATCTTGTGGGAATTTACCAGCAGGCCTGTACAGCGTATTGCACTACCAAAGAAATTTACCCGCATACATGTAAACATGTGTAATGTGTGAACTAATGATTGATCGTTGAGTCATGTAATGTTTTACTGTTTGAACGTCACTGTACAGTGTAAATTAGGCCCTACGTCCATGTGACGGGGGATGGGCATTCAGGGTAATATCTTTGGAGTGACTGTTGCGTAATGTATACTGAGTATAATATCATTATTTTGTATCGTAATTTGTTGTTTTGTTGAATATGACAATGGCAATAATAAACAAACGTACAGCCTAAATAAACATGAAAAATAAGTGAAAACGCGCTGGCATTCATTACCCATCTATACACGCCTATGGGGGGATTCACACGTATAAAAATTACTGAGTAACAAAACGAGAAATTTGTAACCCGCTAGTAAACTGAGTTCTTTGCACGAGTGGACAAAAACCCAACAAATCGCGGTCAGCAGCGCAATGCTAAACCCAAGAAATCTTGCTGTTATTAGCGCACTAATCTTTGTCCCGCCGATACGTGTGAACGGTCGACCACAAAAACTCGAATCTTTCATATCCCATCATTCATAGCGCACGCCACAACGGCGTGCACTCGACAATGTATGTGAGGTTCAAGAACAATGCTTGTAGTTTTATCGATTTATCGATAGGCAATTAGCGAGTTACTAGTATTTCTGTAAGGGAGAAAGGCTGCAAAAATAAAAACAGACAAATAAAGAAACAGACAAAAAGCCCAACAAACTCTAGTTTCCGAGCGCATAGTATACTCTACTAACCAATTAATTTGGAGAGTGTCGATTAACTGTTTCAACAAAAACAAAGAAAACAAATAAAACAAAACAAAATAAAAACTCGAGTTTCGGGGAGCTTGGTAACCCGCTATATGGTACGTACAAACGCGGCTACTAAGTAACACTCGTGGACCTTATACGTACAATTTCCTTCATAATACCCTATCAGTACAATGATACAACATCGCTTGTTCACCCGGATCGTTCGCATTCATGATCATGCATGTCTTGATAAAGTGTTTACTATCTTTCCAGTATGTAGAATATCTACGCGCCATTAGCCGGATCCACACGTATAACAACATAGCGGGATGACGACCCAGGATGACGATTGAACTCCAAATCTCGAGATTTTTCCCCCTCTTCACGCGTTTGCATGTACCGACAATATTTACGCAGCTGCCACACAGTAGTGTGATGTTGTCATTTACCCATTATTGTGATGCTCGCTTGAATGATGGAATATAAAATCTGGAGATGAGAAAAGTAATTTCGGTCAGCCGTTTACGCGGTTACCGGGAGCAAATCAGCGCACTATTTCAGAAATCAAGTGCAAGATTTGTTGGGGGTACCGTCGCGATGCTGATCGCGCAAATTAGTGGGATTTTGTGTGCACATTTGCAAAAATCTCGAGATTACGATGGTCATGTAAATCTTGAGATTTGTATCCCGCTTTTTGGCATACGCGCGAACCCTAATAGTGGCTCTTGTGTTTGTGGGGATATAGTTGTGTGCAAAACTTAGAACAATGTACAGTACACTGTATTTAAAAAAAAAAAAAAAATTACGGCCTAATAGTACACCATGATATAGTCTACTGCCGATTCCACAGCAGAGTAGATTACCAAAGGAACTGTTCACACAGTTTGAACAACCACCGTGGATACTCGCTGTGATGCCATCAACGTCGTTCCCCAATGTTCAACTCTTTAGACAGGTGGGCAGTGGTAGCAGCGGGCCAGATGGAATGACAGGCCTCGGGCTGGGCATGGTTTTCGCCAGGAACGTTCAGGCTGTGAAGGGGCTCAGCCGAACTTCGGAGAGGTGGAGGAAGAAACTTTTCAGGAGGAAGAGACTTTTCAGGAGAAAGACAGATGGATAACGCGACTTGTCTCTGGCGATACTTCGTGGCCGGGAATAGAAAATCGGCATGTCCGAACCTCTCCAATTTCTTTAGTGCTTTTGGTTTTGGTTTTGTTATTTTGTTGAACACATCTGCCTGTGTAATAAAGAACAAAACAAAAACATTTTCATATATAATTTTATCATTACCATGGTTCCATGAGTAGAGATTTTCTTCAACTAATATACGATTCGATTGCACATCCCGTAGTTTATGTACCAGAGTAAAATGATATTCACACAATGCCTTCCATTCTGACTAATAAGAAATTCGCGGGATAAAAATAAGCGTCATATAGGCCGATATAGGCCTTACGTGTTTTCACATTCTACAAAAAAAAACACAAAACAAAATAAAACAAAAACACAAATACACATGCACACACACACACACACACACACACACACACAATGCGAAAAAGAACAGGTCACGTTTGTTGATATATTTATTAGAATAACAATACCTTTGTTGACTGGCTTCCAATGCGCATTCCTGTCTTTTCTCGATTTGCTCCTGAGATCTATAAAACAAAATTGATACAGTGGAATTAGAGATTCATTCTTTTTTCACGCGTAAACGTATATTGAAAGAGTAACGTCGGGTCATATAACGTATCTCATTGACTACCATGATTCATCGCAATATCCCGCGTTCCCTGTTAATGGAATCAATTGAGTTCTCACAAGTTAATTCCGAGACAAACTTGAGTTTTATTTATTCATTTATTTTTGGTGTCCTGTTCGGATCGCTTACAAAAACGTTCAATTCGAATTTTGATGGCCCGAAAAAAGAAATGTATCGTGGCCTACCAATGAAAGGAAACTTTTTTTTTTCGACACAGTTCTCCGATGGAACCGTCAAAATATAAACTGTTTAGAAGTTTGGTGGTCTGATTTCATTTTCAGAGGTCCGAGAAACCACTAAAGTGCCATTTGAGATGTAGAGTATCCATAGCCTACTGAAAGTGTAAAAGGAAAAGACATTGGTTGCATTCATAACCGACAATCTATGAAAAATTATACACGCATTGTTCCCAGGATGAATCCCTTTTGAGAAAAAAAAATACATCTGAAGATTTTTTTTTTCTCAGAAGGGATTCATCCGGGGAACATAATCATAGCATCCTAAAAAGTTTTAGAACCTGACATCAAGCTGTTCTCACTGACTGTGATAACAAATTATGAAATGGAAATGGAATTATGCAACCTGCAAATCATCTCATAGCTTGTCAAATTACAAAATCTATTTCATATTTCCATTTATTATAACTTTCATAATTATTCAGCACTTCAATGAAAAGGGCACATCAAAGCAAACAGCAATTCATCATGATGGATCTATGTACAGTATGTACGATCTACATAGATGGACAAAACTGACACAGTGAATGAACAACCTACATTCTCTACGGCATATACATGTAGAGTCTCAGTCAATTTAATAATAACAAACAGTAATTGAAGAGCTTTGAAAACAAAAGCAAACAAATCAAAATACAAATCAAAATACATGTAAAAAAGTATATAGGATACTACGCAGAGAAAATTGAATGAAAATGATACGCAAACACACGCACATTATCATGATGCATCGGACCACTGAACCTCCGCCAAACGGCCAGCGTTAGTCGTTATGTTGCAGGTATAGTATACTTCATTTTTATGATTATGATATGACAGATTAATTACATCATAAGGATGAGCTATATAATATGATGTAGAAACGGTTATTATAAATAGGGGCTACTCAAAGGTAGAGAAAAGAAAATGACACGACGAGGGTGTAATGCTGCCGCGCCATTGTGTTCCCCGGTTTCTGATACTACCTAGTAGTATACAGTGTAGATCATCCCCTTCCAAATCTCATGTAAACTATACTCGACAGAAATTATGATCACCCCTTACCCCATTCTCTTTGGGCACATATTATTCACTTGTATAATTAATAACGAATATTCCTTCATTTTTGACTAACGAATCTTCTTTTTGGAATAACGAGCCTTATTTCGTTTTCGGATCGATACACATAATCTTGAGAATACTATGGACGCTTCAGAATAAGGAAATTTATTTCATGTTCAAATCAACGAACACTCGGCACTAAGGGACCCTACTTCCTTCTCGTTTGGCCGATTACCCCTTGCGAATTTCATTATTCAGAAGTCTACTTTTCTGAACTTTTTACACGCATAAAACCTTGAAAATCAAGGTGAAAAAATAGAGTAATCAAGTCTTTTGTGGGTCATCCTACATACATCTTTTCTAGCAGGCACAGGATATTCTTCACGAGATAAACTTCAAGCTCTCACATCATGCACTTACGGATAAAGATGGGTCGGACTGACTAAATTCTACACTCAATGCCTGAGGCTGTATACTCACTTTTTCACTCAGGACATCGCGAGCTGGGGTCGGTAGATCCAGGACATGTCGCGTCGGTTCATTTCTACGGGATGAAGGCATCTTGTCCAGTTTCAATAATCGCGATCCCTTCGTTGTCCCCTACGCCTCATTTCGAAATATTCTATATTCTTTTGCGAGATTTCTGGGTCGGAGACGTATGTATACCTCGTCTTGCAAAACCTAACTGTTTCAGTTGCTCTCGAGTCGGAATCCGTAGAGCTCTATACGCAGCATCACACCGAGGAAAAGAGACTATATGCCCTCAAGTAAACAAACGGAAAGACGCGACGGCTGATAGCGCAGTGCGATCACAGAACTCCACGCACACACGACGTGCATACAGGTCTGCAAATGTGCCATGAACCCCCATGATTACGCAATATTCCCTTGCTCGCCGCACCGTCTCTCTCCCCAATTCACGGAGGTGAAAAGGTCAACCTCCCAGACCAAGCCGTGCGGTACACATCGCTCGCGTGTGCGGAAGATAACGGTTGAAAAAGCCCCAAGCCCAATGTAGTCAAATTCAAACGGTAGAGGGAGGTAAGGTCGTATCACGGGGGAAAGTGTGGGTCCCACACTTTTATCGGACGACGTATTTTTGCATTTCTCAGCCATTTCTAGACCAATTTTTGTCAAACAAACTTTGAATTCCCCATAAATTTCAATGCTCTTTCATATTTCATAAGTAGTTTCTCATTATCTTGCCAAAAAATTTCATTCCGACGTGCCATCATCAACCAAAACAGGACCTTCCCTTTAATACTGCCTGATACTTCTCAGAGAGATTCTTCTCCTTGATGTGGATGGAATACGCATACATGATACATCCCTATAAACTACCCTTGACCCTTAATTTATCTCACAATAGGTACATATGCACATTCAATGTCCTCATTCCTTACATTTTCAAATGGAGACCATCACTCGGCCACAATGCGCAAAACTGAAGAAGAAACTTGTCCCCAGTCAGATGCACATGACATCCAGAGATTCAGAGAGAAAAAAAAGCAAGAAGTGGCAGGTTGCACGCACGGTTGTCCCAGCTTACAGAATATAGGAGGAATTCAATTAGCGGGTTGTGGGAAGTCAAGGGTATCAAGTGCTGTGAGAGGCAAGGGGAGGTTGGGGGAGGTAACCCCTCCCCCAACTCTTCTTTTCCCCTTCCCCTCCCCATTCCCATTTCTCCCCCTCCCTTCCCTCAAGCTCTTTCCCACCCTATAAACAAACCACCATGTTTCATTACCACCTAACTAAAGGGATGGTAAAATTTTGATTGAGATTGATTTGATTTGATGTGATCAAATCAGATGGGGCTTCAGGTTTCCAACTTTTTTGTGAGAACCCTTTTTTGAATATCAAAGAGCATACAATTCTCTACGAAGAATTGGAGTCTATCTGATGAAACTTGGTTTTAAAATGACTGATATCCAAAAACAAAGAAGCCCTACTAACAGGTGGGACCAACCTATCATTAGGACCACTCTGTTTTACTCTTTTATTTTTTATTTTTTTGGAGGGGGGGGGGATATCTCAGCCCTTTCAAAATCAATTTTCATCAAACAAACTTTGAATTCCTATTCGAATTGCATATTCTTTAATATTTCATAAATTGTTCACAATTATGTTAATTGAAGTTAAAATCTGAATCCCCCATCTCAAAAAAAAAACCCTTTCCATCCATTTAACTCCCTATTTTCAATAGGCCTCCAAAACCATTGCTAGATAAGAGGAAAGACAGGGAATTCTGGGAAGACAGGGAATTCTGGGAAGGCAGGGAACCATTCTTGTGAATTAAACTAAATTTGTCTTTTCCCATTTCCATCTTTCAAAGACTGCTGACACATGGGCGACAAGCCGTCAAGTTGCATGAGATTGACCAGTAAATGGAGCATAGAGCGTGAAGTTGTTCATCCTGACTGCCTTTCAAAATGCTCTACCAATTCAGCGAAACAGGCTTTAAAGAACCACTCTTCCTAGAACGCAAAGAGTGCACAATAGTAGAATTGACATCGATGTGAATTAGCAGATACAAATCTTGACATTTGCATTGTGATCCAAATCTTCAGATATTTGCCTGTGTGGACATAAAAAGCCCACTAAATGGTGCAATCAGCACTGCGATCAAACTCCCAAGAAATCTTGCAATTATTTCAGGATTTTCGTGATGACTTGAGAAATACTGCCATTATTCACTTGAGCATCCACACCTCATGATCTTTTATCTCATCAATTATAACATTCATGAGTGAATAGCACACAAACACAAGGGCAAGGGTCACCATTTCAGTAGATTTCTGGCAAGCCCAGTTTGGTCAATAAATTATCACTTTCAAGCAAATAGCAGGATATTTCTATCCATCTTTCAGAACGGGCATAAAAAAATCTCAGTATCTAGATCGCAATCGTTATCCCGCTATTTTGCCTGCGTAAATGTGACTGCTGTGGTCAGCACTGCATCAAGCTGGTCAGGTCCTCTTTAGCAACAAGATCAACTGGGAAGGGGGGAAACTTTTCGTTGCCATGCAGCAAACCAAAGCAAAGGACATCAGTCCTTATTTTAGCAGCAAAAAAGCAGGGTCTCGTCTTTGTGAAATCGGAGCTTAGTGCCCAATTTCCTCCGCACCTGGTGCCCGCCGTCAGTAACACTGCCATCCACCTTATCGGGTGGAATTAGGGGGATCCCCTTAATAATGCGATCTCCTCCTCTTCCTCCTCCTCCTTCTCCACATCCTCATCTTCTCCCTGCCGTGAATGTACGAGCGATGGCATCCCATGCTAATACCAGCGTTGCTACCCCCCTTTTGACTCACAAGGGAAAAATTGAGAGGCATGTGAGACATTCAGGCTGGGTTTGTCTCCCAGCAACCTCAGTTGGTCCCAATCCTTTAACCGTAACGCATCGTTCTACCTTCTTTCTTTTTCCCACAATATATTTGAAAATAGAATTAAAAGGCAAGAAAAGTTTATGATAATTTCCCCCTAGCACATTAATTCTTTTATTACAATCATTCATCACAGAAAAAAAAAAATCTTGTCTAGAAAAAAAAAAATCACAAGCAACATATCAGAGAAAATTTGAGTGAAGGAAGACAATGACACTTAACATTATGATCCTTGAATGTCAGTCAAAACATCTATTATGATTCTTTTGGCAACTAATCATTTTTATATTAGTCATATCAAATGTACTTTCTGTTGGATAATACCCTTTGTGTGCTTTTTGCTTATAAAGGACATCCATGGACAAAATTTGTCTTGACTACGCATAAAGAGACCCCCAAATCATCTCCCTCTGTTGCGGTGCCTGTGAAAATTAAGACACGCTGATCATATTGCACCCCGTGTGGGGTTACGGGAGAAAAACTTTTAATTTCCAAAAAACATACAATTACTGCTTGTTCCATCAACAAAACATGAGTAATACACAAAAGACACGGTCACATGAGCGAGTCAACTCCTCTGCTCAGCTCAGAGGATGTCATGCAAGATGACTTGCAGATATTCAGAATGAATTTTTTGCCAATTCATCTCAAAAGCAGTTCTTGATAACACAAGTGGATGCTAGCAGTGAAAAGTCACCATTTCCGTCACACTGAATGTTCTTTCCCCTCCTTCAGCAAATGTGAGATCTTTGTTTTCTCTATGGCTCAAGAAAGGTGAAAACAAATTTTTCATGAAAAAAACAACTCTAAGTTCAAGCTATTCTTATGGCTGCAGTAAAACTAGAATAACATAATTTCATAAAAATCAGATTTTGAAAAAAAAAAACATGGAATTGAACCTTTTCGTGATGAATTTCTGAAATTGCATAGACTCTGTACCAAACCCTCCTACTTCCATAGCCAATGGATTAAAGTATGTTACGCAAGGGTGATGTTTGATATTTCGAAGGTTTGTTAATCAGAAGAAGAAATAAGACTCATTATTCCAAAGGTTGGTTATTCCAAAACATGCAAACCTCCTATAACTAGATGTTTGTTAATCCAAAAAAGAAACAGGGTTCATTAATCCAAGCATTTGTGCCATTATTCTGAAGGTTCGCTAATCTAAAAATGGAATAAGATTTGCTGTTCCAAAGGTTTGTTATTCCAAAAATGAAAAAGGTCCATTATTCTGAAGGTTTGTTAATCCAAACATAAAATAAGGTTTATTTATTCATCCAAAAACAAACAAACAAACAAACGGTGTGTACTAATGAGCCTTTGGAATTACAAACCCTACTACATTTTCAGACTAACACATCTTTCAAAAAACAACCCTTATTTCATTTCTGGATTAATGAACTTTCGGAATAACAAGCCTCATTTAATTTTCAGATTAAGAAAACTACAGAATAATAAACTCTATGTCATTTTTAGATCAACGAACTTCCAGAATACGGAATCTTCTAAAAAATGTATCTACGGAAGAATGACCCTTTGGAATAATGAACTCTAACCATTACAAAATAGTCATGACAGTGATATTTATTACAACTTCATAAACATATATAACAAAAAAGTTTCTGCATTGACTCACTCCACTTATTACTCTGTATGCACAAATATCGTTATGCCCTACTATAGTACTATAGAAAATATGAAAAGAAGTTCTGCTATTTTAACTGAGACTTTCACATTGGTTATTTTTCTACACTGAATCACCTAGCTTCCATGGAAAAACCCTGGAAGAGGGAAGTTATTGGCAAAAGAACAGCAAGATTTGTAGAGAAGAGCTTTGATAGGGTCTTACAGAGCAACTAGGAATCTTGACAATTTCCTGATTTTTACCCAACAGCTGAAATCTGGCTGCATATACAATATATTTGTAGGAACAGCTTGCGTTCTAATGAAAGCTTAGTTGTAGGTTTCAGCGAACAAACAGAGAAGTCCTTGCCCCTTTTACCCCAAAAAAGTTTAAACAGTTGATGGATGACAAGATCTGTGTGACTGAATGCACAGCACCAGGAATGAGCAAGAGTTGTCTCATTAGCAGGGGGTTAAGTTCATTTCCTTTCCACCTGCTACAGTTGAGTAAATCCAAAGGGGCGTGGCAGGGAGGAAAGGGCTGTGAAGGGATGGTGTTGGGTAAGGAAGGGGGGGGGGGAGGGGGAGGGGATGGAGGATGATGCTGGACCAGACAGCTGTACAGACTAGAAATAGAATAGGTCCAGATCTTGACAGCTGTTGCTGACGCACCTTAGTCATTCATTCCTTCAGTCTATCACCATGAACGGCCTGCTTTACCTGATGACATTAGACAATGAGAGTATTCTCTTCTAGGGCTAAGTAAATCTTAACCTTTTGAGCAAACATTGCCAAAGAATGTAAAAGATTAGGTATTTCTGAATAAGTATTATTCACAATATATGGTTTTCATTGTGGCTTCTGCTGCTAGCAGTGAACAACTGAATTCAAATACCCTTCTCAGCAATTCATTCACTGTAATTTCAGTACATTACCGTAATCACGTATATATGCAAATACATTTGCATCTACGAGTAGTTTAGACACAAATCGTTTTGAAGAGAAAACAGGATTTTATTCTGTAATTACTCAAGGAATCACGTCAACAGGGATCTTTTAAACTTGAATATTCCACACAAAAGAGATTAAAGATAATAAAAAGTTTTGGTACCTCAAAAGTTTCCCTGAATTTCCTTGTCTTGGTTTGTGTTTCACGTTAAAGTACGTTGTCTGTGAGATTTACTCGCCCCAAAGTGCTCTCATGTCTTTGTAATCATGCAATAATGGTTTCGCACACAGCATGCATGAATATCTTGTCTGTAAATATCAAATGAAACAACACTTACTACAGTATTATATTTCTTGTGTGTAATATGGATATGCAAGGAAATATGATTCAAAACTCATATCAGTCATTGGGTCCTTACAGTTAGTCCTTTACATTTTTACCTTCATATATATCGCCCCCATCTGCTTTTTCACCTCACACCCCATCACCTTCCCCTTCTCATTTCTCTCATTCTCTCCCCCCCCCCCTTTCTCCCTCCCCCCCCCCCCCCCCCCACCACCCCGTGGCCTGGCCAGTCTCTGTCATATACAACCCCATTGCCCTAAAAAGAATCACCCACAACAGGTGTGAAAGATGTCTCACTGACTAGATGGAGGGACATCACTTTCAATTAGCTGATCTACAAAGCAGACCATGACAGTCTGTGCACCTTGCCTGAGATCTCTTCAAGGAAAACCTTACCAGTGGCAGCCATATGGCTGCGTTTATCAACTCACTTCTTGTGCAGAAAATTAAGGTTTCCAAACAACTACCAGGGACACTTGGGCAGTTGATAAATGCAAAGCTGTTTGGATTATGGGGTAAAAAAACAAGTTTCTAAAAATGCCGAAAAACGTGCGATCGCAAATGCGTTTGAACCAGAAATGCATTTCTGGAGAGTTGATAAACGCAGAGTCGTTTTGAAACATGACTGTAACTCAGACCTGCCCATGCCAACCACTGCCATCTACACATCTCTGCTCCTCATGTCAAACTGCACCGTGGAGCTGCACTGCACAGTGACATACAATCACTGTTCACGTTGTACAACTTCGCATCTTTTTGCAAAAAATTGCAAAAATTTGCGCATTTTAAATTGCTACCAAAATCTCACAAAATAATGCCATTATTCCTGTGCACAATGTAAGAATTTCAAAATTTGTACCGCAATCCTTATTGCGACCTGATATAACGTGTTAATTTGAATGTAATGAGAACAGTACAAAATGAGGGCATCTGTCACAGCAATTAGCACATCGTTGTTGGATCTAGACATCGATACAACGGATTGTGTGTACAGGTAGAGAGAGGTCTGGGCAGGCGAGTGGAGTATTTCCGTCAAAGGTGTCAGAACAGTGGGAGGAAACGGAGAACACCTGGAGTTCCTGGACCCACTAATCCATCACCATCTGTCTCACAACTGACCAAACAATCTGGGTTATGGTTGTGTGGTGGGTGGGGGGGGGGGGGCATTGATTTAGGGTTCATTGCCTTCCGCTAGTTAAGGACCATTACAGACTTTGTGCACCAGGTGTTTTGTGTGATACAGCATGTCACGTAAGTTGATGAGTTGTCATATAAAATACTTTTAAAAGAAGTCCCTCTGCACACCAGCGGAACTGGTAGCCTATAATATCAACACCCCACCCTAATAATGCTGTGGAAATGAGGGTCAAAAGAATGTGAAGTGGAACAAGAGCCAAACTCTTTCTTCCATGGAGTATTACTGCATTCATAATTGGTCTACTTGTCCCAGTGCTGTATCAGTACCAATACCTCATTTGTACCGCGACGGGGTTGGAATGTGAATGTGCACCTCTGCAAGAAACTACACCAGTTAAGTTTGTCATGATACAGTCCTGTAACAAATTGATACTAGGCTGCATTACATTGCAGCACCCGCTGCTGTACCACGACATGAATGCTTCTTGGTACAACTCCAATGTTGCAAAAAGTTTGGAAAGATCAAACACGCTGCAGTTCGCGATATTGAAGGGGCCAGTCAGTTTGTAAGAAATATATTAATAATAATAAATCTGACAATAATGACATTGCATGTGTATTTTAATGTGCACTTCTCATTTTAATCGATGTTTTTGTTGGATTTTTATTCAAGTTGTTAGACATTCCTTTTTGAGACGATAGATACAATGAAATCACTTGCAAAAAAAAAAACAGCAGCAGTTTGCAACAAGAGTGGCAGAATTTTATTGTGCCATTGATCATTTTTTTTTTTTTTCACGGGCAAAGCCCCAAATGATATGTGCGTAAACAGAAAACAAGTGCTTCAGTGCTGGATGATCCTTCTGCACTGTGAATGCTCTTATCATGGGGCTGCATCGGAGTTGTTCCGAGACAGCGAGAGCAATGTGAAGACCGTTTATTACAGGACTGTTCCAGTGTTACACCTGTATATAGGCATTGTCTCAGCGCAACACTGGTACAATTGTACAAATTTTCAAGGCAATGTCAATGCAGTGTGAATTGTCCTCTCAAATAGTGAAGAAGAGTGAAGCGATTTGGACAGAGGTCACTGAACCTGAGGGGCTGGAATGCAGCAGGGCATGGTTTGGTACACACTCGCCAAGCACACACACACTCTCTCTTTCCCTGGCTGGCTGGCTGACTCAAACCTAGGGGTTCAATGGGATGAACTTCCATGACCACTGCACAGCTGATGATAACATGTGGTCAGCATCAAGATGGACCACATGCCACACGCCAGAGAACGACACCCAAACATTCCATGCACAATGAATGGAACACCACTCTCTCTCCACTCTCTACGGCAAGATATTTCCGTCTGACTTGCTCGAGAAAGTTTACCAGTTTCAAGCTGCTCTATAAGCATGCTACCAGCAGGATGTGGTCAGAGTAGGACGGCCTCCATCAAGAAATACAAAGGTCGTTCACCCCCCAAGATATTATTCACTATATGCCTAACCTGGTCAGTGACAAGGATATGGGACTGTGGTTGTTATGGTAACTTCCCTCCATTCTATTCTGTCCCATCTGTTGAGAATATTTAGAATCAGGAGTGTGTATGTCTGCTCCTGAAATGTAGCTGCTGACAACTTTTATGATGATGAAAAAGGAAGCTGTTCTTCAAACATACAAAAAGAAGACACATACACCTCAAAAGTAATATATTATAGCTTGCAGTATCTGTCAGTAACCTTGGGACATTATTTTCTGGTCTCTTGTCTAAACATTATTCTAACCTAGCTCTGCATTGTGCTATATTTACAACTGGCAGCCGTCAGTTGCTAACTCCACAAAGCCGAGGGTGGGTCACAAATACCCCGATGTAATGTTTTGCAGATGTGTCATAAAGTACCATGTACAATTGTATACCACAACATAGCAAATACGGATCCATACTTAGCAAGCTGTGATCACTATCATCATATCTACATCTGAAGGGTAACAATACACAAAGCAGAAATTATAACAGTCCAATTGCACAGTCAAATGACAACAGATCATTGAACCTTGCTGCAAAGTCACTTTATCACCTTGAAAGATAAATATAGCAGCCATGATTGTCCCAAGAAATCTTTAAACAAATGAAATGGCACCTCAAAAGTTCACTGATCTGAAAAATAACCTCCAACTAAAATGACCTGGCAGGCAGTGTGTTTCACGCCACTTAAGACTAAGAGTAGTCTACTGAGTAACACTATTACCATTTTTACTGGGATTGCACAGTGATCCCATCCAGATGATGTTTTTGATCCATTTGTTTCCATGGAGATTGATTCTTTCATCAGAAGCCAGCTACAATTCTCAGTCAATGACCTTCTTCCAGGAAACATGTGGTTAGAGAGCCAGGGATTTTGTAGGGATGGGGGAGGGGGATGCCCTTGAAAGTTCAAAGAACTGGTTAGGTCACACTTAGTCCATGTGATAGGGATGCAATGATTTGGCACCATGCACTCACAACCTTCTGATCACATTCTATGGCAACTCATAACATACATTAAAGTAACTTTTTGGTTGACCACCTTGTATTTGCATTCTGTACAACTATACCAGCAAGAAATATGCAAACGCCGATATATCCATTTTCATCAACTTGAGATACTTGAGATTGAAGCTGCTGAAAAAAAACCAAAGAAAATACTTTAAAATGTTTCTTGTTAATAAATATATGTGGTAATTCAGGTAATATTTCTAAACATATTTCTTGTTACAAATGTACAATACAAAGTCCAGATCATTGGAAAGATTGAATTTTCTTGTTTTGAGAATGGCCTTACTTGAATAATTTTTAAAATGGCATTTATCTGTTTTCACATGCAAACTCTTCTTCATGTCTATATAATTTCATCTCTTCATTCATACTTGTGCCACTTGCAGTATGCAGAACAGCAACATCTCACTGATAACTATTATTGCGCTGGGAATGCGTACTGATCAATTCTTCGCAGTTTCACAATCTAATCCAATAAAAGGAAATTCCAAACTATGCTATCTGACAAGTATCAAGGGGTGTACACACTGATCCTCTTGAACTTTTGATGCAAGCAGCATGCGATACAACAAACCCCTCAGGCTCATGTGTTTAGCCTCACTCCCAGACTGCAAACTGATATTCCTTGCCCATATTGCGATTCGAGAAGTAAACCATTAAATCATTACTGAACAGGAGTAGACTATGTTTGATTCTACACTCTACAATCTTTTTACTTAAATATGTGAATGAGCAGGAAAAAAAAAAACACATTTAATAGGTCAGGGAAGCATATCTTTCAGTCCAGACAGCAGGCTGATAGTAAATACTTAATTTTTGCATTTTTCATCCCCATCACCCCCCCCCCCCCAAAAAAAGAATCAACAACAACAACAAACAAACAAATAAGACTAGCAGTATATGGAGAAATAGGTTATACAGTGCAAATGTTACTGAATGCTTCTTCATACTGAATAAATCTACTAGCTAACATGGTATGCTACGTTGCTGCCTAGAATGTCGGTTATTTGTGCTGGTCCAAATTGCCCAGAAATCAGAAGCTGGATAACCCTGAAATGCATGCCATATATTTGGCTGGCATATTGAGCAAACTAGGAGATTATTGCACATATTTACATTTGGAATCAAGCATAGAAACTACATTAAAGAAATAAAGTTTCATGCCTCTATGTCAGGATAACAACTTTGCAGTTTTTAGCTTGGGGAAAATACACATAGCACTAGTGACATTTTGGCATGTTGTTGCTGTTGTGATTGTCATTTGGTTCCAGAAATTTGAAGAGAAAAAAAAGATTGAAATCCATGTCTCAAAACAGTGTGCAATATTAGGCAGCCCATACAGCAAGGTAACATATCCCAAGCACAACAACGAAACTCACAGACATACAAGAGAGAATGCATAATTGCAGATATGCACTGCAGTAAGAACAAGCAAATGTCATTCTGAAAGTATATACCCCAAGAAAGGGAGACAAAAAAGGAGGAAATTATGGGGGTCAAGTATTTGGCTGTCTTGAAGGAAGCTCTCCTCTGGCCTCCTCCTCCTTAAAGACATCCAAGGGTATGGGTCATCAGCAATCTCCTGGCAACCTTGATTGGAGGACACAGGTGGAGGGGCTATGTAGGAGGATGGTAAATCACTGAAGATGGCTCAACAATTGGGAGCCAGGGAAGGAGGGGAAAATGGAAGGGAGGTAAGGGAGGGGTGGAGGGGGTAGCACAGTGAAAAAAAAAATATGTGGAGCTAGGGCAGTTAGTCATCCTAGAAATCCCTGCTCACTCCCCCCCCCCCCCCCCCCTTCAAAAAAAAAATAGAAATAGTAAAGGGAGATAACAAAGATAATTCCTAGGGCAGGCTACACCTGTGATGCAATCTATCAATCAAATCATAACTTGATAGAACCTGTCATAATGATATTAGCAAAGTCACAAACACTGATTTCCTCCTCACTTGGTCAACCCTAATTACCCATAGCATCTCCCAAGATGGTTCCCACCACTCCCCCCCCCCCCCCGATAAATTACATGCATACACTTTCACTCACCCAGTACCCTATTCTAGTTGTAGTCACCACGGGGTGCACTGTAAAATCTTTGAGTGCATTTTAATTTCATGAATTTCTCAAAAGCCAAAATTTGCACAATTAAAATGCATGTGAAAGTTCTTGTCTCCACTATATACGTTGAATGCCAGAGACAAGTTACGATTATTTCATGCCACGAAAAAGGCCATCGGCTCTAATTTCCGAAAATTTCATGCTGCAAAAATATCTTGCTTTCCAGTACTTACTACCACCCAGGGATGAACAGCAGAAAACT
The DNA here is from genome assembly GCF_040938485.1 of Diadema antillarum. Lineage (NCBI taxonomy): Eukaryota > Metazoa > Echinodermata > Echinoidea > Diadematoida > Diadematidae > Diadema > Diadema antillarum. The sequence goes on along the minus strand of NW_027271009.1, from coordinate 162,164 downwards.
GCCTCCTTGCATATTTTCATAACTTTAGTGGACTTGAAAGAAACATACAAAGCTTCTGAATACTAAGTACAAACGAAACAATAACATCCGTAATACAACTTTTTCATGATGCTTTACCACATGCAAAAATTCCCCTTCCATGCGGGTGATTTATTTACCCTGCTGATGAAACTAAATTCCAGGTAAACGGCACGCTTTCAAGAGGAATGGTTGAAGACCTTACTTTACCTAACTTTTGCTATAAAATAGAGGACGCTGCCTGAGATCCTGTTGGTGAAAGTGAAAATAAATTCCACCTCTCTGTTTTGGGTTCCGGGTAAATCAAAGTTCAATTAAACAAAACCTCTTGATGAGGAAAAGAGAAGAAAACAAGGGGAGGAGCTGAAACAAAGCATTGCTTCCTGGGTGTGTGATATTCAAATCCTCCTTTTCCGGCAGGTGCGTGCTGATCTAAATTTGTCTTAGGCTGTTTTCACCAGTACCTAAGAGTGCATAATTTGAATCACAATTCTGATGATGCATCACTAGAATAGTGATTCAAATGACGCATTTTGACCGTGTGTATGCAAACTGGAATCATGGATAGAGATTCGAATCATCATTCCAGTCATTATTTAAATGACAATCTGGAGGAGTTTTTCAATCATGATCTGCCAAAATTATGGAACGAAACATAGCTGGCGCCACGTTTTCAAAAGTGAAAACAAAGCCTTACCGCACTCACACTTCAAAGTTTCTATTGTATACGCCATATATTTCGCGAGTCTAAATTTTTGCGAATCAGGACTTCCCGACGATTTCGCGAGTGGTTAATTTCGAGGTCATGGAGTCCTGGGGGGCGTTTCATCAACGAGTTCGTCGGAGGTTTTCACCGACAAATTTGCTATCAGCCAATCAGACGCAAGGATTTACACTGACAACTGCTAAAAGCTAATGAAATCCTTGCGTCTGATTGGCTGATAGCAAATTTGTCGGTGAAAACTCCGACGAACTCGTTGATGAAATGCCCCCCCTGTACTAAACGGAGAAGTGTACACGCATACGTCACATTCACATCGGGATCAGAGTCAATATTTTCACATGTCGTAAAAAAAATCGCTTTTATCGACACACCTTTCTTTAAAGAAATTTTGTACTTTCTCAACATTACAAATACTTCATGTAAATTTACATATTTGGTTGGTCTTATGACTTTCAGGTCAACAGACAAAAGAATGGCACGACAGCTTGTGTACAGCAGGGAGGTAAGAAGTCACCTCCCTGTGTACAGCAATGACATGTACAGCAATGGCAGTTCCATTCATAATGCTACTGCCCTAGGAAATGGTATAACATCTTGCTGTAATATGTAATTAATAAAGTATTAAAAAAATAAAAAATAAACTTAATCCATGAGGACGAATCCCAAGTATACTTGGGCATGTGTCTACAGGAAATGCGTGTTGTAGCAAAATCAGCCCGTCCTCAATGACTCAATAAAGATCGGGAAAAGTATAAAACACAGCATGATGCAGATTTACTTACATTGGAATATGATTACTTTGCATGATCACAAAATGATATGTGTTTCAAGGATTTTTGCCTTGTAAGCACCACATTTGTCTTATCCTCTACCTTGAGTGTTACACAATGTGTGATGTATTCAGTACTGCCATCAATTGAAGATAAGTTTTAAATGTACAAATCTGGTTGTTTGTGCTCGTTTCAAATCTATGCTCAGGCCATAACAGACCTGAAATGGATCCCAGATGCTGCCCCCTGAATGATGAGTGGGTGCAGAGCAAACCTGTGGATGGCTTTCTAGGTTAATTGGACAGACTCCAGGAACCTGAACACATAAATTAACTTAAGTTGAATTCAAACATTGCATCCTGCTTCACTTCCCCTCCATCTCTCCCTCTCTCACTCTCTCTCTCTCTCTCTATCTCTCTCTCAGACCCCTTTCAGACCCCAAAACACTTTGCTGTTATTTTGTCAAATGCTGAACATGGCCTATTTCATGCACAAAAGACAGTGCAATAAAGGTCAAAGTCCATAAAATTTAAGAATTTGCATTACACCATTACACATCATGACAGAATTCATATTTAACTGATAATTGTTGCTTAACAGAAAAAGTTTAAAAGTCACCAACTATACCAGTTTACACACTACAGCATATTCAAATCTATGGATGTTTCTTCCATGCAGACATAGTAACAAACTATATTATTAACCTGTACCTCAAAAATATTTTTCAATACTTGGAATCCGGTTTGTACTAAATTTGTAGGCCTATACATTAGTTGTTCTACGTCGGGAAAGCCTTGAGCTAGCTTTCCGGTTATCAAGAAAAACCCCTTGTCAGAAGGCATGTATAAAACTTGAATATAATATGTTAGTAAACTGGTCGAGTGATAAGACTGCACTCTGTGACTATGCATGTTTGTTTTTAACACAAATGCTCTCTTTTCTAGCTTAGAAAAAAAATGGATGCTTCATGACCTTTAAACTGTCATTCAGCTCAGTCTTTTCTCATCAGAGTGAAGCAAAGCAGAGATGAACAAGAGATGGCACTTCCACAAAACAATGCCTCCTGATGTAGTAAATCGACTTCATATTGAGCTGAAGGTAATTCATGATGCTTTGTTGAATTGTGATTCATCCCAAATCCACTCCAAGATATTCTTCAGTATTCTGTTCACACCAAAGAAACATATTTCAAAGTACTTATTGTTCTGCTATCCAGTGGCATTTATCTAAAAAAAAATTCTGAGCAGAATCACGATCCTAAATACGTTTGTGTCATTTTGGGGGATATATAAACGCAACCATGTTTTTAAAAGCACAAATTTAGAAACATCAATTTGAACACCATTCAGAGGGCAATTAACGATCACCTTTCTGCGAGTAGATAACCACAATGCCGTTTTGCAATGCGTTTTCTCCAAGCTGCCAAGGTCAACTTCCAGTACCACTACACTGTATAAGTCATTAGTTACAAAAACGCATGCGCCTCAGTTGACCTCTACTTCCTCAGTCAAATGGCACAAAGCAGCTCCGCAGTGATAACACTCAAATCGCCATTATACGACGTTTAGATAAATGCCGCACGCCGAGAATCTCTTTTCAAACCAGGTACATTGGTACGCACCATTCAAAAACGTGTTTTGAAACGCGATTCTCTCTCTGGAGGTAGATAAACGCGAACCTATTTTGTCCAGTCTGAAAGGGCTCCATCTCTCTATCTTCTGCCTCCTCCTCCCTCTGTTCAGCCATGTAATTAATCACGACTCTCTCACCGTACCGACATGATCTCTTGTCGAACACACATCACATGAAGGGTGAGGGCTTGCAGGGGGAGGAGGAACAGAAGACAGGAGGACCCCCTGCATGATTCACCACCACCAGTACGTTCCTCCAGACAGAAAAACTTGTGTCCAATAAGATCAAGAAATGAGATCTTGAGAAGTGAGTAAGTGAATGCCCATGCTGAATTGAGAGGAGTGTACGATTCTTTGAATAAGAGCTATTTAGCAGCTCATTCAGTATTTCTGTCAGCATTTTGACATCTACTTTCATTATTTCTAATCATAATGCAACAGTCACAGGGGCTTTATTTCTACTCTTAGAATGAATATTATCCTTCTTCATACATAGGCCTATATTCATGTATGTATAAATACTGTGTGTATATAATATGTATGACAGCGATTATGCATACCTATACATACATATAGATATATACATACACAAATAGGCCTATGTATGACATTGATATAATCACATGATAGTTATATATCTCATCTCCCTATCTATCTACCTCATATCTCATATGTTTCCATTTTTTTTTCCTTCCTCCACTAGACTTGGCAGACGCCCGATACTGAGTAATTAGGGAGCATGTTGTGTGCAGCGAGCCAACCTAGTACTACTGCTGCTGGAGTAAACTAAAGAGAGGACTACCTTCACCTGTAACTGTGCGTATGGTGTCAGCCAGAGATGAGAGATTATCTCAGCACGCGGCCCGTTGGGGACGCAGGGAAACACGATGAACCGACACCTGCAAGACATATGGCCTACACACCCAATGCCAGCAGCAGCCGGTAGCCTCGCTCCCAGGCTTGACCTCGAAACATGTTCTCTCGCTAGTGCTCTCCCTCCCCCCACCCCCCACCCCCTCTCAATCACGCTGAATTAATCAAGCAAAATACTTCAGTCAGATCTTCAATTATTCCTCCATACGTGCTCTGCGAGCTGGAGATGAATATTCTTTGCAATCAGTTTCTGTTTATAAGACTAATCACTTGGATAACTTGCATAAATGCCACTGAAGTGTCCGTTTTGTGATTTCTGAATTTGATTAAATCAACTGTAGGGGGAAAGTATTTAGCACATGAAACCCATCATATCTTGTCACACATTCTAGAGGAGGATCAAAATGTTTTTGCTGAGGCTGGTTATAACTCAACACACCTCGATATAAACTGTTGATATACATTACATAATGTCTTCTCCTCCACCCCACCCCGCACCTTTTTTTTTTCTTCACATATGGAGTCAACTCTGTTTTATTCTATGTACATAGATTTATGGTCCTCTGCTGCAGGGCTTCCCTATAGCACTTGTCATCACGTTACAATTTGGGAATATCACAATCGTCTTTACACCTCAAAGAGTTTGAGGGGCATATGTCCGTGACATCCAATACTAGCTCTCCAGAGGAATCCGTATATATCATTTTGCCTGCTCTGGCACGGCTGATAGAAACTGTTGATATGTGCAATACACAGGAGAGGTACTTTGTATTTCACGCTTGTGAAGGAACTTGGAACTCTCATATAGAACTTGTGGACACATGTAGAAGCATGTGCTGCACCGACAGTAATATCTTTCTATCAAAAGCTTGACGATCAATTAAATCATGTTGGGCCAACTGCTGTCTGGAGTTGCTTTTTGATTGTTTTGCTCCATTTTGGATACAAATCAGCAAATCAGAATGGTTGACTTAAATCTTTTAAAGTATTCCCCCAACATATTTTGAACACATAAGTTTTTATTTGATAGATATTTACTACTTTGGAATATTCAAGGAACTTGCGAACACATGTAGAAGCATGTGCCGTGCTGAAAGTGATATCTTTTCATCAAAAGTTTGATGATCAATTAAATCATGTTGGGCCAACTGTTATCTGGAGTTGCTTTTGATTGTTTTGCTCCATTCTGGATACAAATCAGCAAATCAGAATGGTTGACCTAAATCTTTTATAGTATTCCCACAACATATTTTGAACACATGAGTTTTTTAATTTGAAAGATATTTATTACTTTATATAAGGAACTTGCAAACACATGTAGAAGCATGTGCCGTGCTGAAAGTGATATCTTTTTATCAAAAATTTGACAATCAATTAAGTCATGTTGGGCCAACTGTTATCTGGAGTTGCTTTTGATTGTTTTGCTCCATTCTGGATACAAATCAGCAAATCAGAATGGTTGACCTAAATCTTTTATAGTATTCCCACAACATATTTTGAACACATGAGTTTTTTAATTTGAAAGATATTTATTACTTTATATAAGGAACTTGCAAACACATGTAGAAGCATGTGCCGTGCTGAAAGTGATATCTTTTTATCAAAAATTTGACAATCAATTAAGTCATGTTGGGCCAACTGTTATCTGGAGTTGCTTTTGATTGTTTTGCTCCATTCTGGATACAAATCAGCAAATCAGAATGGTTGACCTAAATCTTTTAAAGTATTCCCACAACATATTCTGAACACATTAGTTTTTATTTGAAAGATATTTAATACTTTAGGCCTATATAAGGAACTTGCAAACACATGTAGAAGCATGTGTCATGCTGAAATGTGATATCTTGTTATCAAAAATTTGACGGTAAATTAAGTCATGTTGGGCCAACTGTTATCTGGAGTTGCTTTTGATAGTTTTGCTCCATTCTGGATACAAATCAGCAAATCAGAATGGTTGACCTAAACCTTTTAAAGTATTCCCACAACATACTTTGAACACATTAGTTTTTATTTGATAGATATTTACTACTTCATTTGAGGAACTTGCAAACACATGTAGAAGCATGTGCCATGCTGAAAGTGATAGATCTTTTTATCAAAAGTTTGATGGTCAATAAGTCATGTTGGACCAACGGCTGTCTGGAGTTGCTTTTGACTGTTTTGGATCCAAATCAGCAATCTGAATGGTTTGACCTAAATCTTTTCAACCATTCCTACAACAGATTTAAAGGTATTGATTACCACTGGGAGCAGTGATTGAAAAAAAAAAATTGAGTTATCACATTTGATGCATATGCGTAGGTCAGTTGTATCACAAAACATCTCACCATACTGTCAGTGTATACAAAATCCTTAATAAAGCTTGAAAGATAGGGAGATACAAATGTATCACTATTTTTCTCAATAAACCATAATTGCACACAGTCTATTCAGTATTCTAAAAACAATTTTTATAACTATTGTTGACATTTGTATATTTGATAATACATAACATTGATTTTACTGATTAACATTTTTACATTGTTTCTATCCCTCATGCGCATCTTAGAACTTATTTTGAAGCACTAAAACTGGGTTTTTGTTTCATCTGCAAATGGTTAGTAGTTTTTTAATGCCTTTAAACGTGGCTGTCAATACATTCTTTCTGAATTTATTTGGCACATGTGCTACTGCTAGCATCTTTCACATGATTGCGATATAAAATTGGAACTTTACCAAGTCTTCACTTCTAATGGGGACCAGTGACTTCACTATCTATTTTGAAGCTTTCAAGGCAAAAGCATATTGATAACAAGACTTCAGACTTCAATCTTTTATGAAGGGAGATTGAATCATCGTCTTTTCACTTCTAACGAGTAGGAATGATTCATTTACTACTCCCCCTTTTTTTCTGGTAGTGGATGAATCCCTTTATCTGGTTATGTACATATTTAATATCTAATTAATAAAAAAATCCCTATTCATCATATTTCTAATGACAACCATGATAAACTGGAAATTCTGAAATGAGTGCTGAAGGTAGAGACTACCAGTGTCCTGCCCCCAAAGATACCATATGGTAATTGATCCACCAAGCACAGGGGAGGACACATGGATGGTGGGGCCCTCAAATTATGTCATTCATGCAATTTCGGTGGCATGGGGCGAAGATAATTGTCTCAATCTTGGATCCGTGGCTCGGAACCAACTTTCTCTCGCTCGCTATCACTTTGCGACTCCTCTCTTCACTCGCCCACAGGTCGAGGTGATAGGATGCGAATGTTCACATCACGTGCACTGGGAGAATCAGAAACAGGTTTCCCCAACAAGTTTATACATTGTACTTTCAGTTGTAAGCCACAAATGAGTTACCTCCAAAGAGAGTGAAGACCAAGCGGATAGAATGGATGGCAGTTCTTCAAAATCAAACAAAATCAAAGTTAAACAAGTCTCCAATAACAGTGATTCTGGGTCATGGTCACATACAGTATACACGTCACATTATATTTTGCAGGGCTTTTATTTTCCTGAATTTTGTGAGTCAGGTGCTCTTTGCAAAGTCAACCATGTGCAAAAATATCAACTCTGATATTGTTGGGCAGTCCTGATTTGCAAAAAATAGACTCATTAAACATACGGTGAATACAGTCTTTCAAGGGGATAAAGGGGATGATATATATCATGGCCACATGCGGCCACTATTCACTTGCACACCATCTTCACTAAATTCCCTCCTTAGACATGATTTCAAGAACAAGAAATCATATGTCCTTCAATCATATGTCCTTCACACTGAATTGTTATACTGATGCAATGTAAGGCAATGATAATGGCTAAAGCTGTTGAACATACAATGATAAATTTGTAATGGGAAAGGGGATACAGCTGCTGAATATTATTTTTTTTTTCAATATAAAAACCAATGATAGAGTTGTAAATCAATGGCCCTGTGGCCCTAGCTGTCTACTTTGTATCAATACGATTGTGGCAGATATCATCTTTACTGCAGACATGTGTAATACTTCCACAATCCTTATTGTGATGAAACTTTTGCAGTTCTATCAAACTTGACTTGATTCATGTTTTGCTTTCATACCTTCCTGGTTCTCTCTTAACAAAATGCTCATGAAGGCAGCATACCTTGTCAGTAAAATTACTCTTATGAAAAAAACAACAACAAACAAACAACAACAAGAAGCATAGAAGCATAACCAGAAAAAGAACACTATTCATCTGCCAAATGGAAATGACTGTTGGCTAGGAAACCTCTTTCTGTCAGTGTTGCACTTTTTAATTTGTTAAGTCTTTTAACTTTCTTGGTTTGGGTTTGAATGGATCATTCTGTTTTGTTTTGTTTTTCATTTGGCTGAGTGTGACAGTACATTTGTTTTGTAGCATTTCAAAACAGATTACGGTACATGTTAGTGACATTTGTGCAACACCAACAAAAGCAACAACTTCATAGAGAACATCATGTGTTGAGAGTCTGTCACAATCCAGAGAAAAATATTCCCAATCCCATGTCATTACACTAATGATATAGAAACATTTGAGGGCCCTCCGAGACCGCATAGGGAAGAGACTCCATGGCAGTGTCACTAACACCGTGTGCCCTGGGACGAACATGAAACAGCTGGCAACGAACCATGGCAGAGGAGCTGGGGGGGGGGGGGGATGGGGGGAGAGACATGGATGGGAGGAACATAGTGAGGGTGTGGGGCATAAGACAGGAGTCATGGGTTCTGCTCTGTTACTTCCAAGCCTGCAGAATGACGACAAAACGAGAATCTGTCAGTGATCTATATCACACTTGAGTGAGGGGGAAAAATCACATAGCAGTACCGCAGAGGTTTTGGACCGGAGCTGTGAGCCAGTCATGCACACATATATTTCAAACTTAACTAGATCCCATGCATGAGGGGTTAAACAGGACAATCCCTGCTATACATGCAGATTATATCAACTTGCAGTCAGCATTGTTCACCTGGAAGCTTCCTTTTCCCCATATGCATTATTTTTTAAAATCATAATGAAATTACAATGATCTCAATGCATAAGATACATTTCACTGTATAAAGAAAAAGCAAATCAGTGCATAAAGTCTAGAATACTGTAATAATGACCTGTCATTATTGCATTGGGTGAATGGAACTCAACACATGCATATGGATTTAGGCTGCGTTCATGCTAGAACTAGAACACAACTAGAATTGTGTTTCTAAATGCGTTTAGTCCCTAAATGTGTTAAGGTGCGTTGCATTCATGCGATTTTTCCATTTAAACACGTTTCAAAACACCAATCTGAAACGCAGAAAAAAGGGTGTTTTGAATCATGATTCTGCCAGAATCACAACTGCAGAAACCGCATGAATGCAACCGTGATTTCAATCATGATTCTATGACGTCATTGTGCGCTGTGCACGTGCTTGTGTCAAGGGGTATCCAACAGCTTCCTGTTCAGTTCACGCGCATGTGTACGTCTAATACAAATCATGTGTTTCGGTGCCATACTTGCACTAGTTTGTTACTACATCAACACCATACACCGATTCTATGCTAGTATCTAGCTGTCTATTATGATAGTACATGTAATTACTCTCCGATTGAGTTGATAATAGTAATGGCTACAGCTGTTCCACCAAAGGAACCAATTGGACAGACAAAGAATTAAGATTGTTCCTCGTTCTGTGGACAGAGCCTGAATGCCAAAGCGAATTGGACGGTATTCACCGAAATAAAAACGTATACAATAAACTCACTAATCAGTTGGCAGAAGAAGGATGTAACAGGAGGTCAGGCTCGAGTTGTAGACACAAGGTCAAACTGCGCAGTGCGCTGCGCAATGGTAGAGGGGTAAGCTGAGCCCGAATCAGCGTTGATGAAAGCCCGCATGAACGCTCTTCTGCGGAGACCGTGATTTGAAACGCCGTTTTGAATGATTCATGTTTGTGATTCTGGCTACAAAATTTGCATGAACGCACCCTTAGTGACTGCTGTGACACAGTAGTAAAACACATCTGTGAAAGTTCGAGAAAACTTTGTACTGTATTCAAAGAGACATATTTCCTCGTCTCATTACTGACATATTATGTAATAATATGCACTATTCTTCCTGCTTTCTGAAGGAATGAAGAGCTCATTCATACTGTAATTTATAGAACATGTAAACATTTGTGATACAGGGAAAACTCGATAAACGAACACTGCTATAACGAGATATCGGTTATTACGAAGAAAACGGCTCGGTCCCTACCATCTCGTTATATCAAGTTTCCCCTGTACTAGTAATCCCTAGATATGTTATTATACAAATGATGCACAGGATAGAGTGCGTTAGTGGAGGCGTATAGTGCACTCGAGGGTATTTACAATTGTGAAACATGCACGAGGCGAAGCCGAGTGCATGTTGCACTACATTGTAAATACCCAAGAGTGAGCTACGCCTCCACTAATGCCACGAAATAATGCTGTGCATCATTTGTTTTATAAAATGGGTCGAAAATTCGACAACTAACAGCATTTTTCAGTGTTTTTCACGTACTTTTGTGGGTCAAGACGTCCGAAGATGCTCGTCCCAAACATTTACGCACGTCGCACTCGGAAATCCCGCACATACAGTATAAGTATGATGGGGGGTTGGGTTTCCGGACACTTCAGTTCCCGCATGAAAACTTACTTATTTTACATAGAATATGGACCCTTTACCTTAAAGACTTGATATAGACTCCTCATATAGGCCTAATAGACAACATACTGAAAACGGCGAGAGAATTAACCTGCTAAATCGTTGGATTTGCCCTTCAAAGTGACTTCATGTACGCGTCCGGTCCCACAACGCTCGGTCTACTGTACTGTACAAAGTGTACGTATATAAGAGTATACGTACGCCACACATATTATGCACAAGGGAATAAAGGCTGGCCGGCCGGCAGCCCGAACTAGAAGTTGTTTACAGGATTGACAGCGCGTATGCATGCAATTCAAAGGAGCCGCCGCGCGCACAGACGATCGGCAATAGGATTTAACACGCAGTGCAATGGGACTAGAATAAAGGAAGCACATGTGACTCATTTCAGCGCTTCCTATTGGCTACATTCTTGAACCCATTTTATAATGAATATTGTTGCACTTATGTGTCATAATAAACTGTTGTAACCTTTGCATCACAGGATAATTCATATAGACCCTAGATTAAACAAAAGTGTAAAAATTCACATCTTTAACAGATGCTCTGATTTTCCACAAACTTCACTGATTTGTTTAACCAGTATTTCTGCATTCACTGAAAGTGAAACAAGGTTTAACCTTGGGGCCACTTAATCTAGCTATCTATCTACTCCTGCTCTCTTCCTCTCCTGTCTTTTCTATTTTCTTTATCTATCTTTTTATCTATCTCTCTATTTACCTATCTTTCTATCTATCTCTTGTTCTCTTCCTCTCTTGTCTATTCTGTTTTCTTAATCTATCTTTTTATCTATCTATCTTTCTGTTTATCTATCTTATATCTTTCTGTTTATCTATCTTTTTATCTATCTATCTTTCTGTTTATCTATCTTTCTATCCATCTATCTCTTGCTCTCTTTCCTCCTGTCTATTCTCTGTTTTCCTTCTCTCTTCCTCCAACCCACTCTCCACACCCCGTCCTCTCACACACAACATTCAGAATCACATGATAGTTATTAGGCTGGGATTGATTTTGGGACAAACCCAGCCCCCAAAAATACTCTCCAGCTCGCCTGCGCTGATTAATCGGCAAAAGGGAACTTGTCAACAAGAGTCTGGGGCAAAAACAGGTGCTCCTCCTGCAGAGAGGGGACTTCAAGGGCCCTCAAGTGTTTCACTTTTCTCCCTTGGCTTTACTAGGAAGAAAATAAAAAGAGGTAAGTTATACTCTTGTCAGAAGTTTCTCTGGTAAAGCTCACTCTGCAGGTCAGCACAGGCAGTCATGTCTGCCCGCTAAATCTATGGTAAACATGTCTGCACTCTGTGCCGCTTCAATAACAACAACCACCAGGATGCCTGAAAAACTGTTTCCACGGCATACCTCCGAAATGACAGAGAGAAAAAAAGTATGACGACCTTGCCGCGACGAACAGCGAGCTCAGACAAGATCCACCAGAGCGCTTAGTGAAACGAAATGTATATTTGGGCACTGCTATTTCACATGCCCCCGCCATACCCATCTAGGTCTACATATAATACACACACAGACACACATATGTATCAATTTTTCAATAACACAGGGTACTGAACCAACTCATGAATGCATCCTGTATAGACCAATTCGGTTTGGGTACTGTTTTTTTATGGCAATTTCTAACTGGAGGTTTCAAGTATTCCTCACAAAAGATGATTTATGCACTGACATAGCAATGCACCTGACCCATTGCATAACCCATTGAAAGCACTTAAATGTTCTTCTTTGGACCCCCCCCCCCCCCCCCCCCCCCAGTTATGGCTGCCATAAGTTACAGTGCTCTGAAGTCAGATTCATCTATAGCATTTTGTGGTGGAATTACATCAAGTCATATAGTAGCCCCATTCACACACTCGTAAGTGTAAAAATTTTTACGCATCCATTTTTGCAAACCTGATGCAAAAAAAACTTTAATTTTTAACATGGAAACCCACACACACACACACACACACACACACACACACACACACACACACAAATTATCAACTCTTGCATACCCATTGCTCCACAGAAATCAGTCCTAGAATTTTCTTGTAACTCTCACAATAATTTGCCTTGCACAGCATGTGTGAATGGTGGCCCTGGTTATGCCGTGTCAAATCATTTCTACATGCTCCACTTCTGGAGAAACCCTCCATCAAACTAGCCAAATTGGAAGGAGATAGGCCTACAGGTTGACATTGCAATACCATATTGGTTTGACAGTCCACAAGTTGGCCAGCATCTGTTTGGGGTCATTTTCATTACCAAAGGACCCACAAATTACCCCTTCTCCTTCACTCCCAGAGCCAGACTGTAGACATACATAAAGGAATCACCCAGTTTGCAGTTTACAAACACAACTTCTCTGGCCTTTTCTGTCAGTCATCAGCCCCCCCCCCCCCCCCACACACACACACACACACACAAACAGACACACAAAGACAACAAACAGCAGGCAGCTGCACTGAGATGTCATGATTTGTGGCTAAGCGGTCACACTGGAAGGCCCATAGGAGTGACCTCTTCCTACTAACAGCATTTTGTAGATCACAACAGAAGGGAGACAGCTATCTTTCAGGGCAGCAGGAGATGGCTTGCCATCCGCTCCCCTCAATACCCCCATCTGACTGTCCCCACAAACACTCAAATTAGTCTCGAACTGAGATAATGGTACTCCAGTTCCTCTACTGCGGAAGTCTCACATCCACGTACTATATTATATGCATAATTGGCCTTTCCAATAAATTCCAGATACATTTCTAACAGTACCGTACAACAGCCGTGCAATGAATACTGCAGTTGACGTACCTTGGTTTATTGTGCATGCTAAACTGGAATCATCATTGTCGGCTTTATAGTTAAACTTGATCAAGATCTATTTCTCATCACTCACCTCACAAGGGGTATGGACATATATCCCCCCCCCAAAAAAAAAAAGAAGAAGAAGAAAACAATTAACTATGGTAGCTCTGTGTTTCAGCATAGACAAACAAAATGTGGATCTACATTCTGATTTCAAGAATCCTTGTGCTTATCTCATATGAACATTTTATCACTGGACAAATTAGATTTGCTTTGAAACCTACCCAGCTTTACTAACTTTAGCTCATAAGCATATAGCTACATTGTATAATGTGCTTTGAGTATCTTGTGTTGTTGGTTTTTTTAAGTCACTTTCTCTTTCGGGATAATTCACTCCTTTTATATAAATCCTAGGGATCAGTTCATTTGTCTCTAGCCTCAACATAGCTGTGAACAAGAAGTAAAACAAAATTGACAAGTGTGAAAAACTACCATTTATTCAGTGTTATTGCAGTAGCCATGATAAAAAAAAAAATCAATCATGGGCATACATGTACATAATCACGCTGGATTCAAACAACGAACTCCTCATTGGTTCAAATCTAGCCGGAGTATGTATGCCCATGATTTGTATTAACAGCTACTAATAAAACAATGAATAAACGGTGCTTTAGTTACGCCAATGCAGGGAAATTTGTCAATCAGTTGCAATAAAAACAACTTGAAGCAAGAATTCATTAATTTTGATAAACTTCCAAATTATGAGGAGAGCTTGAGATATTCCATGTCATTGTTAGTACTGTACAGTGGTGTGCCCCAAACCACATCAGGGAATCCAATTTACAATGGCCATTACCATCTAACAGCTCAAACTGAGCTCAGCCCCATTGAGGGTTCACATCATTGCGCTCTGATAGTCGTTACGAATCATTGTTTGCATGCGAATAATCACTCAAAGTCATATTTGACAAAAAAGTGATGTTACCAGACGCCCTGTTTCACACCTGTATAGTAATATCGACAACTGAACATGCATGGCAAAAAATACAGGGGGATTGTTCAGCTAAACCCACTGAAGACTAGTCACAGGTATACTAGGGCAGGTGTCTTTGAGAAATGTGTGTTATAGCAAAATCAGTTCTTCCTCAACAAGTTCATCTTTTGTTGTTGTTGTTGTTGTTGTTTGTTTGTTGTTGTTGTTGTTGTTGTTTTTTTGGAGGGGGGTAGGGTCATCCAAGAATGTCTGGGAATGCATCCATTCTGATTCTTGTGAGAAGGCTGTCTGTCTGTATTGATAGCTGTGATGACAGTGATGTAAGATGCACTTGGACCACTGATTCTGAGCTTCTTGAAGAGAGTTCTAGTATCTGTACTCTCAAGTTTCCTTTGCCACTTTATTTTAACAAATGCATGTTTAGTGGTTCTGGTATCTGTCATCCAATTCACAAGCCATTCATGTGTCACTGAAAAGTAAATGGCATTGATGCAAACTGCTGCGTACAGTTGATCGCCTCCAAGATTCTCTCGAGCAGGCCGGACACACCTGGTGCAGGAAACTCGGGGATGGCAAAAGGACTCCTGAACACTTCACTCATCAGAGAACCTGGCCACTGCCCTCATTTCACGCCACTGAGCACCGGCTTTCATCAGAACCGGTCCAGTTTTTGGTTGTTGTGTTTGTTTGTTTGTTTGTTTGTCTTTCAGCTGTTTATGGAGGGTAGCCAACTGCTTGATCATTCATCATGAGGCTGTAGACAACTGGAAAGACCTCAGCCATGACAAGCAGGGTGTATGCAGGATGTAGAGAGGGGCAGATGCAGTTAGTCAAACTGGCAAAGAAGGGAGATAGGAGTTGTTGGGGGCGAAGGACTTCAACGGTGATCACTGAGTCACTTGTATCATTGCCACTGGGAAGGGTTGGGAAGGGGGGGGGGGGAATCATTTCTACCAAAACAGGTATACAGCAGTAACCCCAGTCACATCAAGAGTTTTGAGGTTTCTACAACGGAGCTAGACGGTGAATGCAAAGTGACTATCTAAGTACATATTTCATAAACTTAAGGATTCACACTATGGACATAAATCCTGAAATACAACCATGCTAGCTGTACAATTTATGGAATATCACATAATAATCACAGCACTCTTGACATGTTACCATCAGACTAAGATTAGTTTGGAATTCATGCCATTCTATGAATGCTCCCTGTAGGCTAGTAGTACACCAATATCAACAGTCCAAAATAAAAATGTTAGCAATTGAACAAAAGATCACCGAACAAAGTCTGGGTGAGTGACAGTGCATTCGCATTCTCTGACTAATTTTCATCACGGTAAAAATGACACAAATGAATGAAAGAGCCTTTTCTTGTAAGAAATGAAATGCCACAAAAACAGAAATATTTTGGTACAATCACAGAGCGGTAACAAAGAGCGCCTGCAGCTAACCCATTGAGGACGAGTCCCTAGTATACTCGGGCAGGCGTCTATGGAAAATGTGTGTTATAGCAAAATCAGTCCGTCCTCAATGGCTAAGGGGGCCATCATCACTCGAAATAAAGAGAAAAGGAGTGCCTGAAGATGAGACTAGCCAGACAGCCTCAATTTCCCTGGCATATTCACACCTGTCGTTGAAATGAAAGAAACAAAAACTTGTTTGCCAAGAAACTAACAGTTATTAAGAATAGCGTTCTTGTAAACTGGACAGAAAACACAGGCAGGTGGTGGCCATATCATCTTTGGGCTCAGCCTTGGGCTCAGATTTGGACTTTCTTGGAGAGAACAGATTGTCTTCTACCCCCCTGAAAGGATAACAGGTGAAATAGCTGTTGTGGAAAAGGAAGTAAATTTGCAAATTAGTTAATGATAATATATCATGCCATGGCTTCCAGTGCAATGAATGCCCACATGAAACACACTAGCATTGTCTAACAGTTCGATGACACAATCAATTAAGATTGCATGCCATCCAGAAATGTGTACAATCACACAAAACTATCAAAAAGCATCACTCTATTAATGCAGCTGTCATTTGTATGACGCACCTCTTGACCCCCGGGATAGGTGCGTCAAAGTACCAATGTGCGTCATACCTTTTAGGTACCATGACGTACCCTCCGTCACAAAAAGTGACACACCTTCATGAGACATTGACGCATTAACCATGAAAAATGGTGACGCACCTCTTTGTGAAAATGACTGACCCTTGACGCACATGTTATTCGCGGTACGTACCAGACTGGAAAAGTGTGCGCTCACGCAATTCGCCGCCTGCGAACTGTGTGCACCGAACGGAAATTCGCGCGCGTGAATCCCTGTCGCCTACGGACCCTCGGATGTTTACATGGATCTCCGTGGTATCCCCATGTGTGGGCGGCTGGGGAGCGTGAGTATAGTAGCTTAGCTGCACACACTGTAGCCAGCTGCCACTACACTACAGTCCCCTATTTCGTTTTGAGTCGGGGTAGAAGCGTTCCGTTGTGCAATGTCTGCTTGTATTTCTCTTCTTCTCCATCCGCTTGTCCCTTTCCTCTCAAGTACGAAATGATTTTTAGAGTGTTGTGTGTGTTTTTTGTAACGTAATAGCATCATTTTTCTGCAAGGAAGAGGTGAGTTTCTGTTCGTGTATTGCGATGTGCACTGCGGTATGTGCAGATGAAAAGCGTTCGAACTTTCTTTCCCGAGGCCGAGTATCGTGGAAATTCGATGTAGCAAATCATAGGCCTATTTCTAGGCCTATCAAAAGAGATCTCATATAACAGAATACTTATAACAAACTATTTTCCGGTCAAAATGAATTGATTTCCTTTGTTTTGTATCGTTTATTGACTTGATCCTAAGGATCTCGTCGCAATACCGAGTTTCCAATGTCTATACAGCTGTATTTATTTTCGCGTAGCTTTCGGTGCTGCCAACTTTTGCTAGGGCCTAATTAAATTTACTACACTAAAATTACCGTTCTCCACTGTCGTTTCTCACACCTTGTTTGGTACGATTTCTTCCATTTTATATCACTTTATCCGTTCCCTTTGTACTTTGAAGTATTTTACGTAATTCTTTCAAGTGTCTCGCACTGCTATTTTCGTAACGGCGATTTTTCCGCTTGCTGCAATCACTTTTTCGAACCGAAGCGACGAAGTTTGATACCAGCCGCTTCAGTGTGCTGTGAGTTGTCTTTCTAAATACATGTACCGGTATTTGTGTTGTTGGGAGGTGTTGATACTTTGTATTTGTTATTTATTTTCCTAGGTGTTTGTCTCGAGGGACTACATTGTATGCGTGTTTCTTAATGTTGATAGGAAAAGGCTAAAATTGTGTGAGTGATGTCTGATGGTGATGATGATAACATGCTGGTGGAAAAAGACGGCTTACTGTGAATGCTGAGCGTACGGTGTGCCGTTTGTTTTATTTCACTTTCCCTCTTATTCTTCTTTCCCCCTTACTCTTCTTTTCCCTCCCAAGAATGATTAAAAAAAAAAAAATACATACACCTCACAACAAAAAAGAACCACGTGCTACCAACCTTCGTAAAGTTAAATCTAAATGTTCAACATCAGCAAAGAATAAGGGGAAAGCACGAATGACAATAAATCAGAGCGAAGAGATTGTGTTACATGCAGTCTCTTCGTCTCGAAGAAACTTGACACCCCACCTCTCTCCCCTTGTGGAAATTTCCACAAAAGCAGGTGCCACACCCAGGTGCGTGCAAGACGAAAGAATGCGCGCACTGGAATAAACAGCGTGTAAATATCCTGGAAATATCGATCGAAGAACCAGCTCATTAGTAGAATTAAAGGAATCATTGCAAAGATATCGTGATTCTATAGCCTTTCTTTTGGCGCATAGTAGGAAACATCAAACAGTCGAATATAGTGTACTTGATCGAATATCTTATGTTCCCTGAACACTAAAAACAAAAAGGATCGATTAATCAGTCAATTAAAAATGCAATCACAGAAATAAAAAGGTCTCGTATGCCCAGAGAAATTCACTACGAGTAGGTTCAATGAGATGCAGTCATCACCTGGTTAGACAGCAAAATCATGACAATTAATTTCAGTTCACGCTCATCATAACTGCTTATTACTTATCAAAGTTTTGGCTATCAACATTCGTTCGTACGTGTTTTTTGTTTGTTTGTTTTGTATGTTTTTCCTCAAGTGAAAGACGTAATGATTTCTTCGTATCGAACGTAGACTGTATGTTTACCGTTTATCCAAACAGGCGCCTAGGCGTACTTTCTGAATATATTCAGAAATTTCTATCAACATTTTAAATATATTACAAGACTCCCAAATACCAGTTGAAAAAAAAAAAAGAAATCGAATTTTTGAGATATGAACAACAACAAATAATAACTAGATCTGTCGTCTTTGGGACACGATACATACATGGTATAAGTATGAACTTGATAGGCATAGCACTTTCTGAGCTAACCTCTGCACAACTTTTGGGGAGAAATAAAGAAAGAAAGAAAGAAGAAGAAGAAGAAGAAGAAAGAAAGAAAGAAAGAAAGAAAGAATCCGTACAGATACAGAAGGTGATTCGAGAGGATACTCGGATCACCTAAAAATGCATAGGAAAAGACCACTTCAACTTCGAATGACTTCGAATTTCTCAAAACCGTTCCCTAGCTAGTTCATGGACATCCCATAGAAACGCGTGTTTTGATATATAGGCCTACACGTTGCTATGGCATGTCCTCGAACTATATATCTAGTTTCGCGAAACTACGGCCTGGCATGGCCACAGTAATTTTTTTCCGTAACCTCCCGCCTCCCCTTCCCCGATTCGAAAACAGCTTGATTGAAGCCCCTGCCTATATTTAAACACGAACCTTATTAAACCCTAAGTTAGGTACATGGTTTGTATGGCTAGTGTTTGAATAGAATTTACTATTTTAAGTTAATATAATAGACTGTCAGTATTGCAACTGATTGACAAATTGCCCAACATCGACGTAAATATTTTGTTCATAAATATGAATAAGACTCTCAGTAGTTCCATAATCGTTTGTGTGTCGATCGGCAGGTTAGGGTTACGGAAAAAATAATCGCGGCCTGGCCTCTGCTCTGCCATGCCTCGTCTTCTGTATACACGTGTATGTACGCCTGTACTGTATACATGTACAACACGGTCCACATCACGCACGTGGTTTTGCAGCAGATATCACGGTCGACGGTCGGTCGATGCTATACACGACAACAGTGAATGCGATTGAAGGATAGCGAGCTTCGCGATGCCGCGGGCTGTATGTGATGATTTTAATCACAATTCGTGTTTGGTAGTGTGGTTTTTTGAGCAAATTTGTGCTCAAACCTTCTGAAAAGACCTTTAGTCTGACATCAGATAGAAAAAGAAGACATACGAGAATGAAGTGAGTATCAGTATGTTATAATAAAACTGAATGAAAATTGTGTCATTTTCGCGTTTTCAGGAGCCGCTGAGTTCGGCCGGCTCGCGATCGCGAGTTTGTTTTATTCTGTTACGGAGGGATACCATGCAAGAAGCCTCGCAAAATTACATGACGGTCCCATTAACGAACCTTTTGACACACTCTGGTTAAATGACTGACTATGACGCACATATTGGGTCAGTATTGTGACGGACATTTTGCTCCCATGACGGTACCACGCGTCATCAAATTGGTGGTACTTGACGCGACCATGACGCACCTTTCCCGGGGGTCAAGAGGTGCGTCATACAAATGACAGCTGCATAACCCCTGCCTGGTATAAAAATATTTGACGAGAATGTGACAGAGACATGCAGAAGACAGAATGATTAGAACTGCCCCAGAACAACAAGTGTGTAGCAAAGAATAACCACAGATAATTTCCTGTTGTTTTCCTACCAGCAGTTCCTTTCTCTTGTAAATCACCACGGAACAGACAAATGAAATAAAAAACAAAAGAGGTAAGAAGTCTAGGTATACAGTCTGGCATCTATCAAGCATGGAATGGGGGGGGGGAGGGTAAGCCAGGAATCACAAGCAAAACTAGTAAGGCAGATCACGTCCAGGCATGGAATAAGACAACAGATCTACACAATCTGGAGTCCATCAGGTACATGATGATTTAACGGTTTGTCATAAATTGGACCTGATGCTAAGCAGATGTCTTGCGGGGTAATTTGGCCGTCGGCGTGAATCACGTCCTAATATAAACCAGACCGGCTTTGAACTTGTCTACATTTTCCTTTTCTCAAAGACGTTGGGTCACAGGCAATAAATCAATACCTGCATGGAGAGTGGAAAACCAGGGAAAATAATGAGAGTTTTTTTCTTTTTTCTTTCTTCATTTTCCTGTATTTCATGCACTCTGCCCCCTCGTACCCCAAAGTCAGTTCTGTGAGATATCAAAAGTGACTTCTTACTTCAATGTGTATTCCTTGGATGATAACAATACACCATGACATAGATATTGTGAGTGGCAGAATGAACACAGAAACAAACCAAGAAACATATAGACCCCGAGCCCACTACAAGTGTTAATGATAAATCATTTCTCCATGCATCAACTGCTGGACATCATTGGTTCTGGGTAAGTATCCCCCAAAGAGGGACCCTTGTCGAAGCTCACGCAATGTTCAGGTGAATCTGGAGAAGATTATTGCACTGGATATGATTTAAAGGGATGTATAGTTAGGCCTACTTGGTTGAGATGGGGCTTCAGGTTTCCAACTTTTTTTGTGAGATAGTGAGAAACCTCTTATGAAATATCAAACGGCATACAGTTCAAAGAGGAATTCAAATTCATTTGATGAAAATCAGTTTTGAAATGGCTGAGATATCCAAAAACAAAGACATCCTAATGAAAGGTTGGACTCAACCTACATCATCGCTTGATTAGATCTGATGGAAGTGAAGTTTTACAGAAGAAGAAAAAAAAATGATAAAAACAATGAAGCACTGCACGATAATTCCATACATTGATGACATCACTGTGTTACAACGTTTCACTTAAAAACTTCCAGCCATCTCAGAACTCCTGTCACAGCATGGCCCAGTCTGGTGCCTGACTCAAGAGGGCAGGCTTCTATCACCATGTCACCTTCGTGATTAAAACAGAGACAAAAATCATTGTGCAACACTTCATTCTTTATCATTTTTTTTTTTTTTTTTTGGTTCTTCTGGAAAATTTCACTTCCGTCAGATTTAATCAAGCAATGATGTAAGGTATCAGTTTAACCGACTACTAATGAAAAGTAGGTGTGTTATGTTTTACGTAAAGCTACAAGGATTACTCAATATCGGACCAAAAGGGTAGACGCACAGGCCACACTCAGTTCAAACTTAAATGAGTGATGCATTATGTTGAAAATAAAACTACTAATTACTAATAATTTTCCTTTCATTTCCTTTTAAAGCTTACAGAAGCCACATGCAGCTTAGAAAGATCCAGTATTATCCACACAAAAGATTATATAAAAAGAAAATCTCTCTTTAGACCGAAATTTTTAAGGACACATTTCCCCTATCAAATCTCTGTGGATTACATGTACAGAGATTGATGAAACTCTCTGTTAAAGTTTAAGGAAATTCACGCAATTCCTTCACAATTGTGAATTATCCAAATAACTAACAACTTCAAATAATAAAGGAAGAGTATAATTAGTCATCCTTAATCACTTCAAGTAGACCTCAAGGATCTTAACCAAAATGGAATATTCAACAGATAGTGTCCAGTTTCCCCTTCCTTCTATACAGTAGTATTGCACGGTGTATATGGTATTGTTTCTTCGGACAATGCATCGCAACTCTCTAATCATCTTTTTTTTTTAAAATCAATGAAAAAAAAAACTTGCTTCTGACAGTGAACTCTAGCCGTAGAGCTCCAAAGTCCAACAACGTACACCGCCCATCCACAGGCGTGCAACCACAGATCGGAGGCAGCAAAGCATTCAAGCAATGATTGACATATTCTTATACCCCCTGAGCCACTCCCTTAGCTGCCACACGCCCCACCCATGACCACCACCACAAAGAAGCATTTAAATCCCCAGCAAACCAACATATACTAGACAGACCGTGATCATCACAATCAGTATCATGTGCTCTCGCATCTGGTGTCGAAAGACTGCGACAGTAAGCCTCGGTCCATTATTTTCCTGGGCCAAAAATGCAGCTGCGGACTAATGCTCCGGAGTGAACTACATACATAAGGCAGCGTAAGTCATCGATGAGCACTTCGTGGTTTCTCGCCTCTTTTCGTCCCTCAACGCACAGAGCTCCATTCTACATTATATTAAGGTCACATGCTGTGGTTTGAGCCAAATGTTTCAACATGCGCCTCTAATTCCATTATTGTCTTACGATGAACTGTATTATCTGCATCATACTTCTCTTTTTCAAACTGCCTTGGAGACTCAGCAGTATGAATCAGATCCAGACTCAATCTGTATGCATGCAGAAGGAGCCATCATCAATAGTCAACCAACGATGTAATGCTCATGGTTATACCAATTTCCAACTGGCAGATGCAACTCAAGCATTCAATCTGTTCTTATCAAGGAGATGGTACAAGTCGAATGGGCTTCAGGTTTCCAACGTTTTTGATGATGATTTTTGGAGATACAAATTACAATGTTGTGAGAAATATCTTACGTAATATGGAAGAACGTGTAATTCTAGGAGGAATTCAAAGTTTATTTGGTGTAAATTGGTTTTGAAATGGCTGAGATATCCAAAACCAAGCGATCCTAACCATTTATTAGGATTGCTTTGTTTTACTTTGTTTTTGGATATCTCAGCCATTTCAAAACCGATTTAACACTTCATAAACTGGTGTATATGTATCGCACAAAAAAGTTGAAAGCTGAATCCTCACCTCAACCAATACTGTGCTATCCCTGACTGCCAGCAAAGAGCTCACGGGTTGTGTGCGAAGTCCATGGTAATTCCAAAATATCACGGGGGATGCGTTAGCATCAATGTTACTTCATCGCCATTCAACTCTATTTCAGCAGAGACAACTTTATGAAACTGTCATTCTGCATCATGTTGAGCTGACTTATACAGATTATGAGACAAACAGAATGCTTGAAATATCATCTATTTTCTATTGTACCCATCTATCATTTTTCACATTAATTCATTTCTCAAGAAATAGAAAAAAACAAAAAAAAAATGCCTGATTTCATGTGCACAGAACCCCAAGTCATCTTGAGTCAGAGAATGTATATTCTTCCAGACAGCAATGTATAGATCCAAGAATGAAATTGATCGTATGGTGGCTTCAACCGGATGTGGAGTGTCTCAATATCCGAGCAGTTGGCACAAACGGATCCAGGCTCCTAGAACCCAGACGCTCAAGTAGCAATACATGGAAAGGAAGAAAGGGGGGGTGTGAGTAAATTTGCCGGAAATCTAATTTCAAAACTGGGCACATGTGCATTGCTCAAGTCCCATTAATCCGTAATGTGCAATGCGATAAATCCCAACGATGACATCTGAAATCATCGGCGACCCGAGAATAGCCCAGTTTTCCTTGGGAAGATAAATTCCTGGTCGCCACATTTCACAGCCATGATTACGGCACAAATATGACACATTTAGCGGTATCCTCATGCAAACTTGCTCTCTGCCTGGTAAACTTTATGGCGACTGTAGAACAGTTAGAATTCCCACGATCATTCACTGTAGCCCACTCAAGCTGTCTACACTACATCAATTGACATCATAGGCTTGTGATATTCTACCTACTGTTACTCCCGCTGGAGGGAAAGTAATACCAATGAAAGCAATTGAACATAGGGAGTATTTCAGAGAGAATATGACAGAAAATAGACAAATATTTGAGAACGAGATTTTAATCATCATATCATCAATGAACTATCAACCTTACTGCTTGGCATACAGCACACCCAAACAGTGATATTAATCATCTGAACATAATGATTTTGCATCAGTACTCTTCTTTGGTTGTGTGGGAAAGGTGGTAACACATGCAATTTCCTTCATAACACTCTGTGCTTGAGATATACTTTGTTGGCGTGTGTCATTTATGATACATTCCAACACATCTTTCCTGCACGATTGAGGAAATGATAAAGATTATGGTAACATTTCAGATAATGATAGCATTCAAATCACAATCATGATTTTATCTACAATGACAGTCACATTCATAATCATTATCATAATTATCATATAAATAGCTATACTTAAACAAAACAAAATATGACAAACATACTGCAACACTTTCATCTATCCATCGATCCTATAATATCTAATATTTCAAATTAAGTCACATGGATAACACATAAGGAAAAAGTTGTGTTCTAATATTGGCTGTTATGAATTTTTTTTTCCTTCCAAATGACTTCAGGTTTTACATATTTTGCTCAGTTCAAGCTGTTAGCACACAGAAACTTCACCCATAAATAAACGCATCTTATCAGGTATCAGTTCTACTGTTGTGCAGCTGGTATCCAGGTATAGCAAACAGCAAGGAAGAGTTGATGATAAATACTCATGGGGGGGATATCTAGTGGAAGACCACCTCATGTATAGTATTTCAATACAAAAAGATAGTAAAGAAAGACTTA
This sequence comes from Diadema antillarum, assembly GCF_040938485.1. Taxonomy (NCBI): domain Eukaryota; kingdom Metazoa; phylum Echinodermata; class Echinoidea; order Diadematoida; family Diadematidae; genus Diadema; species Diadema antillarum. The sequence continues at coordinate 137,141 of NW_027271009.1, read as the reverse complement.
AAGGGAGAAGGAGAGAAAAAGGAAGGAGAGAAAGAAGAGATCTAGATATGAACAACTTTTCATACTGTGAAAGCAGCTGCCATTTTGTTTGGATGAACGGCAAACTGTGCGCAGACTTGGCAAGGGTCTGTAAATCTTCCCCGCACTGGTAAAGAAGAGGAGGAGGAGGAGGAAGAGGAGGGGGAGAAGAAAGAGGGGTGGAGATGGCGCGCACGAAGAAAGGAGCCGTGATGCATTCATCGGGAGGAGAGCTCTCCGCGTCCGCATCGCCACCTGTCCCAGATGTCAGGAATGGTCTCTCTGAGCTGGGGGAGATACTGAGATGGATTAGCGTCGGTCGCTTATCCAGACCTTCGTCTTTTCCTCGCTGCTGCACAATATGCAATGGAAGGAGGGGGGGTGGAGTTGGGGTGTGGGTTTGACACAATATTCTTTCTTGGCATGCCATTGAAATGGGCATGTGAAGGGACTGAAGTCCAAGACTAGCCGTGGCAACACACTCCAGGTAGGTTGAGTCCAAGGCAGGGGAGAGACGCAGCCACTGACGACGCCACTGGAGGAAGTGAGCGTGGGTGTATAGTAGGTTTGAAAGTCTGCACCTGAATGTGCCGCGTTCGAGACCACAGATTGTTGTGACAATGAACAAATGAAACAGGACACATAGTTTGCGAAGGTGTGTGCGTGTGTTTGCGTGCATGTATGCATGTCTGTGCGTGCGTGTTTGAAAGAAGGAATGGTTAGACGCATCAAGGAATTCATGTGTTTTCGTGCTGCAGATTTATCACTCTATATGTGTGAGAAATTAACTTGTACAATTCTTCCTCCCTGAATTCAGCTTTGACCTGTTGTGACTGTGTATGTAATTGAAGGCCTACAGAGAAATAAAATGTAAGTCACTGAACAAGCCACTACTTTTTTTTTCATCTTGACATTCATTTTCTTTTGAAGACATATCCTATCAATGATTACAGTTATTTAGAGGGTTCCTAACTGATCATTCAAACAGATCAAAGCTCCCCTATAGAAGTATGTTGCACATTTCAGGATAGTTCAAGGGTGATTTACAAATAATATCGACAAAACTAAAACCTGCTGTCTACCACTTGATATAGATTGGAGTTAATCTACTTTTGGCATTTAAACAAACATTCACACCTAGCAACACTCACATCCATTCCCATTTGAGTCATAGTAAATGCATCTGCCTGAGGAGATCCTTGTATTGCACATAAAGTAAAACACATTTACATCAGTGAAACAAATGTCTGACATAATCATGTCAGCAAATGGCGTAACTCTTGCCACCATCATTAGCATCCAGACAGTTGTAATTAGACCATTCCATCAGGTTTATGATGCCATTTGCAGTAACACTCTTCCACTTTTATTTGGTGAAATGCCATGATTATCACGTGTTGCATTAAAAAGAAAAATCTTTATAACTCTAGTTAAATGAAAAAAAAAAAATGTTCATTGAGAATGACAGATAGTAGAATGAAAGAACTCTTATGATTTATGTACAACAAAGTAAAAACCTAGCTCTGCATTTTTTATATTTCCTCTCTTTATCAATAACCCTCTTTCCTCATCAGTCCAAATCCCCCTCCCCCCCCCCACCCCCCCCCCCCCCAATCCCCTACCCCTGGTAACAGCTCAAACATCTGCCTACTGTGTTATCCATTTATGTATCTGCTTCTTTCAACTCTCATATCATTCCTTTCATGTACCCCTCTGCTTCCCTCTCTCTCTCCCCCTCTTTACCTTGCTCTATCTTTCCCTCTCCTTCTCTCTCTCTTTCCCCCCTCCATCTCCAGGGCTTGATTGAGAAGTAATAATCTGCAGAATTGAGGTTGCCCAAGATTCATCAGCAACCATCCTTTACCATCTGGACATCTGCAAATGAAATGATCCACAGGGGAGATAGCAACTGGGGCGAAGGAATGGGCAGGAAGAGGGGGGATAGTTTGGGGCGCATGGATGTATTGATGGGATGAGTTAGGAAGAGTGGGAGGTAATGGCAGTGGGGGAAGGGGGAGGGGGATAGGGGAATGGAAGACATTTATGGGGAGCAGTGGTAGAGAGGGGGTGTTGGAAGAAGACTGATGGGGGAGCAGGTATGGGGGGCTTACAGGTGCAGAGGGGGACGCCTTGGGGGAAAACGGATGGTGCTAAAGTTAGCATTTGAATGTGATCTTTATCTTGCTATATCAAGATGAGGGAACAGTTGGACGAGAAGTGTGTGGAAACAGGATGTGGCGTCTCTATGAGATGGAGGGAGGTGGGGGAGGAGAAGGGAAGGGAGGAATATCACATGTAATGAGTAGTTTGATGGCAAAAGGTGTGGAAAACAATTATCATAACCCCACTCAGATATTTAGGGTCTAATTATTTGCATCCGCATCCAAATGAGTAATTTCTCTGATTTGCGAAACTGCTATTCAACACAAGCAACTTTTATACTTCCTACAGATATACGAATTTGTAGTCATTTTCAGCAATCACCTTTTAAAACAGGAGTTTCACTGATGCAATAGTCATGAGTACAAGCCATCACATGGAAGCAGAAAATGCAATAAAAAGAGGACAAACTCTTGCAAAATAAAGGGGGGGAGCTATGGCCTTTGAACACCAGCACATTGCTGTGGTAGCATCTCATGGATGGTTGGAAAGGAATTACGCTCTACAAAGCATTCGTCTTCAATGTGACTGCGCTTTTGTTCTATGATAAATGAGAATATAATAAAGTAACTCTCAATCTGCATGAATGATGGGGTGAGGTGGTTTGAGTAGGGGGAGGAGAGTTGGGGGGGTGGGGGAGGGGGAAGAAGGGTGCTAAAGACGACTAACATGATCTGCCCGCATTCACTTGATACCCCGTCGCGAAATCAATTTCCCACCTGACTGCTGAAGTTTTCCAAAAATAATTTCTGCCCTGGGCTGCCGGCCCAGGCTCTCAGCTGAGAGCCATTCCGCCTCCCAAAATACTGCCTTCTATTTTGAAGCAATAAATTTGTCACTAACATCTGCCAACAGAAATACCAAAATGTCACCGCGACAATGGACCCATCATGATTTGGAAAGATTTTTTGATATAAGAAAAGAAAAGACAAGAAAAGAATAAGAGAGATATGTGCAGTTCTGAAGATTAATGTGAAGAACTTCTTGAACCCTGTTTTTGTACTCTAAATGTTATTGCCCTTTTTTGAGAATTTATTGGCTGGAGTGGAACAGATGGTTTGCGAAATGACATCAGTATATGTTGGGTTGATGCTCTGTGGGTTCTGGACAATAAGGGATGCATCCTAAATTTGAGCTCACTTTCTCATGTTGGGGAAGAGAAAGATTTGATTCCTTATCCTCATCAGCAGCCTTTGTACACAAAATAGTGATCATACACTTGTACCTTAAAGGCATAATTTACCATTTGCAGACAAAACAAAAACCCAGCATTAGTGCTTCAAAATAGTTCTAAAATGTGAGTAAGGGCTAGAAACAACCACTGTAAAAATATCACTTAAGGTGATTAATACCCCCGCCCCGTGACGACAGTCTTACCCAAGGAATGATCTTTCCTTGATCTTCTGCCATTTAAATGCCGTTACCATGGCAACGCAGCTTCCGACACGTCTGAAAAATATGTCTTGCACATCTTCCCACCAAGACTATTGTGTGTGCCACATTTCATAAGCTTTTGTCAAAAACTGAGGAAGTAGTTCAATCCACAAGATCTTTCCTTGATCTTCCGCCATTAATATGCCGTTACCATGGCAACGCAGCTTCCGACACGTCCAAAAAATATGTCTTGCACATCTTCCCACCAAGACCAATGTGTGTGCCACATTTCATGAGCTTCAGTCGAATACAGAGGAAGTAGTTCAATCCGCAAGATCTTTCCTTGATCTTCTGCCATTTATATGCCGTTACCATGGCAACGCAGCTTCCGACACGTCCGAAAAATATGTCTTCCACATCTTCCCACCAAGATCAAGGTGTGTGCCACATTTCATAAGCTTTGGTCAAAAAACTGAGGAAGTAGTTAAATCCGCAAGATCTTTCCTTGATCTTCTGCCATTAATATGCCGTTACCATGGCAACGTACTTTCGGGTACTGTCAAAAAATGTGTCTTGCACATCTACAACCAAAGGCACACATCTGTACCAAGTTTCATGGAAATTGGGCAAAAACTGAGGAAGTAGTTTGCAACACAAAATTTTCCATCATTTTGGCTCATAATATGTGAGCTGTTACCATGGCAACATACTTTTTGTCACTGTCAAGAAATGTGTCATGCTGACCTATATCCTAAGACAAACATTCAATATGAATTCCATGAGAATTGGAAGAACACTGATGAAGCAGTTTTGCCATGAAGCATTTTGCCCTATATTTTACCAATAACATGCCGTTACCATGGCAACGCACTTTTTGCCACTGCAGAAATATGTGTCTTGCACATTAACATATTCAGATGAACATCTGTACCTAATTTCATAAAAATTGATCAAAAACTGTGGGAGGAGTTCGCGACGCAAGATTTGTACCCATTTTTGCCCATAATATGCCGTTACCATGGCAACATACTTTTGGGTACTGTCAAAAAATACGTCTTGCACATCTACAACCCAAGGCACACATCTGTGCCAAGTTTTATGGGAATCGGTTGAAAACTGAGGAAGTAGTTCGCGACGCAAGATTTGCAACGGACCGACCGCCCGACCGACCGCCCGACCGCCCGACCGCCCGACCGCCCGACCGCCCGACCGACCGCCCGACCGACCGTCCGCTGATTCCTATATACCCCCTTCAAACTTCGTTTGGCGGGGGTATAAAAATTTGACTCCGTATAATCGATGTTAAGTGTTGTTAAATGCACAAAATGTGAACAATAGTTATAATAAAAATGTTTCCAGATTAAACCGTCTACAGTTACGGTTTGTTGAGAAAAACACTGATATCTCCTCATATTTTAGCCTTTATTGCAAAAATTTCATATGGTAGGATGTTTTTTGATATTAACAGACCTACACATATGCATCAAATGTGATATCTTGAAAATTTTTGAAATCACTACTCCCAAAGGTAAACTGCACCTTTAATTCTACAAGTACCAAGGAGGTATAACACATGTGAGATACACTGTACCTCCTTCATCTCGCATACATACATACAGTGATATACTGTAAAACATGATATATTCGCGGCATGAAATTTTCGCGAATTGGAGCCGACAGCCTTTTTCGTGGCATGAAATTTTCGCGAATTGTTACTGCCATTCAATACATGTAGTGTAGACAAAAGCTTTCGCATGCATTTTAATTTCGCAAATTTTGGCACTCGCGAAATTCCCTAAATTAAAATGCACACGAAAATTCCTCGTTTTACAGTATATCCCATATCTCATATAGTTATTCTTTGGTGCTATTCAAAAGATCTGACAGACAGTGAATCTCCAAATTTGTACACAAGCTACTTCTTCTTCTTCTTCTTCTTCCCCTTTCAGGTTATCTGCCTCCTTCAGTCCTAAAGATTATTGCAGATATCTGCCAGTTTTTTGTCCATTTTCAGAACGTCTCAATGGGATTTCACCCTATTCTTTATGAGGAAAGTGAAGTGGGTTTTTCTAGGTGCATACATAGTGTATAGCTCTCCTACACATGAGACCGAGGCTGCGTTCATGCGAAACTAGAATTGTGTTTCTAAACGCGTTTAGTCGCTAAACGTGTTTAGTTGCATTGCGTTCATGCGATTTTTCCAGTTAAACGCGTTTCAAAACGCCGATCTGAAACGCGGAAAAAAGGGTGTTTTGAATCATGATTCTACCAGAATCACAATTGCAGAAACCGCATGAACGCAACCGTGATTTCAATCATGATTCTATGACGTCATTGTGCGCTGTGCACTGTGCGCATGCGTGTCTCACGGGGTATCCCACAGCTTCTGGTTCTGTTCGCGCGCTTGTGTACATCTTGTGAAACGTGTGTTTCGGTTATACCATACCTGCACTAGTTTGTTTACATCAACGCCATACACCGATTCTAATACATAATAATACATGTAATTACTCTCCGATTGAGTCGATAATAGTAATGGCTGCAGCTGTGTCTACCAAGGAAAACAATTGGAGAGATGAAGAATTAAGATTTTTCCTCGATCTGTGGGCAGAGCCTGAGTGCCACAGCTTATTGGAAGGTATTCACCGAAATAAAATGGAAAGGCATACAACAAACTGACTGGTCAGTTGGCAGAAGGATTTAACAGGAGGTCAGGCTCGAGTTGCAGAAGAGACAAGGTCAAACTGCGCAGTGCGCTGCACAATGGCAATGGATGAGCTGAGCCAGAATCAGCGTTGCGAAAGCCGCATGAACGCTCTTCCGCGGAGATCGTGATTTGAAACGCCGTTTTGAATCATGATTCATGTTTGTGATTCTGGCTACGAAATTCACATGAACATGCCCCAACAGCTACAAGTCTCATCTGATTGACTCTCAGCAAGGAAGACAAAGTGCCTTGGTAAATGGCACTGCTGCCGGGCGTGGACTCGAAACTCATACCTGCATGGAAGCCTGCGGTCTTATCCACACAGCTGTCTCAACCCTTTACCGCATTGAACCAGAGACCATTACATCTGATCTTCGTAACTTTCTGAAGAGACAAATTCAAGCAGTAACTAAAAGATGTTCCTTGGAATAGGACTACAGTTTGTGCTCAATTTATCAACAAGAAAAACTGCTATGGAATCTGCTAGTAATAGCATAAATAACCTCTGTTCTAAGAATATCCATGATCACCTTCAACAAGTAACCAGGCAAATCGTCGAAACTATAGTAGATTGTCAATGAGTGTAAATTCTTTCTTCATCCCAAAGGCATGCTGGATCCCACAGGTTTCTGGTGGAGAGAAAAACAGCGCAGAGGGAGAGGATGACAAGAAAAGCGGATAACTCGAGGAGAACAGACTGCATTATCAGAGACAGCGAGCATCTCTCCCCCGATAATTGATATTCTCCAACCAGAGAGGAAGAGGGAAAGAAAAGAGTATAGAGGGGAGAGAGGGAGAGAGCTCAGTGAAAGAAAACACTGCTCCTTCCTAACAGGGGGATTCCCATAAATCCCTGACTTGCAAGTGGAGTCCACGCTGACCCACTAACTCCAGTCACCTGCCAAACGAACAAGATGAGAGCTGGGCCACCGAAATCAGATACCTCCCGTGAACTGGTTCGCTGGAGAGTGAAGACGGTGGCAGCATATGAACCGGTCGAGCACAAGTGCAGCGGAAAAGGCAAAAAACAGCAAGTAAGAACTAAATTCCAAAACCACATTCCTACCCCAAACGGTCTTCGTTACAAATCTAACTAAGTCGGCCACGACGGGACAATACAGAAATTTTATCTCTCTCACAAATACGAAAGATATCTGTATATACATTATGTATGGTTGGGAGAACAGTTGGATAAGAACAATAGCTGACACTAAAACAAAAGTAATTGCTGAAGAAGGATAGAGCATGCATTTAACCATTAATACCACGCATGCTTTTCTACATCAGCTCTCTCCCTCTCCCTCCTTCTCTCGCTCTCTCCTTCAACATACGTGACTCTAACATTACGTGTCGTCAACCCGCCACATTTCTGGAACATAGTACATGAGGAGACCGCCAGATACCGCTTTGAAGAAAACATTAGTGCTGATCGCCACAACGTAAATCTGCATGTCCATGTTTCTTTCTTGCCTTCTTAAAAGCAAATCTTACTTGTGTAATGAGAGCATATCACATGATACTTGGCATGCGTAAGGAAGGATGAAGTGGCAAAGTCTTACAAGCATAAGCCCAGAATGAGAAGACACTGCCGAGCGCATCACAAAGTTGCGTGACCAATCCCAGCTTAGTAAAAAAACACACAACCACTTATCTTCCAGCTCCCAAAATGCCAGGGGAGGGAATCCTCTTACTCATGTTCCCAACCTACATTAAGTTCACTCGGTCACATTTGCAAAAACAATCAAGAGTTTGTGATGCATTCAGATTTTATGCACAACATGAGAATAATAGTTTTTTTGTCGGCAACCACAGAGCTTGTCCAACCCTGTCTAGCCTAGCAATAACAATTCACGAATGTAGACTGGTTCAGGCGCAGGTTTAGACGACTCTCAAGAGCTACCAAAGGCAGATTTTAACAGAATTGCAAATCACTCTGATAGCCATAAGCACCTGTACAACAAAATACATTCTGACACCCTTTCACTGATAGGACATTTGATTTACTGCATTGATGTTTTCAGGTTGAGCTAGGATTTGATATGCAATTTTTTGGTAGTGAAACAGAATATGTTATTCTGCCTTGAAGATTAAAACATCTCGACAGTTTGTTTAGCTTTAATGTTTCTACTAAAAAAAAAGGCTCTACCATTCCAATCACTTTCTTTTTTTCACTCTATTTTAAAGATTGTACCTAGTTGTGAATATAAAAAGTGACTTCACAGAGAAGCTGCTGCATTTTTGCATATGAGACAGGCCTTGAAAGTCCTAATAATGGACAGATCTTGCATCATGTCCACAAGGTAAACACAACGAGAGTTAGCGAAACTTTCCAAAAACTCTTCTAATTATGATGGCCCACATACATATCACATGATTCGGCCATGTTACAGACATATTTCTCATTCACATTAAGTTCAGAATGATTTGACAGTCAAAAGCTGGCTTCTGTGCAATTTCTATTGACTCCAGAACTTATAAGGCTGCATGGCGGCTTTACTGCACCGTCTTACATTCACACATTGAAAGCTAGCAAAAATGTAGGGTTTTTTTGCACCTTTCTTATCCAATGATTTCTTACCACTGTACTCAAACCTCTTGTTTTTGTCTGTCCATGACCACAAACGAGGGTGAGGAAAGAAGGGGAATTTGATAGGAAAGGAAGGGCCAGCACCCAGCCATGGAAAGAGCTATCTGAATGATACAGATAGAAAATGGAACAAACTGGGTGCGAGTTTCTTTAGACGCTATCTTAATATCCTTCCTTCCTTCTTCCTGTATAATGTCCCCTCCCCCCTCCCCCCCCCCCCCCCCCCCCAGCACTAATTGAATCACAAGAGATTAGGTTGACGGTCACTCTGTGAAATACATCCTGAAACTTTCCGGGCCTAATGACCCCATCACTGTGAATAGCACACTTATAACACGGCTCCTTAAAGGGAAGATAAACCCCAAGAGCAATGTGGATTGAGTGAAAGCAGCAACATTAGTAAAACACATCAGTGAAAGTTTGAAGAAAATGGGACAATCGATGCAAAAGTTATGAATTTTTAAAGTTTTGGTGTTGGAACCGCTGGATGAGGAGACTACTAGAGGTTATGACGTATGAGTGGACAACAATACCAAGAAAATACCAAGAAAATTCTACAAAAATCAATTTTTCATGAAAATTACAAATTCCATCAACTTGATATTGACATATGTTAAGGGTAGCAATTATTCCCCCTGCTTTCTGAAAGAGGTTGGTCCATTGCTCTTTCATAATTCTAGAAAAGTGAATTTTTGTCGAATTTCCTTTATATTTTCTTTGTATTGTTGTCCACTCATACGTCATATCCTCTAGTAGTCTCCTCATCCAGCGGTTCCAACACCAAAACTTTAAAAATTCATAACTTTTGCATCGTTCGTCCGATTTTCCTCAAACTTTCACTGATGTGTTCTACTAATGTTGCTGCTTTCACTCAATCCACATTGCTCTTTGGGTTTACCTTCCCTTTAAGAATAAGAGGTCAAGTTCTTTATACAAAGTATGTTTTCTTCTACTCGAAAATCGACAAAAACCCATGTCTTTGTAAGACAACTTTGACTGATAATAAAACAGAATTACCACAGTAAAATCGATGTAACAATACTTCAAAGGTGTTATACTTGCCTTGTTTTTTAATCTAAAAAAATCACATGTCAACTGACACTTTATGAATTCTGTAATAATTGTGATAAAGCACAGAGTGAGATAATGAAGAGTATGCTATGGTAGGTTCTAAATTGCTGCATAACCTAGATTATAAAAAAATCAATGCCATTTCACATCTCAAAAACGTAGATTATCTTCATAACTCTATGCCATTTCCCATCTAAATAACCTAGATCAGCAAAAATCTGTGCCATTTCGTGTCTCAATAACAGAGATCATCAGAAATCTATGCCATTTTATGTCTCAATAACTGAGATTATCACAAATCTATGCCACTGCACATATCAATGTTTCTTAAACATGCAGACATGCACTCTATAAAAAAGGTAGATGGCTTTGCTTTTTAAAACCCACACCTGAAAACAAGGAAACAAATTGGGGGTGTGGGTGGTGAAAATTCTTTCTTCTTCTGCGGTAACCTATACAACTCTGTTCCAGTGTTGACCACTTCGGGTCATATTTACAATACTAGCTACAGCATGCAGGAAGAATGAGAACATATCCTCACTTATACTCAGTATACACTCATTTCACTTTTCCTATGTCATATAGGGCCTGCTGTATAGGGCATATATATTTCATGTCAAATACAGTATTTTGTGCATTGGTTCAAGTAAGAGAATTGCACAAGTGGCTGAATTTGTGATTGCAAATTATGTGACAGAAATGAGAAATATTTGTTTTCCCTTTTCAGGAGGAAATTGAGTGATTTCTCACCATGGTGATGATACACAGCACAGTGTGTTATATGGGAGGCAATGCTGATTGTGAGTTTAACAACTCATATCCATCATCTCCTTGGATTCACTCCTCTTTCGTGTTTTTTATTCTGAATCGCCTAAAAGGAATTACCCTGCTGTATATATAGCAATATCACCACTGCTCAGCAGGCCTGTCAGCCTACACACACACACACACACACACACACACACACACACACATACACATATACATAAATATATTTACATAACACATGTGTCTCCATATTTACCTCAGACAAGTAACTGTGAGGTAAAGTGGCATACACCTGCATTCATCTGCTATTGCTTCCGCTCACAAACTAGAAATATTGGTAATCATGTAGAAATGCACACCTACCGTTCGCTTCGCCGTTTGTCAATCAAATTTTGTGCAGCTCTTGGAGATGCCAAATTGAACCATATCAGAGAGTTTTCATAGAATTAGAAAGCCGAAAAGGGAAGAAAAATGAGAAATCGGAGTTGAAAAGTACACGTTGGTCGCGATCATAGTTCCGACGTAGTAAGTAGTGCATCAATTTCACAGAGAACGATGTCAACGATTATAATCGATTATGGTAGTCTCTAATTAGCCGCTTACTAACAATATTAACACGACTTGTGCAATAGGTGTGGGCCCTAGATCTACTTTCATTTTCATATTTTTTCTCATTCTTTTCATTGCCACTATCATGATGTAATATCACTATTCAAATTATTGATACAGATTATTCATACCAGGATTTAGACGTCCTTTCTTTAGAAATTGTGGCAAGTATTGATTTTATCATGACAAAAGTTGATGATTTAATTTGAATAGTGTTGAAGGGAAAAGAATGAGGTTGAAAGAAAAGTGGAAGAAAAGAGTAAGGCTTTTACTTAGTTTTAGAAGGAGGGAGAGAGAGAAAGAGAGAGAAAAGAAGATGAGGAGGAAGTTGAATTCGAAGGGGATTTGTTGTTTCTGGTGATGGTAAATGGTATTAAATTTATGTTTTTAATATTGATAAGTTCAATTTATAGTATAAATTATTGTTTTTATGATAGTAATGCTATTCATTTTTCCATTTCATTTTATTAATTATGTATACAAGAACTGCAACCCCAATATTTGCTTTTGTTTCGTAGTAAGGTCCATTTTATTATCTTTTATTGTTTTGTACACATACTATCCTCCCATCATTTAGTCAGCAAAATATGTTGACAGATACAATGTTTGTATACAGGCAAACGCAGCACGCAGGAGAAAATTAACTAAAACAACAAAAAACAGACGCATCGAGATCACTTTCTTTCTTCAACTTTTTACTGTTAAGCCGACGTAATTATTGTGGTTAAACGGGTTAAACAAGCAGCTGTATCACAGACTACAACGATCGATCATCATCATTATATCGCTTTTCCACATAATCGATCATCAATCATGCTACGCTGATACAGCCGTCGATCGGCGTACTTTTGAGTCAAAATTAGCTACTTTTTTTCTGTAATTGGCTATGAAATTTGATGAAACCATCAAATATGGTTCATCTTGACATTTCTGATAGCCACGAAAAGTTTTTATTGACAAATTAAGGAAGGAAATGGTAGGTGTGCATGGTGTGCATTTCTACATGATTACCGAAATATTTTGGTACATACCGAGGTCAACACCTTGGTGCATACAGGTGGGTACTTTTCATGGTCCTACTTGTTTGACCTTTCATTCTTGAGCATGAGCTGCTGGAAATAAACACATTAGATTTGCATGTACTAGGCCAGTCTGTGCACAGACCAATTAATGCAGGCTTTCAGGACTGATGACCGTCCCAAAGTCTAGACATCTTGACAGTGTTTGAAAACTTCACACACATAAACAAGTACAAACTGAAATTCTGACCACTCTTCAAGGGTTAATTTTGTCTCCAAAAAAGAAGAAAATATTGACTTGATTGTTTGAGCAACTTACTGGCTTGCCTGTGTAGCTCGAAGCTGAAGACTCCGGTGCCCTTGTAGAACTCGTTGCGCTGTGCCCTCGCGTGCATTAGCTTGGACAGCGTGATGGGCTTCTGGTCTTGGAGGACGGGAGGGGAGGGTCTCCGGTCACCGCTGGACCCCACCCCTGCGTGGGGAGGGGGAGGGGGAGGGTGGGGGAATGAGGAGGGTGGAAGGGGTGGGGGCGGCACGGGCACGGGGGTGGCACTAGGGGGACTCGCGTCCTGGTCTCGCTCAGTTTTCACCTTGACTTTGGTAGGGCTGGAAGGGCTTGTTGTCTTCCTCATGGTTACCATCAAAGCAGGGGAAAGTTCGAGCGGCGGCAGCAGAGACGATACTTCTCTTCCCGACTTATCCGAATATTCCGATAAATGGCATTAATCCAATGGAGACACCACAACAAAGCTTAAAATAGTTCTCCCTCAGGCATGGATGAAAAAGAACTGAAAATTTTAAAAAAATGACAGTCAATTCAATATGTTTCTGTTGCTAGCAATTTAGAGAGAACAGCGTGGATATGACTCAGTCTCGCGGGCACATACACGTCTGTTGAGGTGGCCACTCCTCCTCGAAATGTTCATTTCCCAGGAACACACACACTGTTATTCCAGAAATGACTTCCAAGACAAGAATTGCCGGATAGAACACATCCAGCAGTAGGCTACAAAATTTGATATATTAGTTGACGCATATATATATCACACAGGATATAGAGAGCTCGAGCGCACTATAATAATACCCAAGTGGAAAATCACAGTTATGATGGATGCCAGCTTCGAAGCTGAAGGTGCCTTCCTTCCAACAGCACACGCTGGTTTCCACAGAGGAAGAAATCCAAACACTCGTTCAGCAGAGGTGCACACTAGTTCAGGACCAGGATGCATAGACTAACTGGTCCATCTACCAAACTCCTTCAGTTATGTGAGTTTTTGCAGAGATGCAGATATATTTCATATGACGGCAGGACAGCTGGAGAACATCCACACTGTATAGCTTGATGGGAGCAGTAGAGATAGAGATAGAGAGAAAAAAGCACCTTTTACTAATGAAAATGACAGTGTCCAGGCGAGATGCATTAATGGCTCGTGTAATCAAGCGTCTCCTGGCCAGGGTTGTCGCAGAGAGAGAGACGCGGAGGGAACATGTGGGGAGAGAGAGATCGAGAGAGACGGGGGAGGGTAAGTGAGGAAGCGCTCCGAAATATCCACGCGTGCACGGCCAACGAGTGACAGATACCCGACTAAAACTGGCTTCCTGGCTTCCCCCCAGTTCGTCACGGCTGCACAACCCTGCGACTTGTCAACGTAGATTACAAAGCAGGCAGGATGCGGGGAGGCTGTCGGCGAGCGGTGCGTGTTCATCGGAATGTTGTGTTAGAGTGAGAGACGCAGAGGGGGAGAGAGAGAGAGAGAAGGAGAGTGGGGGGGGGGGCAAATGAGGGAGTGTGAGGGAGGAAGAGGGAGAGAGGGAGAGATGGAAAGGAAAGGAATGGTGATAGGCGAGGAGTGATAAGCCACGTGTGGCGTGGCGGGCAGGGGGCTGGCTGTGAGGCAACTCAGCATGTAGGAGAATGTACTGATTTGCCTAGATTCTGCTGAAGTGATTACAAGCGGGTAGGGAGGAGGGGGAAAGGGGCGAGAAAAAGTATTGTATGAGAAAGTAAAAGAAACAGAATTACCTAATGTATCACTGCAAAGTCCATAGAATAGCATACATGCATACACTCTTCTACTTCTTCTGATCACACAACTGGTACAGGTAGCAACTTACACTGTCCATGCATTTCGTTTTGCTGCTGGACTTCCGGGGAGAGAAAAATGCTGAAAGAAGCACCCCCTCCCCCTCTGGCTAGTGGCACAACTCACACTGGACTCCCCTCTCAGTGCCGCACACAGCAGCCTGTCATCACAGATTGAAACAGCTGCTGCAAATCCATTGAATTCCTGCGCTGGTGTGAGGCAACACAGCTGTCTGTGATAATACTTCGATGTGATAAATCTAGCTTGGCTCACACTGCCCTCCTCCCTCCTTCCTCTCCTTCTCCCATCACAATCTTCATCATCTCTTCTGTCTTCCTACATGAATTCCTCTTTTCTACTTCTTTCTCTCTCCCTCTATCTATCTATCTATCTCTCTAAATATATCTACCTGGTATACCTTTCTATTCTCTCTCACTTTATATATCCATCTCTCTTTCTATCTTTTTCTCTAAATATACCTACCAGGTAGGCCTATACCTTTCTATCTCTCTCACTTTATATATCCATCTCTCTTTCTATCTATCTCTCTAAATATTCCTACTAGGCATACCTTTTTATCTCTCTCACTTTATCTGTCCATCTCTCTCTCTCTCCCTCTGTATCTTTCTCTTTCTCTCTAGATAAAACAAATAATATATTTTTTAGTAACCCCCATAGTACATATCTGTAACTTATCATTATCTACTGGGATCTTCCCAAATTCTTTAAAGATTGCGAAAGTAATCCCTATTCACAAAAAAGATGATGCGTCCCAAATAAAGAATTATCGTCCAATTTCATTATTGCCCGTCATTTCCAAAATCCTTGAAAAGATTGCACATGAACGTTTGTATAAGTTTCTAGTTGATAACCATATTTTAAATCCTAACCAATTTGGTTTTCGAAAAGGTTTTTCTACAGATTTTGCAATCATTCAAACTTGTGACAAAATTATCGATTCTATTGCGAACGAACAGCACGTGATAGGAGTTTTTATGGACCTGAGCAAGGCCTTTGATACAATAGACCATGGAATTTTATTAAAAAAGCTACATAATTATGGCATAAGAGGAATAGTTCTTTCCTGGTTCCGAGATTATTTATCCCAACGTCAGCAATACGTAGCATTTCATTCAAGTACCTCGTTTAAGTCATATATTACTTGCGGTGTACCACAGGGATCCATTTTAGGACCTCTACTTTTTCTTATATATATTAACGATATTATAAATTCCTCAACCCTTCTCACCTATGTATTATTCGCGGACGATACCAGTGTCTTCTACTCTCACAACTGTTTAAACACACTAGTGGATATACTTAATTCTGAGCTTGCAAAAATTTCTACATGGTTTAAATGCAATAAATTATCACTAAATATAGATAAAACGTGTTTCATAAACTTCAATACTTCACATTTGCAACCGATAATGCCTAATAACATTATTATTGATGGTATGCCCATTATTGGAAAAAAATCAACCAAGTTCTTAGGGGTAACCCTTGACTCCAATTTAAATTGGAATAACCACATTGATAATATAACCACATTAATATCTAAAGTTATTGGAATATTTCGGAGATTAAAATATTTTGTAACGGAAAAAGTACTCACTATGTTATACAATGCATTAATCTTACCGTATATTAATTATTGTAATGTTGTCTGGGGAAACTGTAATAAAACCAAAGTAAATGTTATTTTTCTTTTACAGAAAAAGGCAATAAGAATATGTACTAACTCACATTATTTAGAACATACTGATCCATTATTCCTTAGACTAAAAGTTCTTAAAGTTGATGATATACACAAATTTCAAACAGCAATATTTATGTTCAAATACACGCAAAATCTACTCCCACTCTTCCACAACGCATTTTCCCTTAACAGGGATGTCCATGCTTACCCCACGCGCCATCGTAATGATTTCCATTTGAATAACCCTAAACTCTTATTAGCTCAAAAATCAATTCGGCATAACGGGCCTGATATTTGGAATTCACTCCCTCTCCACATAAAACAGTGCACATCTCTCTATTCCTTTAAGGCAAATACAAAGAAATATTTCTTGGCACAATATCATACGGTACAGTAATCATTAAACATGTACCTCTTATACTCAACAACAAGGCAATATTTTGGTCCACCCCCTTTTCCCTTTCTTTTACTTTGCTGCTTGACCCTTCGCCCATATTATAACATATTCAATCATTTTCTTAGAAGTGCTGACCATCAACACTTTCGCGCTTCATCACCTGCACACGCACTCACAGGCACCACTCCTGTTTACCAAGTAATTGTATAAAACTGGATTTACACGCATTTTAACATGGCCCATCCGTATTAGTGTTCAAGTACTACAATAAAAAATGGTAATTTAACTCTGGCTGTCCGTCTGTTCAAGCACGGCTTATAACGGCGGCCCTCTGCATTATCTGTATATATTATATATTGTACTGTGAATCAAGTCATTATTGGCCATATAAACATTTTGTATGTTATTTAACGTTTCATTTGTCTTTATATACAAAATATGACTTACTATGTAATATGTCAATAATTTTCAGAATTGTATTTGTGTAATTGAACCTGCCTTTGTTATTTTTGTATTCTGAAAGAAAATATGAAATGCAGAAAATAAAATCTTTTCAAGATATCTATCTGTCCATCTCTCTCTCTGTTTCTTTCTCTATCTCTCTAGATATATCTATCTACCCATTTCTCTCATTCTCTCTGTCCATCTGTATCTGTCTGTCTCTCTTACTTTTCTCTTCCATCTCTCGCAGACTCCTCTTTTCTGTTCACTTGACTTGACTTAATAAAATTGGAACACCCCTGTTACTTCTTCTTTCCTTCCCTTTGGTCTGCCTCCAACACTATGATCATCATCTATCTCCTCGCATAGACATTTTTCTACATATCTTCCATCTATCACGCTTTGTCAGGATGCGTCTTCAACTGCAAAGAAGTCAATTCAATGTAAAACACACACACACACACACACACACACACACACACACACTCACAAACACGCCGAAAAAAAAGCTGTTTAGGAGGAGGAGTTTCCTTCTTGTGTGACAACTTGTCAGTGAGAGAGGATGACGGGATGACACTAAGCTTACACCGCAGACAGGGGGCAAGAGTAGAATTTGAAATGTCACGGCCAAATATGAAATCATGAATTACCAATGGGGGTTCCATGACTGCTTGAAGTTGAACCACATCTCTACACGTACCCACAACAAAAAACACACAGAAAAACACACACAAACATGCGCGCACACACACATACACACACACACACACACATGCAAGACAGGAGGGTGGCCCATCACTGTCCCTGCCAAACTCTCTGCCTGCTTAGGAAACAAACACATGGAATTGATGCTGTTGGCTAGGATTGTGAGTCGGTCAGCTGTCCCTGTCCTGTCTCCTCACTCACCCTCCTGTCAGGCTAGACCTACTCATAGTCTCCTCATCAGACTGCTTCCACATTATTATTCTAGATACCTGTCCCCCCACAAGCCCTGATGCATCACTCATTATTAGGTGCATTCACATTGGAATTACTGTGGCATTAAATGCTATGGTGAATTATTGTCATTATTATCATCGGGTAAATACCACAGTAATAGCTATGTACCACTACATTTCAATTAGTACTGAATTTTTACACACGAAAAACTGTAATATTTCAGATCCGAATGTACCTTTCCAAGGTAAATATTGCACTTCTGTGTATCTCCTATGGGCCGAAGACAGGGAGTATGTCAGGTCATGTTAGAAATACACACCGCGGTACGGTGGGCAGCATTTTGTGACACGTTTCACACTCAAAGCTCACATGCACATTTCGCATGAAGCTTTAATTACCACCCTAAACACCACAGTATTTTGCGATGAATTTTGCAAGGTATTTTAGCGTATTTGCATTCACATTACAAAATATCACACGAAATACCTTGATATCTAACTGTAAATGTAAATGGGCCTATGGACTATAGACATCTTGAACAGAAATCAGTGTATCATTGTGGCTTAGAAGAACAACAACACAATGGTAAATGTAATGACAGGATCATGATCAAAATGCAATTATCTGCAAGTCTCAGCTAAACAAGTAATTATAACATACTGCTATAATCAGGGTCATACAATGACAAAAGTTCATACCATCCTCTGAAAAATGTTTATATTAACTCTTAATGTGCCATGGTCGCCGAACGGCGACCTTAGTCCTGACGTACCATGGTCGCCGATCGGCGACTAACAAGAGCGAGAAAAGCATTGATCATTTTAGTTCTTGTGGTACCATAATGTGTTACACCAAGAAACTGCCAATGATATGTAGTGGTAGCTGATTAGCATAGCCATCGTTTCCACTAAAAATATGAGCATGCTTACATTGGAAAACTTTGAGTAAATACATGATTTTTCAGCTAGATGTATTTTTTTCGCATCGGGAAAATCCGCAGCGAGCGCACCCTCTGCGAGATGTGTATGGATCAAAAGTCTCATTGGTAAACCACACGTGTGTATGCTATTGAATCTGCGTGTATTGTCTATGCGGTTCCAGTTGCATTGTTCCGCTTGGATGCTGTCCTGCGGGAAGCTGCTTTGATTTTGTCCCTCAAAGAGGGTCAGCTTTCGTTTGTTGGTCAAGTCTTTCATCCTTTTGTTTTGGTGAACGTCACTAATCGTCCCCACGCTAGCATAGGAATTGCGCAGGGACAAAGACCTGCCGATTTCAATAGAGTGCCCCCACCCGTGGTCTGCTTAGACAAAAGAAGGATTAGTAGGCTCTTCCTTCTCAAGTGGGCAAAAGACACTCTTCCAGGGCCCGGGACAATTACTGTAGTTTCAAATACAGGATCTGGGACTAAAGGACTCAGATTTGGGAATGAATTACTGAGGCAGTAAGAGAAATTGCTAAGACAAAATAAACTGCTAGTATCTTTGGAATCAGACAATTCTAGAAGGCAATTTTGTTATCATTTGAAAGAGGAGATGTTGCTCTAAAACTTTCTCATAGAGTCAAGGCAGCGTTCTATTGAAGAAAAACACGACTAACTCTTTTTTTTCCATACTACACAAAAATTCCTAATATTTTTTTTGATGTATCATTTATTTCTGCAATATTTCAGGTTCAGATAGATATCATGACAAACTGACTACATGACACGAAAGAACAAACATTTCTTGATATATGTTGTGTAGAACTCAATTCAAAACAGTCAATAATTTCAGAGATATGGCGGCTTTAAATTTCATTGTCAGTCCAGTTTCGAAACGTTCTGGCATTAGGTAAAAACCTCTGGCACGTTAGGGGTTTTGGGCCTGGCACATTAAGAGTTAAAATATAAAAAATGATACCTCTAAGTGCCTTCCAGCCAATATAATTCCATCTCGACAGGCAAATGTCAGTACAGTCTTGCAATTACGGTCCAAACTTAGTGTCTCCAAGCAAATAATATTCTTACCTTAAAAGTTACACACATCTGATCACTGAAGATATATAATAGTCACGATGGCAATAGCTACATGCACAGGCATTCCTATCTTCTGAAGAAGTAGCATTATAACAGAAGATTTGTGGTTACTGCATAGTGTCATCAAAATCTGTAGTACCAAGGAGGTAGTACACATCTCATGGTATGGAAGATACGGAGGTGACAACGCTCAAATCACATTCATAATGTAGTAACTGTACAAGCCGATAGTTCCACATAAAGATATTTTCACGAATGGCAGTATAGATCAGACATTTTTGAGAGATGGTAATTTTGCACTGTGTAAACGAAAATTGCAACAATGAAGAAAAAATATAATACAAATATTCACATAAAGTGTGATTTCTCAATCACACCATTTTGGTGTAAATATTGCTTGAAATTAGTACTGTAAAACCAGAAATATTCAGGCATGTTTCATGAATTGGCGCCGACAGCTTTATTGCGGAATGAAATTTTTGTGAATTACGACTGTGTGGAGTGTAGACAAGAACTTTTACATGCATTCTAATTTTGCAAATCATGGCTCCTTGCGAAATTTGCAAGAAAAAAAAATTCATGCATGTGAAGATTTCTAGATTTACAGTATTCCAAGGATTTGTGCCAAGAGCCCAATAGCAAGTAGCTTTCTACTTCAGCATGTGCATACTGTAAAATGAGGAATGTTCGCGTGCATTTTAATTTCGCGAATTTCGCGAGTGCCAAGATTCGCGAAATCAAAATGCACGCGAAAGTTCTTGTCTACACCATATGCAATGAATGCCAGTGGCAGTTCGCGAAAATTTCATGCCGCAAAAAAGGCCGTCGGCTCCAATTCCCGAAAAATTCATGCCGCGAATATATCATGTTTTACAGTATATGCCAGCACTACACAAGATTTGATTGCCATGCAGTCACTTGATATTACAATGCTAGTGTGAAGCTGGCCTGAGACAGAGTGTGTGAGGCAATTCTTTTTTTGTTTTCATTTTTGTCAAGATTTCTGTGCATTGCTATTTTTGAACATTGCTATTTTCAGGATCGAGCATTTATTTGCGAAACTCACAAATATAAAACTTGTAGAAAAAAAGTCAACTCATACAGATTCACTGAGGATGGTCTACTTTTAGAGTTTGCCTACTACAGGTAGTTGTTGAATAGTAATGTTAAAGTTTAAGGGAGATATCTGTCAACCAACGAAGTCAAACATGTCCCATTGACAAGAGGGCTTGGATGGTTTCACTTTCATATCATGGTCATCCCTTGCCAGCATCCAATCAGGTTTGTGCAAAAATATTGTAAGCACAGTTTTCCTTCACTCTACGGGATAAATAGTGAAACCACACACACACACACACACACACACACACTATATGAACATGTTCGGGTCCATGATTAGGGAGGCTGTAGCCTCTGGGAGATTAGCATACACATTTAGTTTTGAAAGCATAATTGATTATACACTGCACCTATGTGGTCTTCAAAAAGGTACCTAAAATGCAACTACATAGAAATATGCCAAACATTTTTCTTCCTCAGGAAGGGGACATCCCCACCCTTAGGTATCCCCTACCCCCCCCCCCCCCCCAAGTAAAAGTTCAGTTATGAGCTTATACCTAAACATACACAGTCACTGATCAATGTCTTATGATGTTCATTTCTTGTGTTTATCTGATACGTTCACACCAGGTATTCGTATTCAATATGCATATTACAATTTTGTTCATTGTATTTGATTCAGTTGCTATAATTGATATGATTTGAACTGTTGTTACACAGTGTAAGTGACTATATAAAGAAACGGGATATCAAGATATTATAAAAATATCATCAAACGAGGTCAAATCGCACAGATATTCTCCAATTTCAATCAAAGCAATGAAATAAGACAGGACTCCAGAAATTTGACTGAAATTAGACATTTTGATCAGAGAATTGATGACAGAGAAAGCTGAATGCCTATAAATAGACAAATATCACTTCCTAGTAATACTTCTCACAGATATGTAATTGTGTGACTGTGGCATTTTCAAAACTCCCATCATTTTCCAAACACTCGCACATTTAAACCATGCAGATTTTTATTGCTGAATTTTTCATCCTACTGGTTTCCTCATTCCAAAGGATTATGTAAGGAGAGTTTGTCTTTGATTTATCTTGAGCAAGTCAATTATGATCAAAACACGTAGACAGAAGGCCCATTTACACTTGCTTGGAAAAATCATGATTTTTCTAAAATCGCGACATTTGGGTGTAAGTTGCTAAGCAACTACACCCAAACGCCCTCGAAACATCGCCAGAAAAATCGCCAGCCGGAGTGTGATTTTTTGAAACATCGCGAAGTTTGAGGCGAAGTTAGCGAGTGTAAACCCAAGCTGCAGAAATATCGCGATTTTTCATCATGTGACTTTCAGTCTCGGAATGCACCAGGAGTTTACCCGCACTCCCGATCCCTCTTTGGAACGTGTAGAGATACGTCGGTCACTGGCCAGAGTACTAGTACACGGTATAGACAGCTGTGTACAGGTCTAAACGGCCGATCTTCGATCGGCTCGTAGTCTCTCACCTCCCTCTCCCTGATGAAACTATGTACGTGAAAACTACTACTAGTAGCAAACCTGAAGTTCTCCAACCACGTATCATCACCCCAAGATGACTTCACAAAATAACGTTCTCCCAGAAATGTGTTGATTCAGATTGTGAGAGAGCCCGTACTGCTCTCGATATATGCCGTTTGTGGAATACTAGTACAGGAGTACGTAACAAGTGTGAGTTCTTGCTGTCGCCTGATAAAATACCAGTCCTAACTTCCAAGTCCTACTTCTCACTTTCGTCATATCGGCGAAATTTCATGATCCTCCTGAATGCTGCTGTAGATGAAGTTTTACACACCTACTACGTATGTGATCTAATATAGCAAGCTATAGAGTTTTACCATAAGTATAACAGTCTCGAGAAGCACAAATTTATGTGTGCATTGTACTGATAAAAAGCCCTGGCTCAACGTTCCAACCAGCTATTGTGATCAAAATATACTGCACTGCAGTGAAAACGAACAGAATAGCGCGCGCTTCCACTCAGCTACCGTGTTGAAAAGAGGTAAATTACGCATGCGCACTACCGACCAAAAAATCGCGATGTTTCGTGAAGCTCAAATTTCGCATGCTTTTGCGCAAGTGTAAACGGTGGAACCAAAATATCGCGATTTTAAAAATCGCGATGTTAGTAAGTGTAAATGCGGCTAGAGGAAATGTGTCACTTTGGAGGCATTTGATGTACTTTGTGAATGAGATCTCCACAAATCATCGCATGCCCAGCAAAAAGGGCTCTAGCATAAGAATTCACCAAAAATTGAATTTTTGTTTGTGGCATAATATGACAGAGTTTTGATATCTCTTTCATTTGATGTGATCATATTTTTTTCTTTTTTTTTTCAGCCTGCAAACCTACAGCCAGGCAGGCGACAAAATTACAGTTATGTGGACTACACAAATGTTTGAGGTGATAAGATTGGAGGTTACTGATGTTTACAACAAAAGTAATCATTATTATGCCTCAATATTTGTATACTTTTGTCAGTATTTCTACTGCTTTGTTGTTTTTACATCAGAGTTGTTATATCAGTATCTGTTTGTTTATTGCTCATATTTTCACTGAGCATTTGCTTTTATACCAGTACATGTATCACAGCTGTTATGTCTCAATATTTGTCCATTTATTGCTCATATTTTCACTGAGTATTTGCTTTCATACCAATGCTGTAAAATGTCTTGATATTAGTATGTTTATTGTTCATATTTCTACTGAGTATTTACTTTCATGTTAGTGGTTTAATAGCAAACAATTTCCCCTTGTGATGCAGTTCCTTGATGCTTCTCTTTCTCTCAAATTGCACCAGCCATTGTTTTTGTTTTGCTTTTAAATCTGAACAAAGAGAGTACCTGTGGGACAAATTCTCCTTTTAAATTACATTAACATACAAACTTGTAGTTGACCAGGAAGGGGGTGGGGGAGGAACCTGTCTAATCAGGTTATCAGTATTACTTTTCATACGACTCCAAATTTGCTCTAATTTTCCTCAATTTGTCTTTAAACAAGTGTGGACTGGGTCTGTACAAGAGAAAGATTTCATCAGCACAGCTTGACAAAGGTGCAGGTCTTGGTTTGAGATTAATGGGTGAAAATAGCCCACAAGAGTTCTCAGTTGGAAGCATGGATTTATCATTAGCCCCAAATCTGCTCACAAAAAAAAAAAAAAAAATCCCTTTTAAAAAATGCATTGCCATGCCTTCTGCCATGCTTCTTTTCATCACCTGTTTGATTATATTTCCTGCAACTTTTTTTGAATGCTCAAGCATTCTTCTTCTTTTTTTGCAATGTAGTTCAATGCAAGGTTACTGACTCCTGC
This sequence comes from Diadema antillarum, assembly GCF_040938485.1. Lineage (NCBI taxonomy): Eukaryota > Metazoa > Echinodermata > Echinoidea > Diadematoida > Diadematidae > Diadema > Diadema antillarum. Next base: position 112,846 of record NW_027271009.1, on the reverse strand, counting down.
AAGTTCACGGTAAAGGGCACTGGTGATAAAGGTCATGAGAGTTCACCAAAGTTCACAGTAACAGTAGCAAAACATTGCGCACATATCTTTTGTAAAGAAGATATCTGTATATCTCTGAGTCACAATGAACAGAAAGAGACAGTACTATGTGATATTTTTAGTTAAGTTATAATGCTGGAATCAGATTGTACTTTCCTGAATACATAATTTATTTCTATTGGTTTGTTGTCTATCGTTTATCCTTCGCACTTTGTACTGTATATAATTTTGCTTATGATGGATTTTCTGATTTACCTTGTGTTATGTTTTGTTGGAAGAAAAAATGAAATGAAATGAATGAATTTAATGAATTGAATTGAATTGAATTGAATAGTAAATACTGGGTGAGAAAGTCAGTGTGTAATGACAACCAAGCGGCAAAGTCTGGATGTTGATTCATTCAAACCTTGGGACATGTGCTTGCTTCGAGGAGACAAACAATCAGACAGACAGACAGTCATGCAGACAGATAAAATGGACAGACATACCAACAGACAGACAGATGGACAAATAAACAGAGAGTTAGAGGCAGCGGTTGAATGAGGTATGGGAGGAAACCAAAGCGAGACAATGATAGAGAAATAGAAAAGGAGATATATATATATACATCTTATATACACATATATGTTTTATACTTATGTATATGAAGAATTTATATTAAGACAGACAGATAGATAGATAGACAGACAGAGGTAGAGATGAAAACAGAGAATGGAAGAAAGGAAGGGAGAAAGAAATAAAGAGAAAGAAGGAGAAAGATGAGAGAGATGTAGTGGCTTTACTCCAGGATTGTGGTATGCTGGTTATCTATCAACATGTTGGGCATATGTTTCTGTCCCCCTGAAACATATGGTGGACACATTGCTGGGCATCTTAATTACCGTCAGGTATTCTAGGGTTTCTATCTCCAAACAACTCCAAATTCCTCTCCCTCATCCTCAGCTTTTTGTTTTGGTTTGGTGTCCTCTGGTGCTGTCCACTGCCTTGTCTCTGACATAACAAACATGACGATGATAATAACCTTCATCTTGATGGGGGCGGGAGTACGGAGATCCTTGACGCTGGTAGTGTCTTGTGTGGTTTCTAGATGTATGGTGGGGTGGGTATGGGGAAATCACTTACCTAATAGTTCAGACAAACTCATGGTAAATTAAATAAAAAGATTACAAACCCACCCAAAGGGAAAGAAAACAGAATTGGTAATATAACCGATACACCAGAAGAATAGACCTGATTAAAGTGGTGCAAAATGAGAGCTACAAACATGCAGTGCAAATGAGAGCAAGTGCACATGGCACTCATGAATAAGTGTAACAAGAAAATTGAGAAAAGTAATCACATTAATTTGTATATTCGTTCTATCTCTCTTTCTTTCATAGAATCAAATTATCTTTCCTGCTATTTTTATTTCCATGGCAAATGAAATTTGTTAATTTCATTATGATATGCCATATCACTGTGGGGTCAACCACAATATTCTATCTTCTATGTAACAAAGGAGGTACTCTCTAAAAAAAAATTGAGTGAAAATATTCACTCTTAAAGGAGTGAATTAAAAAAAGAGTGAATTTAGAGTGAAATTGGAGTGAATTTTGAGTGAAAATGTTCACTTTCACTCATTTTAGAGTGACCTCAGGGATCACTCCAAAATCTTCGAGTGATCCTTGAGGTCACTCCAAAATGAGTGAAAATGAACATTTTCACTCAAAATTCATTCCAATTTCACTCTAAATTCACTCTTTTTTTAATTCACTCCTTTAAGAGTGAATATTTTCACTCAATTTTTTTAAGAGAGTACCACAATAACCATCATTTTGCATAAATCAATGAATTGCATCCTATACTAGTCTTTAGTTTGCAAAGCCTATGCACTGTTAAACCCTAAATCTATATACACTGATGTGATGAAAGTTCAATTACTAATTTTTCCAGGTACTTTAAAAAAAAGTACATTTTTTTTTTAATTCTGTAAACCTTTAATGTCTATCCCATATAGCTTTTTTTCTAACATAATTGCAGCAATGTTTCCTATCTTTCTGGAGTTAAGGCACAAATTGTACCTTTCATGCAAGAAAATTGGTCAAACACACATATCTGACAGACACAAAAATCAAAAAGGGGAATGATATCATAAAGGCTACTCTGACAAAATGTTATCAAATGTCATCCAACACTTATTGATTGTGTACATGGAAAAGGATGATTACACATTTCCCTTTGATCATGTGACCATAAGTCTTTAGATCCCATGCACATTTTCTTTCAAGTCACCCTAGAAAAATGTTCCTTTGTCACGCTTCATTAATCACTATCTCAAAGCATTTCCAAATAATTACATTAGCAAGGCATAGTCTGGGCAACATGACAGACTTTGTCTGATACACATTGCTAATGGAACGCTAGATACCATTGAGAAAAACAGAAGAGGCACAGACTAAGGGAGCATGAGAATTCCAAGTTGACAAGAGCAGGATGAACCTCAGCCTTTTCACATAGTCATTTTACTCCATCAAAAGTGAGCCCCCCCCCCCCTCCCCCCCCCCCCCGACATGTAACTGAAGTTCATCCATTGTGACCTTTGAACTTGAGAATTGACATTTATTCCTTTCATTCAACTTTATTCAATATAATATGTGCAAATAGAATTTTGTACATAGGCCAATGGCACCAATTTCACGTCTACTGCTGATAGCAAAGATCTTACAGCCTGAGTGCTAATTGAAATCTATGTCACATAAGCTCTTCAGAAGACTATATATTATACTCAACTCTGTATACTGTGTGACTATGGAATGAACACTAAATTTAAAAAAAAAAAGGAGAAAAATCTACTTTGAAAGAGAGCAGTCAACATGACCACCTTGTCTTTATAGCCTATGAGCTGTGAACCAGAGTGGTGGGTTGCAACATAAGGGGTCTTAGACTGCATAATCTTTTTGTTTGTAATCTCGTTCATATCATGCATTGCTAATCATGTTCAGAGTTGTTCACACACTGAATTGGGTCTATGCACTGATGGCCACAGCAAATGACTACCCATTCATCACACAGGTGGATCCAGGAATTCCGTCAAGGGGAAGCGCCTTTAAAATCGAAGGGGGGCGCACATGCCCCCCCCCCCCCAGCTTTTTCCCTTCTATTTCTTTTGTTTTAACAAAAAATAAGAGGAGGGGGCACATGTCCAGTGCGCCTCCCTCTGGATCCGTCACTGCATCAGATGCATCATAGTCTCCCTCCATGGTTTGCTAATCAAACATGCAGCTCTTGATGTGCTTTTATGCAGAATATGTAACTCATAATATGTAACACTACTGTTCAAGTGAATGCACCTAAATGCAAAGAGTATGTACCCATATGCACACACCACTGTGGAAGTGAATGCACTCATATAAAAGTAATATGTACCCATACCTACACACCATTGTGGAAGTGAATGCACTTATATGAAAAGAATATGTACCCATGTGCACAGACCCTTGTGGAAGTGAGTGCACTTTCTGCAGAGAGAATGTACTCATATATAATACTGTCCAGGTGATTGTGCTCACATTGAAAGAAAATACACCCACATGCCCACAGCACTGTGAACATAAATGTACTTATATATGCAAAGATTACATGCATGCACCCATATGCCATACTGGCTGACCTGAGCCCGAAACCATGATGAAATAAAATGAAATGAAATGTACACACTACTGTGGAAGTAAATACTCGTGTGAGATCAATCCAAGTTTCAAATCTCTGTCATGTCTCAAGGGTCAATCAATTTCAGATTGCAAACATACATGTATACTTGGAATAGAGCAAAACTTGATTAATCAATCCTGTGCCAGGGATTTTGGACAATGTGTACAGCACTTGGCATGGGGGTTTTCTGTGTCAATAAACACTAAAAGCACAGACAGGGCTAAAACACACACACACACACACACACACACACACACACACACAAACACCTCTGGATCATGACTGCCCAAATATGATTTGACTAACATACTTGTGAAAAACACAATTTTAGTTTGCTTCAAGACCCATGAAAGCAACACGATTACCATGAAACTTGTTTCCCTACACATTTTATTTGAACAAGTTCTTGCATACATGTCAGTCTGAAATCTTTTATGTCCCTCCTGTTGAAAGTCATTATCATAAAGGACAGTTTTCATTGCACTGCTCTACCTGATGATGCATGGTGTAATATTCTCTACAACTATGAGCAAGATGTAGACTCATTTTTTTTTGTAGATATACATGCAGTTCTAAACCAGCCAGTGAAAATTCCTATGTACAGTAAGTGATATTATATTCACTTCAGCAAGATTGCCAACAAAGAATGATAGGTAAGATGGCTTAAATACATTTAACTTGTCACACCTTCTAAGGGAATGCCCTTATGTAATTACAGGAGGGGTTGACACCAATTGGATGCTTCTACTAAAGATTGACAAACTTTTCTGTTAACTTCAAACTCTTTGAATCTACTTAAAAGACAAGAACTAGAAAGCTCAGTTGCGGACGGGGCTGACAAAAAAATTCAATGAGTACTGCAAGCTCTCTCCCGCTCTCATTGTTCCATCGACGTTACGGAAAACATATTAGTGGCATGACCTCATTTGATATATGTACAATTACCCCGTGCAAAAACCATTAAACTAAATACTTGATGATGACTCCAAACGAACAGTCAGCCTATGACGTTTTCAAATCCTCTTTCTTTCCATTAAAACAAACACACAAACACACGACCACACATATACACATAAAAGAATTAAAGTTTGACTGTTACTTCACTTGACAAGCTGCCACTCTCACTGTCGCTGTAGCCCCCACACGCTCAGAGAACATGCGAACCTGCTGTTTTAATGATCTTCTAGGAATTAACACATTATTCAAATAGCACCTGCCCGCTAATGGAATTTTATAATATGATGGCATTTCCGTACCCTACACCGAGGGAAAAAGACCCTGGACTGCCTCGCTCTTTGGCAGAGTGCAGTTCTATGCATCTTTTGTCTTCTCAAATGGAATATTTCGCCCCTTCCCTCACATGAAGTGCAGTTCACTTTTTTATTATTACAGAGAAAAAGAGTTATGACTTCTAAGTTATTTTCATATATGATACTCAGTTCATCTTTCCAACACCCCATGAGGAAGAGGGGAGGGGCAAACAGTGAATCTAGACCAGCACGATGCTGCTGGAGATAACACAAGCACAAACTCTTTGATCACACTTCTCTTTCGCCTCTCTGTTTCACAATGCGTAGACCAGGTAACAATTCCTGTGTCCAACCAACAGTAGAACACAAATGATCCCTGCATGACAAAGAGTTACATTCACTTTAAAAGACAAACATCACTTTTGACAGATTAATCTCACAATCCATTAAAACTGTTTGCAGCATCCCCATGCAGTGTGAAAATGCAGTGTCCAGAAGTCCAGTGGTTAGTGCTGCAAACTGATGCACATGTCTACAACTTCATTTAGCTACCTTACAGAAGAAAGAAAAGCATCTGTTCCCAGTTCAGATGTCAAATCCAAACTGTTATTGCACTGAGTGGCTAAAAACAAATTCTTGTGGTTGACTTTCCACTTTGCTTTAATTGTCACTCATACAGCCACCTGCCATCCTCGTATTTACACGATAAAGTAAAGGTTATCCAGGCATTCACTTGTCATATTTGACCTATGAAGACTACAGAGCAGCGCATTTCAGTAATTCTCCAAGAAAATGAAAAACAAGTTGACTTGTAACCCATACATCTGGAAGCATTTCAGGGGAACTTTTGTCCCCCCCCCCCAGACACACATACACATTGCCACATAACTACATAGGTCCATTCCTGATGATCACACAGAGATTTCCACCTCCAGCCCCCCCCCCAAAAAAAAAAACATACAAATAGCAACATACCCCATTCAGATGCAAGCCAGTTCATACCAAAACTCGATAAAGAAACGATGTATAAAGAATCACCGTATAGCCGATAGACCATTCAGACGCTAATTTTCACCATTCCGGAAAACGTCGTCTAGATGTGCAGTTTCTCACTGCGCATGTTGTTATGGTCATGAGTGACAGGTACAAGGTCACCTTTCGTTCTCGCTCCCATTAAGCTCCACCAAGTTGTACTGTTCTATGGTCGCCATACGTTCAGACGCGCAATGGACACAATGGAATGCTGATTCGTTATTGAGTTCTAGTTCGAAACAATGCTCTAACCGTCGTTTTGCTATACGTCGTTTCGTTAGTCAGCGTTCAGACGTATAAATTCATCGTATAGTTACACCGTTTTGGTATAGCTATACCATTCTACTATAAATTTTTTGCGTGTGAGTGCCCTGATAGGCCCACTCATGATGATCAAAACTGGAGATATGGAATATGTATGTCAGGAGAATCAGAATCCACTAAAGGAAAAACATTCCATCTACATCACACAGGTTTAACTCACTTCCTGCACAGATTAATTGCTCCCTCGCCAAAGCAGATGGGGGAGTACAGCAGGAAATCTTGGCGATTTACTATGCGTTTTTCCTCCATCCCCTCTACAAAGTTAACCAATAAAAGAAAGGGGGAAGGAAAGAAAAATAGCAGGAAATTTCGAGTGCTTTAGCGAGAAGGATGATGGAGCCCGCTGGACCGTACCCTGAAAAACTAGAATCCAGCAATTGATTTAGCAGATGGTGCTCAGGAAAATTGCCATCCCTTGATTATGGAGTGGAGGGGAGGGGGGGGGGGGGGGGGTGGAATGGTAAGGGACACTGCTACTCACGCAAAATGTCCTACCAGTTTCACAAGCCAGCATACGCATCGTCACTGCTGCCGCCACCATCATACAAGCTGTCACGGGGCATGGTTGCCCCAGTAGGAAAATCACAAAAATGCACGCACACACACATATACACAGATAGATATGACACACACATAGATATGAGGGTTTTTTTTTTATTATAACCAAAACCTGGTTAATTGTAGATGGCAAAATGAAAACAAACTCATAATAATGCTATTCAATTCATCATCTAACATTTTACAGAGGTTAATAACAATCCCTTTTCTGTCCCAGGGGAAAGAGATTACATTCAATTCAATTCAATTCAATTCAATCATAGTTTATTTCCAATCAACGAAAATCAAAAACATAGTACAATGTATACATGTCATTAAATGATATTGTTCAAACGCTTGCAAAAGATTCATGTAATATACGAGACAAATTATAGAACAACATATATGTAGAATAATAAAGAGGAACACTGTACAAATACTACGTGGGCGAGCGGAAAATAAATTCGATCATGGAAAATAGTGATCCACTAAAAAGCAAAGCTTGTCGGACGTGGATCGCTAGATAAATAATGAGTGAATGATATACTATTCTATAACAATATACATGTAGTTATTTTGAGATACATTGCAAATCAAGTGACAATGACCTTAAACAGGATATAACAGTTTGTCCATGCAGTGCTCAACAATACCTTAACCGAGGCAACAGCCACAGGTAGAACATGAACTCAGGCATTTATGTAAGATATACATTTTCATTACTCTTCAGGAAGTGATCAAGTAAATAAACAGAAAGTTTGTATGAAGAGTATTGTCAGGTGCATTATACTGACACCAAACCACAAAGTGACAGGCCTTAGTGTACTAAAGGTCAATGTCATTGAGCCTCTGGAATAGGCGAGTTAATTCAACGCTAATGAAATCATCAAAGTTGCAAACAAACTACAAATGCAGACGCTGCAGAAATGCAAAGTCAGTTTTGCATGCGTACAATCGAGGAAGTACCCGAGTGTGTCCTGTTATTTACTGATCATTCATAGAAGTGATTTCAGTCACAAACTCGACCTGCTTTTACCATTATTACTACCACACACATCATTCATCTGTCAATTCATTTCTTTCCTTTGTTTATTTGTTATAGGGGGGTTTGGGTCTGTATGTGTGTTGTTGTCAAAGATGGTTTTAGATTGCGAAGAAAAAACATTTTACCCTTGACAATAGTTGTAGAAGTACTCTCAACTCTGTTGATGCAATTAAAGGCTGCACTAATGACTTCAATCAAACAACATGGCGTCTACCTCGGGAATATGGATGTTGACGAGGAAAGGTGTAAGATAGATGATGACAAAGATGATAAAAGAGAGTGTGTGTATTTGATGGAATACAAGAGAAAAGAACCAATTTTTTTTTCTTCTCCTTTGCAGATCATCGATCACACAGCCCTGTACTCCCAGACCACATTTCGTGTGACGGAGAGATCTCTGGTATTATGCGGGGTATGTTTAATGCACTGCAATGACTTTGGCAGATGCCAGGGATTTAAAGCTCCCATCGTCGCACACCAACCACGTCACGTCACAGAATCTCGTGTACGAGTGGCTGTCAGCCATGTCACCAGCGACTGCATGTCCGAGAAGTGTCTGTAATCATTCACCGTTACTTTGAGCCAAAAATTAACTGTCCGAGGAGAGTTCATGTGTTTTTAATTAATCATTAATCATACATGTTCCACTTCATCTGAAAGCAAGAATACGACAGACTTCAGAATTGGTTCGTTATAAGTTCTTTCCTAATAAAACTTGCCAGTGTGAAAATTAACACATATGAAATGGCTTGGAATACAATTTGTGTTTGCTGATTAACAGTGTCTCTCTTTTTGTTGCCAAGCTATTGACATGGATTGATCTGGATCAAATTTTTTGTTGTATTGTCATATAGGTCAGCAACAACAAGGAAAAACAGTCTTATTATTTAACTGATTTGTTGAGGAATATGAAAATTACATGCTTTCACAATCATTTCCTCTCTCACATTTGAATAAGATATTGGCCTCATGGTCGAATATGAATCAACCTGTTGTCTATAAATTAAGGTCATTTCGTAGAGTTAATGCACTGAACTCCCCCCCCCCCCCCCCCCCCCCACCCCCTCAGTACAGCTAAAATTGTGTATCATGTACTGGCTGTACAGCTTGAAAAGTGAAAAACATGGGGGGGGGGGTAAGGAATCTCTGTCCAGTATCTCATATAATTTGTAGGTCTTTTATGCATATGCCCAATGAGCACTTGAATAGGCCTCTGTCTGTCTCTTTCTCTATCTGCCTGTCTGTCTGTCTGTCTGTTTCTCTTTCTCTCTCTCTCTCTCTTCCCATGTCTCTCTATCAACTCCTGACTTTGAGGGATATTTGACAGAGCTAAATGATGGAGTTATTGACTGGGATTTACCTAAGGGGGCTTGGGTGCCCCATGATGAAATATTTGCACTGATTTCGAAAATGAGAAACTAATTCGTGCAAATGGATGGAGACCTGAGTGACATGTGAAGCCGTTGGTCTTTTAACCTTTTCAACGTGATAGCTCCCTCACTGAGATACCCCTCCTTCCCCCCCCCCCTCCTCCATCCAGCTTTTTTCCAATCCATGATAATTGAAATTCCACATTGAATGAATGAATGCTTCTTTTTGAAAGCACTTTAATATCATGGAATATAGAAATGGCATTCATTTTAAGAGCAGAAAATAATTTCAGACAGCAAGTCCAGCTAAGTTGGTATTTTCCCATGGAAAATTTTGAAAGTGAAAATGCATACTTGGTATTGATCAAGTAAAGATGACATAATTAAACTTAATAACCATACTTGTTCATAATATAGTAAAGACAAAATCCTTCTACAAGGCCCTATATGACAAATTGCCCTTCATTGACGTAAATAAGCACTGATTATTCAATGTTTTAGTAGTAGCTATGATTTAAAAAATGGCCATACATATTCGGGTTGGATTCGAACCAACAATCTCCTGATTACTGTACTAGACACGCATCATATCCACTAGATTACCAAGCTTCTGCTGCCAACAGCCAGTGCTGGATCTATCCTTTTAGCATGCAGTGGATACTGCATATTATTCAAATTAATGAATCAAAACAACGCTACACAAGAATTTATCAATTTGAGCAAATCCTTGCTTGGTGGAGTAGCTATTAACCCACTGATTATGAAAACATAAGGGTGTGTACAGTTCTGGTTGAGGTCAGGATTTAGCTTTTAATGTTTTGCGAGATATTCAGAAACCACTCTATGAGGTGTCAAAGAGCATGCAATTCTAAGGGGCATCAAAAGTTTATTTGATGAAAATCAGTTTTGAGATGACTGAGATATCCAAAACAAGGTGAAACAAAGAGAATCCAATAAAGGCGTGGCCTTATTATTATCACTTTTTTGGATATCTCAGCCATTTGAAAACCAATTTTCATCAAATAAACGTTGAATCCTTCTTAAAATTACATGCTCTTTCATATTTCATAAGAGGTTTCTCATTATCTCACTTAGGAATGTTCAAAACATGAATACCCCACCTCAACCAGTACTGCACAGTCCCTTTAAGAGTGAGAGAAATAATCGAAATGCATACTGACTTCATTTCATGCAGAAAAATACAGACAGAACATTAGAATGTTCAATCAAATCGGACATAAAATGAGGAGGTGATAAGAGGCTACTAGGTCACACATGTTATAACAAAGAAGTATTACTTCTGACATTCTGATATGCAGATCAGGGACCCCTCAATAAAGGAGTTTGCAATTAACGTCAGCTGCAGTAATTTCAGTTACAATGACAGGAGGCCAGGGAACATTAAAGGAAACCAAAACCCAAAGAGTAATGCGGATTGAGTGAAAGCAGCAACATTAGTAGAATGCATCAGTGAAAGTTTGAGGAAAATCAGACACTCCATACAAAAGTTAAGATTTTTTTTCAATTTTTGGTGTTGTAATGACTGGATAAGAAGATTACTTCAGTTTATGAGATCATGTGTGGACAACAATATAGAGAAAATACAAAGAAAATTCATATTTTTCTTACTTTTCTGCCTTAATGAAAGAGCACTTGACTTACCTCTTTCAGAAAGCAGGGGGACTGGTATTACCCTTAACATATGTGAGTAACAAGTCGATGGAATATGTAATTTTCATGAAAAATGATTTGTGTGTGTGTGTGGAAATCTTCTTTCATTTTCTTTATATTGTTGTCCACACATGACGTCATAAACTCTAGTAGTCTCTTTATCCAGTCATTACAACGCCAAAACTTCAAAAAAAAAAAAATCATAGCTTTTGCATCGATAGTCCGATTTTCCTAAAAATTTCACTGATGTGTTCTAATAATGTTTTGCTGCTTTCACTCAATCCATGCTGCTCTTTGGGTTTTGGTTTCCTTCCAATCTCTTGTGGGCATTCAAGTTGATGTCATGGTAACTGCAATAGATGCGATCATCTTGAAGAAAGGGTTCCACATCAGGTGATGATGTTACTGTCTCACAGCTCTCCAACTACATTTCACATTCATATATCAAAGAAATTCTGCTTTTGTGGTCAGTAACTTACCAAAAACAATCCATTTTCCCCTCGCACATCATCACTGGTCAGATACTACTACTGGTATTCCATAATGCAGGAAATCTAGCAAAGATTTGTGTGCATGTCTATGGCAGGCTTGTGAGACTTTTCATATACATTAAACTAATTCCAAGCAAGTACTGGGTTTTATGTGAAGGGTACTCTCTACACCATTTACTTTCGTGAGTATAACATTTCACAAAGATGGACACTTAGGCAAGTTCAGGAATGGTTGAATTTGCAGTTGAGAACCACACCGATGGAATGAGAGGGAAGTATTATCACCTTTTCAGCAGAAAAGTTTGTGATTTCACATCCTGAAGACAATGTGAAATGCACAAAAGCAGTTACGGGAGGCATTGTTTCTTGCAAATTTTGTGAATATAAGTTGACTCACTAAATTCTTTACAATATTTTTACAAAATATTGTGAAATACGCTGAGTATTTAGATCTTGGAAATTTGAGAAGCTCAAAGGAAAACATGTTAAAATATTAAACTCTTTTGACTTTTTGATTTCTTGTTTCTGTCTTGAATTGTGATTTCATTAGGATAATGTGATAACGGGCCATATAGAATTCTGTTCAAATTATTTTGTTACAGATAACTTACCCCAGGAACAGAATACAAGTTTGATGTACTATATAGGGTCATGTTGCACATAAAATATTCTTTCTCACATCAAATCTGAGTTTCTGATCAGGTTCCATATGGTGTTTAACTTGTGCCAGAGCTGCTGGGTTTGTGCTGACATTGCACTGTCGTTACATTGTCACATACGTCATAATGGACTTCATACATCCAGGATCCACAGTATTGCCATTGTCATCAACTCTGCCCCCATTATTCACTTGTCTTTGTGACTCTGCAAATAGCTTTGCCATGGTAGGGACCTGATAGAATAGTTCTGTTTCTTTTCCTGTCACAGTTTCACATTTCCTGGCGTCGCTTTCGCCGAATCGCGCCAGATTTTCGGCGGCAAATGACGTCGAAGTCATCCGCACGAATCTGTTTGTAATCACATCTGTCTATACCGTCTTAGGTCAGAAGGACTTTCAGATAGTTAGCCAGCTAATGACTTTCACAAATTACGGTCACTTTCAAACTACTACAGGGGTGGAAAAACATCTGACAAACAAATTCTGCATACATAATGTCATTTCAGATGGCATTGTAACCACAACAATCCACCCTGTCACAGCAATTAACTGAAATCTAATGTTATCTAACCAACTACAGACACAGAATATGCACGCAGGTTTTTGTTTTTTGGTTTGTTTGGTGTGGGGTTTTTTTCTCAATGGACATGTGAAATGAAACTTGAAATAATATGACAATCATTTGAACAAGAAAATACCACAATCATATGAGATGCCTTGCTCAATAATTGGTCTCACCTAATGTCTTATTAATCCATTAATCTTAAATACTTACAACACCCTCATTTCAAAGTGTGTGCTAAAACTAAAGACTGAACTGCAAATACATACAATGTAATTACAATTGCTACTTCAAGCATCGCACATCCAGTCTCCTGATATGACTACATATTAATGAAATAACTTCTCTCTACACATTTTCTGTGTTGCTCTTCAAAGTGAAGGTGAATATATTCATATCATCTAGTTTGCTTGAATGATCTTAGGTGACACTAATGCTTCATGAAAACATTTGAAAAAAAAAGGAAAAAAAAAATTTGATTCTAAATACTTATCATGTGGTTACTTATGATAATGCTTACACTATTCTGTCTGGCTTTTTTTTTTCCTTCTAATCTTTGTCTTTCAGACCCAAATTAAATGTGGACCTGGAATACCCTTTAAAGAGGAAAATGCCATGATTTTATCCATATGAATCTTTGCAACGGAACCAGAGTGGTCACAGCTGTGCCATATGTCCAAATTTTTTTTCCCCCCTCAATCAACAAACACACCTGGTAAATGTCCGGGATAAACTTGGGAATCTCACCAGCAACATGTTCACATGCATGCTGTTTATTGTTTCAAGCCAAGCATGAATGGATGAGAGCAGAAGACAAGGAGAGCGAGAAGATCAGAAAGGAAGTAGGAAATTACAGACGACACAAGATACCAACTGCAGTGAAAAATGAAGTTATTTAAATCAAAATTAAAAATGTCGCTATGGCAACTGATATGCCTGCGCCATATTGCATGGTTTTCCCAATAGGTCTAGAGTTTATCTTGACCAAGTGAGATGACAGTTTCACATCGGCAAACAATTGAAATGACATTTCTGTCACAAATGTGTCGAGTGTTTACTTTCCTTGAACTAGATTTCATTTGAATGGATGGCTACATTGTTTGAGAGCAAGTATTCAGGAATTTGAGCATTTTCACCTGACCTTTGATCCTTACTCATTGACCTAATGGCTCACAATACTTCAAATAATCACTAACTGGTAACATCCAAACACAAAAATATGGGGGAAAAATTGTGACATTTTAACATTTTTCACTTGACCTCTCCTCCGGTCAAACTGCGCAATGGAGCTGGGCAGTGACAAGACCTCCCAATTGACTCTAACATAGACTCAAAAAATGTTATCTAAGAGATGTTTATGGGCATTTTTAATTGATAGTTGGTATTGAATGTGTTTCAAACATGGAAAGTTGATAAATGCAACCTAGGCAGGTCTGCCAACATTCCTTTATGCAAATCAGGGAGATTCCACACAGAAATCAGGGAGATATCTGTGTGTTACGTACATTTCAATGAGCGAAAATAATTCCCAAGTCAGGGAGATTTTAAGATTCTCTTATTCAGACATGAACAGATTTTGACATTTTCAGGGAGACTCCTGCAGAATCAGGGAGATTTGGCAGCTCTGCCCAAGTCTCCAAAATGGCTTTACTTGGACATGATGGTAGGTGAACTGTTTTGCGAGGCAACCAGGTGTTTAGTAGAGGGCTAATGACGGCATTCTGAGAATATCACCTTGAATCTTTTCCTGAATACCCATTCATTTTTGTTGTTCATTTGACAGTAAATAAAAGTGTTGTCATAAACAATTTCTCTCTCCCAACAATGGTCAGAAATATGAGGTAAACTACCTACAAGATAATCTTAATATACAGGTTTACATTTATCACCTGCGTATTTTCTGTAATCTTAAATAATCTTTTATGCCAGTCAATATTGTTTTCTCAAATATTCGTGTGGCTTGCTTGATTCTTATAACCATGCACTGCCATTAGAAATTCATATGCCAAAAAACCAAAGATGTAGGCCTACTCTCAAATAACACACAAAGTCAAATGCACTGATAAAGTGCATAAAAGTGTTTAGCAATATAGGCAAGTGAAACAACCCTGTTACTTGTTTGTTACACGAAGCTTACAAATTCCCCTTTTTTTTTCTGGTTTGCCTGGTTAACATCAGTTTCATAATGGCTAGAGTAAGTGTTTGCGTGCCTCGCTGGCTTACCCCACACCTGCGCTTCACATTCTCACCGCCAAATTTCTTTGCCAGCTGGCTTGCAGCGCCGGCAATGAAAACACGACATCCTCAGCACCTTCGATTGCCGCGGGAAAAAAGAGAAATCTCTCCCTTTCTTTCTCTCTCTCTTCTTCTCGCTCCCTCTCTCCTTCTTTGTCCCTCACTCTCTTTATCAACTTTTCCTTTCACCATTATTATCTAAAATTTCATTTTGTTTTCTTACTGCGACCACATACACTATTTACTTGCATATATGTACTCTCAATTTAGACTTGTCTAACCATCTCTATATGTCTGTCTGTCTGTCTCTCTGTCTCTCTCTCTCTCCCTCTCTCACCCCAAAATAGAACTAAATGCATAGCTTAGATCAGATTGGCAACTCTCTACACCTACCCATGGCAAAGTGATGGCACGTTAATTATCCGGAAACAAAACTCCACGTTGGCTGAGGGGCAATGAATTTAACATCTGTCATATTTTTTCTGGTTGTTTTTCTTCCTCTCCCACGACAATTGTGATTGATAACAATGGGGACATACTTTCCATTGTTTGTGATACATTTGTATCTGAGAGTGTTCCTGCATTGCATGATTCACTGTTCAATGAAAGTCAGTATGAAAATGATGAGAGCAGTACAAAATAGAGAATGTTCCTTTCTTTTTTTCATAGAAACCATGAATCTAGCTTAAACTTAAATCACGACAGAATCTTTGGAATAGGCTTGAGCATGGTTCTCATGGACAATGTCATACTTAAATTTCTTGTTGAACATCATTATGATGGTTTCGACAGATTCCAGGTATGCAAAGATATTCATCTTGGGTGATAACTGAGTCATCTTACTCCTTCCAAAAACAAAAACAAAAAAACTAGATTGGTGATATGACAAAAAGAGAGTGCAAGTTGATCTTTAAAGGGAAGGTAAACCCCAAGAGCAATGTGGATTGAGTGAAAGCAGTAACATTAGTAGAACACATCAGTGAAAGTTTGAGGAAAATCGGACAATCGATGCAAAAGTTATGAATTTTTAAAGTTTTGGTGTTGGAACCGCTGGATGAGGAGACTACTAGAGGATATGACGTATGAGTGGACAACAATACAAACAAGATATAAAGGAAATTCAACAAAAATTCACTTTTCTAGAATTATTAAAGAGCAGTGGACCAACCGCTTTCAGAAAGCACGGGGAATAATTGCTACCCTTAACATGTGTCAATATCACGTTGATGGAATTTGTAATTTTCATGAAAAATGGATTTTTGTAATATTTTCTTTATATTTTCTTGGTATTGTTGTCCACTGATACGTCATAACCTCTAGTAGTCTCCTCATCCAGCGGTTCCAACACCAAAACTTAAAAAATTCATAACTTTTGCATCGATTGTCCGATTTTCTTCAAACCTTCACTGATATGTTCTACTAATGTTGCTGCTTTCACTCAATCCACATTGTTCTTGGGGTTTATCTTCCCTTTAAGAAAACCCTGAACTTCCCGGTGTACATGCAGTGCATGTTTACCACATGAACAAATGGATTTTCAGTTCAGAGTATCAAAAAAAAAAAAAAAAGTTAAGTGAATCATCAAACCTCAAAGTTCTTGTTGGATGTGCACTATTTGCAGCTTTTTTGAACTACTGTTTCGCAGCTGATCTTTTCCCTTTTATGGAAAAGTCACTGAAGTTACATTTTTTTTTTCATGGACTTGGCAAGAAAACCAATTTCTCAGACACAAGCAAAATATTATGAAGACATTATCAACTTTGTTCTTGATGCACTTTATCGACAATGCATAGGGGCATCGACAGCACAATTCTGCCTATCGCATGTAGCCAATATCAAGCGATATCACCTCGCGATACCGATATCTAATCGATCGCTCTTGGCACGTACACTTCCAGTTTTGCAATTTACCCACGTCACGTCCTTCATCAATGGATATTTTCCATAATTTCGTTGTTTTGCATCATCGGTCCAGCATTGGGCCGCTTTGCAGAAGAATCCCATTCATTAAATGTAAAGTTACAAATTAGAAAATAACTCTATTATTCGACAGATTATAAGACAGAATTTGATACGATCTGTGAATACTAGTACTTTGGCATTCAATGTGCATAAAAGCGCACATTTACACATTGCGTGTTCATAACTGGAAGTTTATATCCCAAGAATTAAAGGCAAAAAAAATTAGAGCGCCACACATATTCAGATTCAGAGAACTATATGCGATATGGAGAATTATTACATGGGCCTTTCTATTGCCAAGATACTAGATTATATCTCATCTAACAGCACATGACGAGGAGCCTCGATCAACAGCTGAGTCAAAGATTTATTCTTCTTTTTTCATTGTTATCCATTTACAAGTCTAATGACTACCTGACTTTACACACAGGGGTTATCAGTTTTTGCATCATGATGCAAAAATTGACTTCATCTGCCCTTATTCACACACACACACACACACACACACACACACACACACACACACACACACAAACACACACACACACACACACAAAACCAAGAAAAGCAACTTGCATAGGAAGCGCTATGAATCTCAAGGTACTGTACACGCCTCAACAATGGCCTGAGCAGGGGACCCTATGCACCAGAGTGTGTGGCAAGTCACATTATGAGATTATAAAAAATTCATTGTTTGTTTTACATTGTTTTACATACCATTTGTGCACAAACAGCAAGGCAAATTATTGCATTTTTACTTAAGTAAAGTTAATCTGGACCCAATTTTTATATTGCAATGCATATCATGAGAGTGTTAATGATTGTGTGTGTGTGTGTGTGTGTGTGTGGGTATGTGTGTGTCTGCAAACAAAAATTTAACAGACTTCATATTGCATTGGCAAAAATCCATTTTAAAAACATTTTATTTTGGGGTGAATGTGAATGTGACTTTTGACTGTGAAGAATACATTGAAAGCCTCATCAGTTCCCTTATTCATATACTGTATACACATCTTTATGGGTGAAGTTAACGCTAACCCTGAAGCACCTACGTGCTTTTTGCAACATTGGCTGTTATTGACTATAGGATGCAGTGTACTTCACACTATAACTGGAGTGTTTCACACTATAACTGGAGATTAAATTGCAGAGTAGGATGATACAGAAACAACAGGAGAAAAAAGGTAAAGAAACTGATTTTATTTTCACATACGAACACCCACCACACATACGCACAAACATGTACATATGTGACCGTGCATCTCAACACGAACATAAAGTCGTAACCCTTGATTTTACGTGAGGACTGGAAAGAGGTGAAATGGGTCCACCGAGTCAATCTTGAGTTTTTCATATTTTCTGAAAGAGCTATTCTTCTTCTCCATTATCCTTAAGTTTGGGATCATAACAAGAATGGGAAAGTGTGTTTTCAGCAGTTTTTATGCAACCCCCCCTTTTTTAAGAGTATAGCATGATCAGGTATGTCTTAGAGGCCCCTTTCGATTTCTTGAAAATCCTTTGCACACTCTTTATTTTCAACTCTAATAACTTTTTAAAAAATAATGCTAGTTGCTTCAAAGTTTGCATTGATCAAGATGAGAATGTGTTAATAGAGCACACTTGATTTCAGCTTAATCTCATAATCCCTTCATTGTTATTGCCCAGTTGTTTACAACCTGTTTTTTGTCCCTTTCATCACACAGCTAGCATGGCTTGGTAAAGATTAGGCACTTGAATAGACCCTGTACTTCAGAGCATCTTTTCTCAGTTCACACTTTTCCAGAATGTGTGCTTTCTTTCCAGTATTCAGATGGGTTAGGGGAGTCTACACAAATTGAGTTATACATCATTTTAAAGCTTAGAGTCTGCTCTTTCAGAATCTGCCTTTAACTCAAAATCCATGTCTGGTGACTTTATGTTGGTTTTGTGGTGCAGGGTCACATATGTACATGCTGCCACATGTAGTTCATTCCCACAGGGTTAAAGAAATAGGTGCAAAAAGGATAATTAGAGTCTATGAACAATCAACTCAAGGACAGTGAGATGGACAAAAAACAAAGACTGCCTGAGAAAACAAACAAACAAACAAACAAACAATCACCTAAAGATGATTACCTTGCTCCAGACATCACTGAAGTATATTCCATGGAGTCTAGGGAGTATGTCTAGATTTAGATGAACTTGTATATCCTGAGACAGATATCCACTTTCATGCTGGATCTGTAGTAGAAGCCATGAAGAATGCAACACGAACAAATGCCAGTAACAATAATAAATGATCAGTTATATGCAAGTCTAAACACTAGTCTACATGAGTGTCATACTATAAAGTAAGAAATATTCAGGGCATGAGCTTTTTGTGAATTGCTACTGGCATCCGATGCATTACAGTGAAGATGAGAACTTTTGCATGCATTTTAATTTCATCAATCTTTGCTTTCGCAAAATTCATGAAAGTAAAGTGCATGCAAAAAGTTCTGGTTTTACAGTATTTTTCTTTTTATATGTTGAAAGGCAAGACATTCTGAGTTTCCCGGTCCAATTACTACATTCAACAGAACATACTCCAGGGGGGGGGGGGGGGGGGGGGGGGTTTCATAAAGCTGCTCGTAAAGTTACGAGTGACTTACGAGCGACTGGTGATCAGTTCTTGTGTTGAATTATGGAAATTCTGATAAGTATAGCACATCACAACTGATCACCAGTCGCTCGTAAGTTGTTTGTAACTTTACGAACAGCTTTATGAAACAGGGCACTGGTCGTTGCTGATTACAAGGGCAATGTAGCTCCAAAATTAGCCTTATAACCATGGCCACGATCATTATGTTGATTTGCAAAGATGAAAAAAAAAAGTATGTTCACAGAAAAACCATCTCTACTGCTTCATTGCCCTTCACATCAGTACCAAACACTACTGAGTATCTAAATTTTAATTTCGTCATTAGGTTGTATAGATTTGTTGCTCTGCAATGCAACAGCCAGCAAGGTGCCATTGACAAATTGCAGGCAACTATAGAAACAAATGCTGGAAATATGACCAATGGTGGGTAGCTGACATACAAATATTGTCAAAATAAAATGAAATAATTATGAGGTTGTCTTCTTCCACTTTTTATTTCCTCTTTGGGGAGATACCTGAATGGGAGATGAGATTCATGATGGTGAGAAATGATATAAAAATTCTTAAAGGCTTTTTCTATTTTCATATAAAGATTTTATGATGCCAGTGGATATCTTAACAACAAAACGTTGACTATGAATCATTACTGATATTGATCTGTTGACCAGCAGGTAACTTTGTAAGCGAGCTCTGGAAATGTAACTTTATTGGGCAATACATATGCTCCTGAATAGGCAACATCACAGACAACACTGATCTAGTACCAATTCCCTGCAAATTGATATATAGTACAGGTGAAATGTTCCTGAACAGATATCTAACACTCTGCTGTTCCACAGAAATCTACTATGTTCACATTACATTTTTAGGGTGTTCCGGATATTCAGCAGCTACTGCATAGTGTTTCTGAGATTTAGTTGATGGTGGTCATCAACTTCTCAGGTGACTCCATCTGCCATAGCAACCCATAGCTAGTGCAGTACAAACGATGGAAATTGAGTTACACAGAGGCATTGACCTTTATCAAATTTCACCATGACTATGTATGAGGAGAAGTACAAGAGGAAGAATGGATAACAGACACTAAGGCAGCCCTAAGTTTTCCATGGACGTAACAGATCTAGAGAGCATGAGACATCAACAGGCATCTTCAGGCATTTGACTGATGGTTCAAATCTTATCAACCCTGGAAACTTGGTGGTCTCCCAGCTCATCTTATTCAATACTCTCAAATGTTTCTTGTCCTATCTCTCACCTCCTTGAACCCCTTTCAGACCCACCTTTTTTGAATGGGTGCATCCCTGTGCATGAAACCTCTGAATTTTCTCCATCTGAGCTCTCTAGATAACTCCAAATCAAACACAGAAAAAGAAAGATGGAAATGTGTGTACAAGTCAACCCTCTTTATCCACAGGGTGACTTGACTGTTTAATGGTCATTAAATTGTAGACCAATCGTCTGAAACACTCTCTGACTTAAAAACAACAAATTCATGAATGCTGCCTTATACCCCCACTCTACAGACATTTCTTATCGGTCAGTAGCTTCCAGCTATCCATAGAAGCTCGGATCGCAGTCTGATGAATCCGATCAACTTCCGCTTGTTGACTATCGAGTCAGTGTCAGACATGTCACACACGCGCAATCCTCACTGGACGTTTTTGCCTTATCGGATCATGCTCGGCATGTCTGACACTGACCTGACGGTCGACCAACACAAGTCGGTTTCATCAGACTGCCATTCGATGCATTTCCATTGATGGTCTGAAGCAACAAACTTCGCTTCTGACCAATTGCCGATGAGAAAAAAAACCTGTAGAATTGGGGGTTTTGCAACGAACATGTATGATGTAGAACTATACCTGTATGGTTGAGGCAGTGCGTGGATAGCTAGCTTCATATGGGGTAGGGTCTGCCTGGAATGATGCTTGCGATCTCCAACTGGGTTGTGCTTGTAGTGATCTTCAACAAGCCTCTTGGTCGGAGCGGTTGGAGGAAAAATTCATCACTAACAAGCAAGTTCGATGCATAACGAACGGGTAGATTTAGGTCTGAAAGGGGCACAGGGGGGGGGGGGGGGGGGTGGGTTCCTGGTCTCCCCTTGAGATTTGTCTCCTTGCCCTGGGTTTTCTCTGGGCCCAGCCAGCGTATGGTTACCATCAGAACCTCCTGGAGAAGATAAAGCAAATTGCTGCAATTTTTTAGGGGCCGTGATTATAAACAAAACAGATTCATATCTGTACAAGGTATGTTTTGTTGCAAAGGAAAATGGTGGCAGCACAACCTTATTACAATGCTTAAAGGTAGGATGTGACAATGACCTGTTCATCCAATACACATTTCATGGCCGTGTTGAAGAAGCTGATTGTGGTATGATAGCTGCTGGTGGAAAATTACCAACAATGACAAGTGTGAGAATTGATACAAATCAAATGTCTTACGTCGGTGCATCACTGAAAACCCTTCTTAAAGATCTTCAACAAGATTCCTATTGACAGAATGCGTACGTAGAGAAGGTGAAAAGTCCTAATCGATATTCCTTTTCATTCTTGAAGCATAAAAGTGCACTCTGTAAACATAACCAACATTGATCAAGTATACATCTATACCCCCTATACCACCCATCCTGATGTAATGTTGCTTTGTATGAAAAAATAAATAAAAATCACAAAAGGAAATCAGTACAAATTTTGGAAATCAAAATAGGACACACACAAAAAAAAAGTTATAAGCAGGACACACACAAAAAGTTATAAATTGTAAAAGTTTAGAGGGTAAGGCTGCGTTTATCTAACTTGAGAGAGAGAATCACGTTTCAAAACGCGTTTGGAACGGTGTTTGCAAACGTGGTTTGAAACGCGATTCTTGGGGAGCCGCATTTATCTAACCATCATACAATTGCGATTCGAGTGGTATCACTGTGCAGCTGCTTTGTGCCGTTTGACTCGCAAAGTAAAGGTCAACTGCATACAACCAAACATGCCTCCTCATGATCAGTCACACACAAATAAAGGGTAGAGAGCACAACCGGAAACAGCTGGGATTTGACCTTGAGATATAAACGCGTGTCAAAACAGCATTGTGTTTATCTATACTCACAGAATGGCGATCGTGGTCTCAAACGTGTTTCAAAACGCCCTTTGAAAGGCGTTTCAAAACGGCGTTTCTATTAAAACGCGTTTGAAAACACGGTTGCATTTATCTAACCCCTGAAAATGCCTCAAACGAGTTAAGGGTCGTGATTCTGCCTCAGAAATTTTTTAGATAAACGCAGCCTAAGACAAATCCGCAACTCTGTGTGATGTAAGTGTTGAGCTGCTCTCCATCTATTTTGTAAACAAAATTTCAGTGATTCTCATATTCTCAAATATTTGGGGCCAGACAGAACTTGCTTTCCAAGGAGGACATGCAAAACATGTTTTACTCTCATCATTTACACACAGACTGTGACTTTTTAATTCCACTTTCAAATAATTCAGCATTGGAGCATTCACATCAAGCCACATATTTGTGAAAACATTTTTCATTGTGATATATTCACTTAGATGTGAAAGTGCAATAAGTTTTTCAGCCGAAACATCATCAGAAAAACTTTTCTTGATGAGGCGAAAGTTTCATGAGGGTCATTCTCATTGGGGTAGAGAGATTGTGAAATTAGAAACGTCACAAAGTTGCAGTGAAAGTTGCCTAGCAACAGTATCAGACTCCATCAAAAAAAACTCCACCGAAACTTTGCAGGAAAAATCATAAGGCAAAGTGCGACTTTCACCAACTTTGAGGGAAACTTTGCAAGGTGTTTTGTGATGAGAATGGACACCATCGCAGAAAAACTGTGATATTACATGCATGATTTCCGGCACGACAAACATATGTATCTGTTTATCTTGTTTGAAAATATGGGCCGCAATATCCAATTCTGGCCATTGCACATAGTCAGCTGCATACGACTCCTTCATTTGTCAACAGAATTTTTAAACAGAAATATGCCCAGCATCATGCAGTCAAGTGGTACATATTCTGAGAGATGCATATTTCGGTCTATCCCTCTTCCCGGTCAAAAGCTACATCCCTTTGTGAAAAGTTCGCGAAACAATATAATATGATGCAGAATATGGCTTATCTCATCCATACGTCTAACTTCCTTACATATTTCTCACTTCTCTCAGGAGTCAACCACTAATCACATTCCTCTTCTGACCAGTGCGCTGTGGTAAAAGCGTGCAGCTGTGTTTCAAGTCACATCTCAAATTTCGTTTACGCAGACCTGTCGCTATGCAGACCTGCCTGCTGCTTCCTCTCTGATGTTAACCTGGGGATAGCCTCCGCCCAAGGCACTCTCACTGGTAGCAGATGCAAGGGATTGGAGCAGCGTCATCATTCGAGACAGTGTGACTCAGTCGGTAGCATGTCTTACTTGCAATCAATTAGCCCGGGTTTGATTCGTATTAAAGGGGATGGCTAGTAACCGATCAGTGGGAATCAGTGGGAACGCTGAGGGATGATTGTTCCAATCCTTGTGGGATTCATTTAGGAGTACATTATATATCTACTGTTGTGTGAAAATTATTTGCTTCAGTCTATTACATGCTGTAAAAGTGGATAATTTTGCATGAGCAATTTTTCGTGCTCGTCGGGATAACATAAGTTTCACATGTTTTTGATTCCGCAAAATCAAGACACAATCTACTGGGATATTTACGTGTATTTACGCAAGCAAAAATATTCGCAAGCTTGTATTTTTGCATGCGTTTCTTGTCATAGAAAATGCGCAAAAATTCCCACTTTTACAGTAATCACACCAGAAAACGGGCAAATGATGCCAACCCCTCGTGGTTCACCTCAGGTGACTAGCAATAGTCCGGAAAGTGGGCAACCATGCCCACTGTGCCATACAAAGATGAAGAAGACTGTATCACATGCAAGAGAAGTGACCAGAGAGTCATTTGTCAAGAGAGAGAGTCAAGGCACCGGTGAAGAGGCAAGCCCCAGCACTAGGGTCTTCAGAGTTTCTTAACCCGTTGAGGACGGTTTGATTTTGCTACAACACACATTTCCCATAGATACCTGCCCAAGTATACTTGGGACTCGTCCTCAAACAGGTTAACTTACATTCGTAATGTATCAAATTTTGCTACAAGCCTTGGTAACAAAAATCACTGTGAATCAGTATGTACATGCATCTGCAAAATAATAACAATTATATTAAAATGCAAGTGAAATTGGTCATATTAACAACGATTACCATAATGAGACTAATGACTACGATTACTATAATGGCAACAGTGATGAAGTATTGATCAGTTTTTGCAGGTGTTTCTGGAGAAGGTTCCCCACTCCCACCCCGTCTGAATATCAAGAGTCTAGTCCTGAGACGAACCCACTTTCAGACACCACTTGGGATAGATCATCACAGAGTAACCCTGTTACCGTGGTAACCCCCATCAACAGCCCTGTTCCTTCTCCATCCATAATTTGGTATGAAGTGGTGTGACAGGTGCCGGCTTGCGCCCACCCAAATTTGGTGAGGTCACTGCTGAGGACAGCAATGGGGGCTAAAAGATTTTGGGTAAAGGGAGAAGGGAGAAGAGAATGAGAGAAGGCAGGAGATTGAAAAAAGAGGGGGTGAGAAAGGAAGAGAGAGTGGCAGAAATGGATAAAAACAGGTGGACTATACAAACAAGGTGAAACAAATAAGATGTTGTCACAAGCAGCCTTGAATGGCTTTTATTCATGTTGTAAATGTGCAAACCGAGGCTGTGACGCATTTGTCTCTGGCAGAGGAGTGATTACATGTGTGTGGTGGTAAGCCCACAAACAATGGGGGGTGCATTCTAAGCAAGTTAAAGGGATGATGTAGCATCGGATGAAATGAGGATTCAGCTTTTAACTTTTTGTGAGATACTTAAGGGCTTTTTACACTTGTAAATTTTTGCTTAGTCCCGTACCAACGGTGGGGCTAAGGAGGGGGGGGGGGGCCTTAGCCCCACCGTTGGTACGGGACTATCCTTAGCCCACTTTCTGTTTACACTCGTTTTTGCCAAAGTGGGCTAGCCCCACCGATAGTCCGGTACTATCTGGCCCTGCAAAATAGCAGGGTTAGCACCGCAATTGCGGTGCCAAGCAATAATAATAGCTGGTTTTTTATAAAGCACATTTCACACACTTCAGGGTTTCAATGCGCTTTACAGACTATTATTACCCCGGTCACTGGATACATTATTTCCAACCAGCACTAACAGTGCTCATTCTCCACTCCCTGGGGAGCATTCCAGCCAGTCGCAGCCATTTTACAGGTGCGCACATGCTGATCAACCAACATAAGCTTTCTCATCCTACCGGGTACCCATTTATACTCCTGGGTGGAGAGCAGCAATGTGGATAAAGTGCCTTGCTGAAGGGCAAACGTGTCGGGCTTGGCATGGGCTCGAACCCACGAATCATACCACGCTCATGTCGTTCACAGACGAGCGCTCTTATCCACTCAGCCACGACACCTCCACTCACAAGCGAGTGTAAACAGAACGAAAATAAAAATAATCCGGGGCTAAGCGACGGAGATGAAGTCCAAGCCCCACTGACCAATCACAAACAAGGTAATCAAGTGCTGCCGGTGCGTGCGACCCCACTGACCAATCACAAACAAGGTAATCAAGTGCTGCCGGTGCGTGCATGTACGTGTACAGTGCACAGCGTAATCATGAATATTCATGTGGTTTGGAAAATCCGGGGCTAAGAAATACGAGTGTAAAAAGGTCAGTTTTCTCCTTAGCCCCGGACAAGAGATAGTACGGGACTAATTAGCCAGTGTAAAAAGCTGACAAAATTGGTACGGGACTAACGATAGTCCTGGGTCAGAGAAAGTCCGGGTTTAAGAAACACAAGTGTAAAAAGGGCTTCAGAAACACTCTACGAAATGTTACAAAGCAAACAATTCTTAAGGAGAAACTCAATGTTTATTAGATGAAAATAGGTTTTGAAATGGCTGAAATATCCAGAAACAAAGTAAAACAAAACGATTCTAATAAAGGGTTGGTCCCACCATTTTTTAAGGATCACTTTGTTTTGGATTTCTCAGCCATTAACAAAATGAATTTTCATCAAATAAAATTTGAATTCCTCCTAGAATTATATGCTCTTCCACATTTCATAAGAAGTTTCTCACTATCTCAAAAGTCATCATCAAAAAACGTTGGAAAACTGAAGCCACATCTCAATCAAAACTGTATCATCCCTTTTATTGGGAGCAGTGATTTAAAAAAATGTTTAAGTTATCACACTTGATGCATATGAGTAGGTCAGTTGTATCGCAAAACATCCTACCATATAAAAGTTCTACAATACAGCCTAAAATATAAGGAGATATCACAATTTTTTCTCAATAAACAATAACTGTAGATGATTCATTCTGCAAACAATTTCATTATAACTACTGTTCACATTTTGTATATCTAACAATACTTAACATTCATTACACTGATTAACATTTTTACATTGGTTGTTTCTATCCCTAACTCATATTTAGAACTAATTTGAAGCACTAAAGCTTAGTTTTTGTTTCATCTGCAAATAGTAAATGATGCCTTTAAAATGCTGTTCAGAATGTACAGAGAAATCCTTTTGGTGTAGTCGTTGCTTGCTCCAGTGCTCATATCTGTCACCCTTGTAACCACAATTTAACAGGTGTGGTGAGTATAGTTACCTTCTTTTGCCCTTTCTTTCTTTATTTCTTTTTATAATCTACACGTTTTGGA
Organism: Diadema antillarum; assembly: GCF_040938485.1. NCBI lineage: Eukaryota > Metazoa > Echinodermata > Echinoidea > Diadematoida > Diadematidae > Diadema > Diadema antillarum. The sequence continues at coordinate 85,609 of NW_027271009.1, read as the reverse complement.
CAGTTTGGGGGAGGGGAATAAATGTGCATGTTTGCAGCAAGATTTCACCAGGCTTGTTGTTGCATTCTGTTTTATCACTGTCCTTTCACGTTTTGAGGCTCTTACTTGGAATGCACACTCTCTTATCTTCAAAGTGTTGGGCAACTTTGACCCCATGCTCTAGAAAAATGTGTGATCATTAATCATGAACAGTCATGCACCTGAACAAAGGCCCCATTTTGTGCAGATTCACCTAAAGACGCAAGATGACAAGACAGCATAAATTGATACATAAGTTAGTAGCACTGCATGAACAACAGAGGTGTACAAGAAATGCCTCTACTTTAACATCAACCTCTGAAATTGGAATGTTGTGGGGAAAAAAAAATGTCATGACTGGTCGTCATGTCTCAAGGTATAATTATACCTCTTATCAGCTTTTTGTAACATGAAATATTGTTCCCGACCCTTAGCTGCAGAAAAGAAAATAGTGAATGGATTGTGTGGTTGTAACATTCATTAGAACTGAGGTTACAATCCCCCAATTTTCATTTGAAACATAATTCATTGGCGGTCATCCACCCCATCATATATGAAATTTTCTTGTCAGAATATTTCAAGATAGTGGTGTTTGAAGTTTACCCATTTTTTAATTATGATTGCCACACTTTTGTGTCTGGCATTTCCAATTATTTTTGTAACATGTAAGACTTTAATTCTTATTCTAACATGTCATGTTTTCATTGAATTGTATTGTAAGGAATTATACAACAAATCATAAGAGAGCTCATGTATATATTTTTGGTTTTCAAAGACAGCTGTCATTTACCATGTATATGACAGTTTTGGTGACCACGTGCACAGTAGGACCTACACTGTACCTGCAGTCAGCGAATCGTCATTTATGACTAATATTATGCACAAGTCAATGAGCCCAAGATACAATTTGGTTGGCCCTGGGCACTTTTATTTGGAATCTTGTCTCCTCGCTAAATTCATGAGAATTTCATGCACATGAAATTTTCTGCTTTTACAGGACTGAGGCATTAAAATTCAGAGTCATACATCACACTCTACTATGCAGAATTTATGACTTCTGATTGCAACCTCAAATAAGATAGAGGGGATGATTTCTTCCTATTCCAGACAGTTCCTAGAATACATCTAAAAAATAATTATTTGCAGAAAAAGTGCACAACAGGACTGTCGTGTCAAGAGACATTCTACTAGGCTGCTGTCTTTACCATGGAAAAAAAAAGGTGGCATGTTGGCTCCGGACGTCAGTGGATCATCTGCCTTGAAATCAAGAGACTCTTGTTCAAGTCCAGCTGAGCTATGTTGCCTGCCATTACATTCGTCCTGGCCATTGTAAAAGTGCATGTCCACACCACATTCAAACTAGCTGTAATATGAATAGAGTAAAATCATTTGAAACAGGATGCTTTAAATACAATTCCATCAAAATTGGACATAAAATTAGAAAAAGAAAAAAAAAATTTAGAAGATTTGAATGTTTTCGATGAACACAAATCTTGGCGACAACCACACACAATCACGAAGTGTGGAAGTTATTCCACAAAGATGAGTCTTTCTAGATCATGCTCCTTCATATCTGGCAACCTCACGTCTACCACATTTACTGTGCTTACCACCCCAAGAACCCGAACAATAGAAAAATTGAACTTCCACAAATCCTACGTCCGTTCTGATGAAATCGCTACCATTCTGTTCATTTCATTCACAACAGCCAACTAGTCCAGTAGCGCTTTAACAGCAAAACACAAAGAATGGTAGCCCCGTATGTGGTCCGACATGTGGGAGAGTAAAAATTTGGCACTTATGCAATATCCCACCTCACTCGCATGCCAAGAGCACATTACTAGTCACATGACACGGTCCCCACTCCCCCCCCAAAAAAAAATAATAATAATAAATAAATAAATAAAAAAAAAATATATATATATATATATATAATTATGATAGCGACCTAACGTGGTTCGCCCCAGGTGACTTGCATATAGCATATAGACTGCCCATATGATAGTTTACAGCTAATCATTTGATTAGGATCCATATCACCATTCTACAGTATAGAATTAACAACACTTTGTGAGTTGAAAGCATCACCACCTATTTACTCAATTGTGACATACTCAATTGTGATATGATTGTATACTACATACATTACATACTCAAAAGTTGTATACTTAATTGTGATATAAATTAATTGTTCCTTCTCCAAATGCATACAATTTAATATTGTAGATGTGTTTCATTCCAGATCTGGATTTAAAGAAACTGTACAATTCTGTCTAATATGTGATTTTATTCCCTTTGTTTAATTTCAGTCAACTTGCAAACATAGAATGACTATTTCATATCAGGCAAATCTATGGTTGTCCTGAAACTTTAAAATGAAAGAAAAAGTTGCCACATTGCCAACGTATATCTGCATGTTCATCAGAATGGGGGAGGGCCTTCTGGAATCTTGGAGGTGAGGCGAATAGTGACAGTTGGAGACAGGTGCAATTGTGGAGTGATGAAGGGAAAGAGTACCTGATCCCAATAACCTCTGAGAACATTGCGGGAGAGAAGCTTTTTTGGCAAACAGACAGACTCCCTGCATCTATTCCAGAGGAGGACGAAGAGGAGGAGGAGGAGGTGGTGGTGGGGGGGGGGGGGGGGGGGAAATATATATACATATATATATATATAATGAACAGAGAGAGCATTGTCCTGCCCTTGTTCGTCGTTGAAGGGGGGGGGGTGGAGGGGGGGTGGGAAGGGGACACGGGTTGGTCCCGGGTGATGAAAGGTAGGGGTGGGGCAAAAATGGTCATGTGACAGACAGGGTGTTCAGGTCGAGGCAAAAAATTTTACTCTAAAACAGTACAGCTATACCAAAACTGTATAGCTATATGATGAATGTATACGTCTGAACGATGACTATAAAAGGAAATGACGTATAACGAAACGACGTATAGCGAAACGACAGTCAGAGCATCGTTTCGAACTAGAACTCGATAATGAATCAGCATTCCATCGTGTCCATTGTGCATCTGAACATATGGCGACCATAGAATAGAACCATAGAACCATAGAACCATATGTATTGTATATGCAAATGAGTGAGCTGATATCATCTCACAATTTTTCATTGATCATGTACAAAAAAAAAAGATAACAAAGAATCAATATTTCTGCTATGAAAGTGTAAAAAAATGTTGAGATTTGAGACAGGGGCATGATTGCATTAAAACAAAAAGTTGAAAATTTCAAGTTTTTTGTACAAACTATACGTGGCAAATTGTGTGACAATTATATCACCAACTCCTTATTTGTACATTCATATTAACTGTTCAAGAACTGCTTATAAAGATGAGCAAAATTTCATAATTTTATATAACTTCTTTCAATTTTATCAGATTTGATCAAATTTTCACAGTTGTGCCTCAAAAAGTATAGTCGATTAGTCTCACTTTTCAGACTAACTTTTAACTGGTCCGCCAAAGGGGGGGAGGAGTTGGATCCATATTTTTCATACTTACAAACCACCAGTAAGGGGTTCTAATGCAGGTTGGATTGCCTATCCAGCAAGCTAATATGATAAAAACATTCTTGACAAGGAATGCATGTCTTACCCAGTTGAAACAAAGTTCAGTCAGAAAAACAGAATTTCATATAATGGCAAGTACAATGCACCTCCATAAATGGTGGACGTAGGAGATCTTATTTCCTCCCACGCCTTGAATAATGATGCAATCACAATTGGATCTGTTTTCATCCAGTGAATTTCACACACTCACTGAAATGATCATGAGGTACAGTTATACTACTACATATTACTTGGGAGCAAGAGTTAGTCTATTTTTAGGTCAATAAGATCAACATTAATTCCAAAGCCCAGCACCAGCTCACAAAAATGGATCAATCCACACAAGACTTTGTGTTGGGGATGGGGACCAGAGATGCCAACCTCTCAGACCTCAAATAAGTAATGCTAAAGCTAAAGAGCAGTAATTTGAAGTCAAAAACAGTAATGTTGTCAGTGGCGGATCCAGGGGGGGGGGGGGCACAACCGGCGCACGCCCCCTTTACTTTTTGTTAAACGCAAAAGAAAGAAAAATAAAAAATGAAATGAAACCCAGAAGTAGCACCAGAAATGTTAATTGCACCCCCTCCCCTCCCTTTACAGAATTTCAGGATCCGCCCCCGGTTGTGCACTATGCTGTTTACAAAAATAAAAAGCATCTAGAATGAGTTGTATGTACCCTGATTAGTTCATCAATGTTATTGCATTGAACTAGATTGCAGTCTGAATTTGCACCACAGCATGTTATTTAGCAAAAATAAAAACAAACAAATACATAAGAGGAAACTGTTGTTACTGATGACACTTTCCTCAAAATCACCAATAACAGAGCTGCCATCCTTTGGAAGCACAAATTAGCACTCAGCAGCTCCAAAATTCGTGATTTTCCTTCAGAATTCGTATCTTTTTTAATCACCCTCTTTTAGCTATTTTGAAATAACCTCGCCGACGTATGAGACATAAAACGTAAAAAAAGTAAAACGTAATGCCGTAATTTTTTTGAAAAAATGTAATAATTACAGCAGAACGGTAATGGTTGGCATCTCTGGGGGACTGACTTGAAAAACACAAAGTCAAAGTTCACAGACGGGTCAGACCTCGACAACTGTACCTAGAATGGAACAGCCCGGATGTCATTAGTTTGACATAAAATACAAATATGAATCAGGGGAAAAATATCAGACAAGAAGATGTGGCTGATTGAGGTGAATCCCTACCAAGTATACTTCATTTGGAGGATGGACATGATGTTGTTTTGACATTGCCTCAGCATAGACTCAGAAAACGTGAGTGTACATACTCGAGCAGGATTCGAACCTACGACCTCCTGATCACCGGACAGGCGTCATCTCCACTAGACCACCGAGCTTTCACCCGACAGCAAGCGTTGGTTCTAATCCTTGTTATAGCATGCAGCGGGTACTGGGTAATTATTCAAATTTATGAAATTCTTCCTTCGAGATGTTTTCATTGCAACTGATTGACAAATTACCCTACAACGACGTAAATAAGCACTGAATTGATCACTGTTTTAGTAGTAGCCATGATAAAAATCATGGGCGTACATACTCGAGCAGGATTCAAACCTACGACTTCCTGATCACCAGACAGGCATCATCTCCACTAGACCACCGAGCTTTCGCCCAACAGCAAGTGTTTTTCTAATCCTTATCGCATGCAGCCAGTACTGCGTAGTTATTCAAATTCATGAAATTCTTCCGTCGAGATGTTCTCATTGCAACTGATATTTATGTCGTGTAGGGCAATTTGTCAATCAGTTGCAATGAAAACATCTCGACGGAAGAATTTCATGAATTTGAATATTTTCATTTGTTCACCATAAACGTATGTACCTATGGGGAATAAGTACATCCCTTTCCATCAATTGCTTGACTTTTTTCACCGTTACAAAGTGCACATTGTTTTCTCATTACGATGTACATTGTATATAATCCTTTATACATATTTTGTATTATGCTTTATGACATATACTTCTTTTGTATTGCTAAACAATATGAATTGTCAAATGTATACTTTGTACTATGTATTACTTTTTGTTGGATGGAAATAATGTATATATGAATTGAATTCAATACATTTATAGCTATGAGACCTTCACTACCTCCTTCACAAAAAGATTACTATTGGGTCTCGAGACAAGATTGTAACACGAAATATAGTGTAATGGGACTACATGAGCTGAAAGGAAGATCATTTTCCACAGTTGGATGCCAAACACTCATTGCACAATCACATCATTACATGTATGTAAAATGTGCCCTCAAAGACATCTTGTAGTTTCGTCTTACGTTCAATGGCAGCCTCACAAAATCCAAGGTGGCATTGCCTAGTATGGTACAGTCAAACCTGTCTATAGCGGCCACCCAAGGGAGACGGAAAAGGTGGCCGTTATAGACAGGTGGCCGCTATAGACAGGTAATCCAAATTTGTGTGCATTGCTTACATGTACATGTATCACCGTTGTATCCTTACATGTACATGTACAGTGTATGTGTGTACGTATGCATACACCGTGTGTTTCATGTATTTAACCATGCCGGTGTATGTGAAATTGTTGCACAGTAGCATGTTTATTGTTGTGAAGAATCGTGCATTATTATGGCTGAATGAGGGATGAATGCAGCGGTGGCGATCACTGAACGTTGCTCGCACGGCTACCAAACAGAAAAATACGCTGAATTATCGGCTTGGCTACGGCTCCATTGGGTTTTTGGCCGCTATAGACAGGTTAATATCTCCCGCGGGAAACAAAATTTGTGGCCGCTGGCCGCGTTAGAGAGGTGGCCGCTATACACAGGGTCTTTAACAGGGCTTTTCTCTCGGAGGGATTTTGCAGTGGCCGCTATAGACAGGTGGCCGCTATAGACAGGTGGCCGCTAAGGCAGGTTTGACTGTAAATGCTTTCTACCTTCATCAGGAATCTAATCTGGGCTGAAGTTTTACTGACGTGTGCAATTAGAAGCGCAAATGGATTAATAATTCATTTCTGGATTGGGGAACAGTCAGACGCCTTCATAAAGTACCGGTACTTCTGTGAGACAAATGTCACATTCACTGACCTAGCTGCTCTTACATTTTGTCTTGTTTGTACAGACGTGTTCCATTCTGACTACACTAGACACTCAGAAAGCTTTCAGGAAAAAAACTGACCTCTTTTCCCTCATGACTTTTCAACCTTGAATTCCAGATCAATCGCGCATTTTTGCTCCCGCTTTCCACAAATTCGAAACTGTTTGCGGTGCAATCCTGCTCGAAGCGAAGTTGCATAATTGTGATTGCTTTATGCATCTCGCGCATCCATCTCTGGAATTCTCGCAGCCTCCTTAGAGTGAATGCGGACTTTGGATTTTAGGAATATAAACATGCATAATCTATGTACGGTGCATAAAGATGATTTTAACTGCCAAAGGAGCTTACAAAAACATGTGAGTCCCCCAAAACACCTGCAAGATATGAAATATTCATGACTTTCACTTCAGCGCAAAAGCATTCTGGGGAAAGAATCCTCATCTCAAAACAGTGTGACAGCTGAAATGGAGACGGAATTAAACGAAAAAGAAGGGGAGGGGGAAAAGCCGGGGATTATGTGAAAATAGGAAACAAATGGCAGGCTTGTAATGGCTGTGTAATATGGACCATCTGCAAAATATAAAGCCTGGTGTTGGTTAGTCTTGGCCAAGTCTTCAAAATTCTACTCCTTCTGACTACATAGGTTACCATGCTGTATTAGAAACCTTCAAAGTTCTGCTATCACTTGATTTTACAGGTACATCGTTTATGTTACACCTGGTATGATGCACCTTTGTTTTTTACTTCAGGATTCATAGTATATATTCATCATACCATTTGCACCTGTTACTTTCATTTTTACACTCTGTCAATTCAGGTAAGCATCAGATGATTTCTATTGTCTTACATATGTTGGGTTTAATCAAGTGAAATCAATTCAATTGGAGCATTTCAATCATTTACAATACAGACTGTTGAGAAAAAGTTAGTATCAATGCAAGAACTTTTCAATTACTTCAGCAAGAATATATAATTTCTCACTCATCTATTCCACTAATGATATCTACTCAAAATGAAGATTAAAACATGAGTTATGAAGCTACACTATTCCCTAAACCTGCTGTAACTGAGTATGGAAGTATGAAAAATAGAAGAATTTCAGTTGATATTTTTTTTCTTAATGACATTCAAAAAGATCAATGAAAAATTACCTGTAGAAATTATACGCAAAGTTGGACACATATTCAAAAAGATATAATTTGTTTGTTAAACTAATCAAGATGGCTACTTGTGCCTAAAAACACCCATCTCATTTTGCATCTTATATTATCTAGCCTATGACTGTAACATCCATCACTTTCTTGGTCTGATGCACACACAACAAAACTATAAGCTTAAAGTTTCCCGAAACATCATCCATAGGGTTTTATTGACATTTATTTCATCATATGTATGATGTCATAGTGTGCAACTATTATCATTGTTCAGGTTTTTCATGAATCAAGGATTTTTCATTGAATTTTATCATAGATCACTTGAGAGTGTGTGTTTATGCCTTGCTATACAAATGTTCTTGGTACATCTCCATATCATCCTTTTCCTTCATAGAGCATGTGAGACTCAGAGATACAGACCTTTTATCAGGGAGGTGATCACCTCCATGCCTATGGCTATGTTTATACAACAAGTAGGGCTACACAAAAGTGTGTGCATTTGTTTCACCGATATTCAAAACAGTCTTGAACTGAAGCTAGCTCTATAATTAGAAGCAGCACTACGGCATCACCTGGGGGATTCCCCCTTCCTCCTAAATCCTGCCTCCCTCACTGCCATGGGACGGCATGGCAGGAGACCAGAGAGAGAAACCCCTGAGGAGAACTAGAGAGAAAAGGGAGGGGGTGGGGTTAGGGGTAGGAGGGGAGGGAGACAGGGTGGAGGGTAGAGAATAGAAAGACCAGAGAGACAGACAAAATAAAGCATTGTCTCTTTTCACAGAAAACTGCAGCCTCATTTGACATTGTACCAAACCAACAACCAATAAGGGCACAGGGTTCAGAAAATGATTTCACTTTGGGGCTTTGTAAAAAAGAAAATTTTTCAAGTGGATAATTAAAAGCCACACTCAAATTAGATATTGCAAAATGCTTCTTTAAAGGCATAACATTCTCTTGTACATGTTTCACAGCTATTGGAGCTTCAATACCTTCACACAGGAAATTTCCTTGCATGTGTAAATGCAGCATTTGTATCAATGATCAGATAATTTACCACAAAAATGAATTAAGGGCAAATGGTTATTTGCTGCCAGGCCCCAGCTTTTGTTTGTTCTTTGGTTTGTTTGTTGTTTTTCATCCTATTGGCTTGGTCGGATGATCAATCTTGTGAGTGTGATGTACATGAATTGAAATAATCTTAACCCGTTGAGGATGGACTGATTTTGCTACAACACGCATTTCCCAGAGACACCTGCCCAAGTATACTCAGGACTCGTCCTCAACGGGTTTATCTTCCTTTCATAGAAGCCATGGGGAATGACTTATAGCCATGATTCTGTAATCTGACAACATGTATTTTACTCAGTTTCTTTCTTGTATGTTCTTTAATATCAAGATCTATCACGAGAGCAGGCACTCACATAGCAGTCACACCTGTTTTAGGACACTCACAATACCATTCCTTTAACCCCTCCCCTGCAACAAGATTCTGAATCTTCATGATATGCTTTTCACAGGATCCAGCAGGGTCCAATAGGCAACGGGTCAAACCACCATATCAGTATGGCAATTTCATGGCCTGCATAAAGTGTAGAGACAGGAAAGTCTCAGAATTATGAGGTTCTGCAGAAATATTTCTACCTCCTGAAGACTGATCAAGGGGGAAAAAATTAGATATTTGAGGTGAGCTCATATGGTCTCAATCTGTAGGATGATGATTGGTACCTGACCTTCAGAGCCTAAGGGATAACGTCCCCCAGACCTCTGGCAGGCTACAAGCTACCACAAGGGGTCACAGCAGTCAGTGCTCACCGAACAGAGATAGTTTTTTTTTTTTTAATCGGATGCACTGGCAGGGGCGAATCTTTGGTTCAGGAGTTTGCTCAGCTTAGAAACTCAACAGTAAGTAGTGTCAAAAGATAGTACAATGTATACCTTTACACCATGGTGCAGAGCTCTCCATGTTTACACAAACACAGTGCTCATAAGACAGTCAACACACCTAAACATCATTTCACATGATTATATAATGTGTTTTATGAGAATAACCTATTATTAGTATAATCTCATTATCTTTAATATTACCATCATCATTACACAGACAAACATCTAAATGTAAACTGCATACACATGGTTTAACACAAATTATAAAGCAATTTTCCCCAGTATGACGACAATGTTCAGCCAATATCGTGAATCTGGCAGATCATGAAAGCAAAGTAAAAAGATAGCAGAAAAGAAATTCAGATGAGCCACAGCACAAAAAAGAGTGAGCTAAGAGGGGAGAGAGCTTCTGCCAGTTCTTTGTCAGTCAGGTTACAAGGATGTAGAATCGACCAGCTTGCACTCATTTCTGCAGTGTCCCTCAACCCCTCAAGTTTCTTTTAGTCATTCTTTCATTTCCTGACATGTCCTCTCTGTCTCATCTGACAAGATCAATAAGCTTGCTTTTGACAATACATGTCCAATTGTAGTAAGACAGAGCAGGACTGTGTATGCATGGTTTGCTGTCTACACTTGACCAAGTACAACCCTCCCCCCCCCCCCCCCCCTCCCCCATGTGACCACCCACTTCAAGGGCAGAGGGGAATGTTTTAAAAGTAAAACTCCCATACCTCAATTACTTTGGTCCATCAGTTCAGGCAGGTGCTTTTGATTAGCCTTTGTTTATAAACAGATGTCAACTACACTGACAACAGCCACAGCAATCTGTGACGTTAGGAGGAGATAACGGTGAAATTTATATTCCATGGTACCTTTAAGTTTGTAAAGTTTCAAAAGTTAGGAGAAACTACTGACAAAAGAGGACGACAAGGATAATAATAGGCCTACTCTCTTGTTTTTGCTTTTGTTTTCTTGGTAAATGCATTTAAAAAAAAAAGGAAAACAGTGCCTGAATTTGATTAAAGAGATGTAGTGAAGTGCGCAGAGAGATATAAATCTCAATTCAATGACTAACAGTCAGTGTAAGTAGAAGAGACTTCCTATCTGCTGCAGCTAAGTGTAAACATTGTAATACAGGGTCCAGAAATCATATCAAACCCATGAGGAAGGAATCTGTGTCCATATTTCAAGAAATAGACGAGATATGAGGCATAAAAAGATGCACTCTTAACATCTTCTTGCTGCCAGCAGACAAAATTTAAAAAGAGCAAAATATGAGATTTGGGGAGATGAGAGAGAACGTATATGATCGAGGTGGAGGGTTGGGGCGGTGAGATATGGGGGGGGGGGGGGGGGTTGGCTGTCACAATTGGAAAGTGATCTTTGTACCAGATGACAGAAACTGGTGACAAGAAACATTCTCCTGTTTGTTTGTGACCTTGTTTAATACCACGGGCAAACTTTTAAACCATTCCATGTGTGAGGGTCAATAGCAAGCCAGCAGTCTGGGGAGTTCAAAATACCACTCTCACAATAATATACTGGGCAAGAAGAAAAAATACTTTTTTTTCTCTCTCTCTATTTTCCTCTTTTTTGTGTGTCTTTCTATCTCTCTCTCTCTCTCTCTCTCTCTCTCTCTCCCTCCAGATCTCTCTCTCCCTCCTCTGTTTTGTATTTGTTATCCATACAAACATATAATACAAATTTTAGGCATATGTACATTCAAACATATGTGTAGATGAATAGAAATAGATAATACTACTTCAAATAATACTATCTTTAAAAACAAATAGTTGTGTACTGGATGCTTTGTATTAAGTGGTTTTTTTTTTTGGGGGGGGAGGGGAATGATAGAAATGAATATCAATTGAAATTGAATTCAAAAAAGTATTTGTATACAATGTAAAGCCTGCTGCAGCAATTATCAGTCCACAAAGACCATTTTCCTTATGAACTCTTTCAATGCAGTTTTGACTCTGTTGAACTTCATAAATACATACATATGCAAACATACCTACACAAAAAAATATATATACGCCATTTCAAACACACACATGCAATGTATATGTGCATGCATCTACCTGTGTAGATAGGCAAAAGGACACTTATAGATATCTTTATATTCATATGTTTCTAAACATACACAGGAATATATCATCTCTCCTCGGTCATTCAACTTCCTGCCTGGAGAAAGAAAGACAGTTTGGCATTTAACTCTTCTGATTGCCAACTGGGGAAGAGCGGGCAATCCCTTCTCCCTAATCCAATATCCCATGGCGCATTATCAATCAACTCTTTTCCTATTTCATAATCCCTCAGACACACGAGCCTTCTCCAACATGGGCTTTGTCTCTAAATCAAAACGGACATCTTGCTGCAAATCATGCATGCTTTGATAAAAGGTTGAGCGACTCTCCATTTTCTGCAGCTCTGCCACCATAATTTTGTGAGCCTTTCTTCTTCTTTTTTATGACAATGGGAATGAATAAGACACATTATTATCTCGAAGCATGATGATCACAGATGACTTACTCCAACTCACTCAACACTATTCATCATCCGATCTCTTTTCACAACTTGATGCTTCTTCACTCTCTACTTCAAATGCATTCCATGCAAATTATTACAGCAAGCCTGCACAACAAAATAGCAGTAAAATGCTTTATGTTTATTAAAGATAATAAAAAGTTTTGGTACCTCAAAAGCTTCCCTGAATTTCCTTGTCTTGGTTTGTGTTTCAGGTTAAAGTACGTTGTCTGTGAGAATTACTCGCCCCAAAGTGCTCTCATGTCTTAGTAATCATGCAATAATGGTTTCGTACCAGAGCCAACGCTGTACAGCGTCGATAAATATTGTACGAAACCACTGACTGCGACCAGCAGCGTGCAGCCCATTGTACGCATAGCTAACTGCGACCAGCAGCCCCATACGCATAGCGTAATGGGGCTTCGCATTGTAGCATTCAGGATCATGACAGAATTAGTATCGCGGGTAACTGTCAACTTAAAATCCAAAAATTTCTTCGATTTGAAGACTTACCAATTAAGCTGAAGTATTGAAAACAGGCTTCGAATAACGTTTGGTTCTGCCAATAGCCCCTTTCTGTTCGAATTGATGACTGAATGTGACTCGGTCGAGAGGACCTTGGGAGAGCTACTAGTACATACACTGGATACCATGGCCAGCGCATGCGCACACAAACATCTTATCCGTTCATGGATTTGAAATTTGTGTGCATGTGATGTGTTCGCATGCACTGGCTGTAGTATTCAGTGTACTGTATGTAGCTCTCCTAAGGTCCTGTCGACCGAGTCACATTCAGTCATCAATTCGAACAGAAAGGGACTATAGGCAGAACCAAACGTTGCCCGAAGCCTGTTTTCGATACTTCAACTTAATTGGTAAGTCTTCAAATTGAAGAATTTATGGGATTTTAAGTTGACATTTACCCTGCGATACTAAATCTGTCATGATCCTGAATGCTACAATGCGAAGCCCGATTACGCTATGCGTATGGGACTGCTGGTCGCTATGCGTATGGGGCTGCTGGTCGCAGTTAATTGCATGATTACTAAGACATGAGAGCACTTTGGGGCGAGTAAGTCTCACAGTGTTAGTTATATGAAAGGTACTTTAACCTGAAACACAAACAAAGACAAGGAAATTCAAGGACACTTTTGAGGTACCAAAACTTTTTATTATCTTTAAGGGGTGGGTTTGTTTTGTTTTTATTGATGGGAAGGGGGGGGGATATATTGTTGTATCGATCATCTATAAGTGTGTCCATCATAATCTGCACTGGACTGACACATCTGTCCTAATGTCATAATGTGATACAGAACAGCAAGTGGTTACTTGACATGTATTATTTTTTGTTGCCATATTTCTTCATAATATCAACAGTTATGATAATAGCAGCAATATTTGGTCGCATACCACTACTGGAACAAGACTGATGATAACTACAGTAACCTAATCGTCTATCACCAGTATGCTAACCGCATCAAATATTTTAGGACTTAGAGGGATGGTACCCTATAGTATTTAGTTGAGATGAGGATTCAGTTTTTCACTTTTTTGTGAGACACTTAGAAACCACTCTATGAAATATTAAAGAGCATAAAATTCTAAGAGGAATTCATAGCTTATTTGATGAAAATTGATTTGAAATGGCTCAGATATCCAAAAATAAAGTAAAACTAAGCAATCTTAATCAAATGTGGGTCCAGCCTTTTATTAGGATTGCTTTGATTTGGATATCTCAGCCATTTCAAAACCAATTTTCATTAAATAAACTTTTAATTCCTCTTAGAATTATATGCTCTTACATATTCCGTAAGAGGTTTCTCATTATCTCAAAAAATTATCATCCAAAAACGCTGAAAACCTGAAGCCCCTTAGCGACTGAAACTATATATCCCTTTAAGTTGTCTCCATGTGAAAATTCAGTGCCAGTTAATGAGATATTCCCCTTACTAGGGTAGGAGTTGAATAAACACTTCCTATGTGAATGTTACAGATTTTGTCACCTCATGACCCAGGTACTCTTGATACTGTATACACCATCAGGTTATTTTGTGAGTCTAGTTTTTCACAAATCAGGACTTCCTGACAATTTCGCAAATGGTTAGATTCATGATCGTGTGGAGTACAGTGATCCAACGAACAATATGGGCAAGCACATTTCATTTTTGTTTGGATCAGAGTAAATATTTTTGTGTGCTATTGAATTTGAGACTAGCACACCCGCACCTTAACTTTAAGATACAACTTACAAGTGAATCGCTCTCGATGATTATACCGGAAGTACAGAGTCTTCGCTATGACCTCATGCCCACACAAAATAGCACAGCTGGAGGTTGACCCAAAAGCAAACGAGAAGCGAGGTTCATGATAACTCACAAGCTCATTGATGATCATGTCCACACAGAGTGAAACTACCAGTGGGGACCCCCGTGGCTTGCGGATAGAGCGTAAACCCTAATAAGATGTCTTGTGGTTTGAATCGACTAACCTTTAAGATTGGTAACTTTCAAGTGCATCCACATGGCGCTAAACTACAAGCTAATCATTGAGAGTGAAGTTTTCGACCTAAACTTAAAGTTTAGAAACGGCGTGTAAATGTAACTATTGTCCAGCCTGGTCCACTTACTGACCACAGGGGCAGCAGACTAGGGAGGGTAAACGAGAAGAACAGTGAGGGAGATAGAGGGAGAGAGACTGGGGCGGACATTCTAAATAGGTGCCACAGTCACAGGGGGAGGGCATGATAATTTGACACCTCTCTAACAAGCAACAGGTGCCGAGGAAATCGCACCAAATTAAACGGAGGAGGGGTGTCTGTCCCACTTGTAATAACCCTCCCAATTGCCTTTTACTGAGCTGGCTGGATGACCAGAAACATGGCCTAAAGAGATTGGGGTGGGGGGGGGGGGGGGGGCGTGAGGCCCCGTCATACGTCACAGGTGGAAGTCATGTAATAATAAAGCTCATAATTTTTCTGCGCTGCAAATTGCTGCAGTTATGACTTCATGCGAAGTTTGGAAAATTGGCACTCCGGCATCCTATTTTTTTTTTGTCTGATGATATTTTGGGTGGCTTTTGGTCAAACACGTTTGCTGACTTTCACCGTGTACAGTGGCAGTTGATGCAATGTCGTGAATTTTCACCATCAGTGTGAGTGATATTTCTGTGGCAAATGAATACTGTAAAACCAGCATATTTCATGTGCATGAAACTTTTGTGAATTTTGCATGTAGCCAAGATTCGTGAAAGCAAAATGCTTGTGAAAACGTTTGTCCACACAATGTATTGAATGCCAGTGGCAATTAGCAAAAGTTTCATGCTGCAGAAAAGGCTGTTGGATGCATTTCCTGAATGTGTCTGGTTTTACAGTACTTTGTTTTTCATTGCCGGTATATTCACATAACAATTCACATACAGATGTAAATATTTGAAATATTCTTTATTCAGATATCTTGTTGTATTTATGATTGTGCAAAATCTGTCACTGGAAATGGAAAAAAAATGAAATGAAATGAAAGAGGCTGGGGAAAATAGTACCAGAAGTAACTAGAAATGTCGCTATGGCGACTGGTATGCCTCCGCCAAAATGTATGATTCTCCTAATAGGTCTAGATAGTACATGTGGACAATGTGTGATTACATTTTCACAAAATTGGCAAAATATTAAAATGATAAGTTTGTCATAAATGTGTTGAATGTTCACCTTCCTTGACCTAGGTTTAATTGGATGAAAAGGAGAGCATGTATTTGGGGTTAAAGGACATTAACTTGACTTTGACCCATTCATACGTTTATGCATTGAGTAATTTTCAAGGTATGGAGAAAAAGTGCAATTTCTGTATTGAATGGTAAATTGTTACCATTTTCATCTGACCTTTGACCCTAAAATTCCTAAGATAACAACTGTCAGGCAGAACATGCATAAATATGAAGTACGTTTCAAGATAAGTTGAGCCACTTCCGAGATATGGAGGAAAAACTTAGTTCAGCACTTTCACTTGATCTTTGACTTTTTGACCTTTGAGGCAAAAACAAAAGAAAAAAAAAACTTTCCAGAGAATCTCTATTAGGTTATACATGTATACACCAAGTGTAAAAAAAAATAATCCTGCTGGCATTGCATAAACATGAGGGAAATAGTAAAATTTTGAAGTGTAGCCCTTGACCTTTGACCCCTGACCTGTGACCCCATGAACCCTAAATTCTCTAGATAATCACTGCCAGTCAGTACATGTATATATACTACGTTCTATGAAGATACCTTGAACAATTTCCAAGGTACAGAGAAAAAAGGTGAAGTTTTAATATCTTACTTGACCTTTTGACCTTTGACCTTTGACCTTATGACCCAAACTTTCACCAGAGAATCTTAATTGGGTAATACATGTATACACTAAGTTTCAAGAAAATATCTTCAGGCATTGCATAGATATGATGGAAATAGTGAAATTTTATGTATTTGACCTTGACCTTTTGACCTTTGACCTTCAGCATGTGCACCCAAAAGTTGATAGGCACAACTTCACCCTCTAATACACATACATGCCAAGTTTCATTAGGATACCTCAAAAGGTTTTGATAGTTACCCTGTCCACAAAATTCATTACGGACGGACGGAAGGACGGACAGAAGGACGGACGGAAGGACGGACGTAAGGACGGACGGAAGGACGGACGGACGGACGGACAACCCGAAAACATAATGCCTCCAGCACCACTTCGTGGCAGAGGCATAAAAACAAACAGAATACCAACAACAAACACATAACAATTAAAAATCCAAGGTCCAGCATTTGCTGAATGCTCCAAGAGTGTATTGATTTATGTCATTGCATGGATTGGGCCATAGTACAAACTTTTTAGTAGTAATAGAGCAAAGCATGCATGAGTTATGAGATTCTTTTTAAAAATGAATACATAAAACAAACCCAGAGCAAACCTCGTCTTATCTGGAAACATGTCAAACAAATCATATTGACTAAGAAAAAAATTCACGCTCCATCTTCCACGTAGAAAAGTCCACCGAAATGTTCCTAACCCAGCGATTGTCTGCTGTTCTATACCAATACAGGGTACGTAACTGGCTGGGATGCCCCCCATGGGGGTAAAAACAGGTGCTACGGGGGACAGGTTCGTGACATTGTGTGGGTCCACAGTGCACCCTCCGCCCTCCGCCCCCTCCTGATGAAAGCAAAATATGTTTTCAGAGCTGAAAGGTGTCTAAGAGGAACATAGGCACACATACAGGCACGTCCATGTCAGACACCCCCTCACTAACCCTTTACTATCTACTACAGAAGATGGGGCTTGATCATTGGGTATGTGCAATGGCCACTCACAAATACAGGCTTTAGGTGAACTCTGACTCTACAGAATATGGTGGAGTTTCTTATTTTTAAAAAAAAGACATAGAATTGTGACATGTGCATTGAAGAGCTGAGAAAGCACTTTTGGGCATCTTGGTATAAAAGTAGAGTTGCCCTGCAGAAAGGTATGTGAACTTAAGTTTGTGAAAAATAGCAGCAGCATAGTGGCAAATGTTCCAGCTACACCAGAATTTTCATTTCAAATCCAATTCAAGTCAACTGATAAGTTACTTCAATTTGTAAGACCGCAATCTATTAGGCACAGTGACATTGCTTATGAAAACTCTCACTTTAGCAGTCACAAGAAACCAATGTATATCTTTTTTGAATTTGTTTATAGTGATCACGTTCCTTTTTTTTGTGGAATATACATTCTCGTGCATACATCAATTTGGACCATAGGAGTCTGAAGAGATCACGGCTGTAATCCGTGCAGTTGATTTTTAGGGGTACCTAGCAGGACTATGTAGCAATTTTTCACAGCACAACAATATCACCACCATCAAGATGAAGATATAGGCACCACAACAATCAAAAAGTTTTATACAAAAATGTTACCTACTCTTAACACAGTCTTAGGGGATAAGGGGAACATGCAACCATGAAAACTGTGGACATGGGATTCTCTTCTCTCTCTCTCTCATTCTTTTCTAGACAATGGATCTCACCAGATGTGACAGTTTCTTGGCTCTTCAAACCAGCATTTGCCGCGACCCCTCCCCATTTCGCCTCCCCTAGCAGGCCCTGTTTCGCCCCTCCGGGCCATGTGCTCCCAATCACACCAAACAGGGTCACAGGACGAAACACTTGTTCCATTACTCAGGCCGAGGAAAGACGTCTCCTGCGAAACCTTCCATCCACTAGCCACTCCCTCCTGTCGACCCCCCCAAGAAAAAAAAAAAACTTTTTCAAACATCGCATCCACATGGAACGCATCATACTGACAACGCATCGTCGTCTAGTTGGGCACCCTCCCGGACGCACCTTGTAGTTTGTTTGAGGGACCCTATGCGAGGCCTGTTCACACATACACGTGTTGAGTATTGTCTGTCAGCATTATTTTGCCAAAGACAGACAGCGATGCCTTCCTGTCTTGTCTGGATGGGGACTCTCTTTGTCAGATTTGATCCCCGAGAACACGTTTACAAGTGATATTCTCTGCCAGAGCTGTACCCTTCTGATGGGCCAACATCCATCATGGCTCGGTCCCAGAATTTATTTCACTTTCTCTTTTTCCGACTCTGTCAGCCATAGTCTGTGACTTGCATGGGGTCAAGTGCAGGTGGGTCTGACTTTAACCCTCTGAGGGCCACAAGTTTATCTGCAATTTCAAACAGAAATTTTTGCTCCAGTAATTTTTCATGCTCAGTCACATAAGATCAATTTAACATGTTTTTAATTCTGCAGTGACATTAAATAGTGTTACATTTAGACCTTACAAGTAAAAACAAAAATCTTGTGCCTTTATTTTTGTGCTACTTTCTTTTCGAGCAAAATGCATTCAAGATTTCCAGACCATGAAAATTTCCATTTTCACAGCAACATACTACTGACGTTAAAAATTTCTAGACCGCGAAAATTTCCATTTTTACAGCAACATACTACTGACATCCTATGCAGAAGAAAAGGTCAGTGGTAATACTGTATATGCCAAATATTTTGCATGGTTTTTATTTCACGAATTTCGCAAGTCAGGTGCTATTCGCAAATTTAGCAAAAATATTGACTCTAATCACGACATATGAATGTGACGTGCACGTATAAATTTCTCCATTCAGTACTATACTCCACGATCGTGAATTTAACCACTTCCAAAATTGTCAGGAAGTCCTGATTTGCGAAAATTTAAAATCGCTAAATATATGGCGTATTCAGTAGCAGAGTTCAAAGAACCCATCAAGTCCTGCAGAAAATTTGCTCCAGCACATAAATTACCAGCTCCTCTTCATTCATCCATTCATTCATTCATTTATTTTTTTTCCATTTCCAACAGAAACATATAAATATATTACAAAAATTGAATACATAGGTTTCATCATAATACAAAATAAAGGATAAGTTTTAAAAATATTGTAAGTATACGGAAATGCTGGAAATGGGGAGGAATCTTCAGTAAATTGGCACCTCTAAATTTGTCTTCATTTCTCATATTGGAGAAGGATTACATAGAACTGTTCAAATTTATCATATCTGCACAAAAATCAGAAGGAAATTTTTTTTTTTTTTGGGGGGGGCAGGGTAAAATTGCCAATTTGAGAAAAAGAATTTAAATCTTTTCAAATATGTTGCTGATTTAAGAATCAGTCTTAAATTCAACAATTACAAGCATAAGATGCTTCCAAAAATTCAACAATTAAGATGATTCCAAAAGTTCTGCAATTATGATGCTTCTAAAAATTCTGTAACAAATACAATCAATTAAATATGGACCATAAAGGGCTCGATTGAAAGAATCTCTTTGTTTACTCCATCTTACAAAATGCTTACAAAATTGTATCACACTTCTGGTTCTCAGCTGACAAACTTAGGGACTAACAGCTGACAGTAATCTTGCAATTTCTACAACCCCACTCTAAGACCCTAGTCACAAGGGATTTGATACTGATTTCACATTCATGATGTAGTGCCACATACATGTGTGCACAACACATCAAGATTTTTTTTCCCCCCATACAACATGCCAGACTTAGTAATTCTGAACTATCCTGTTTGTACTCATGAAAACATGCAAATAGAATGTTTGTCTTTGTTCCAAACATTGATCATGCAAACTCATCCAAACAGTACAGTCCTTGAGTTCCTTAATCAGTTGTTTTGTTTGTTTTTGTTTTGTTCTTTATTAAGCAATGATTTTAATATGCACATAAGTCTGAGTGTCCACAGCAGATAAAAGCATTTTCAGCCTAAAAGGAGACCTTTACTACAAAAAAAAAAAAAATGTCTCATTAAAATGTAAGAGAGGCATGGTCACTTCACATTGGAAGAAACAAGTACCATTCAGTATCCCTGTATCATTACGTTATTGCCAGTATACTTGCACATCTACGTCATGTCAGTATTCTAATCAATGTCCAGTATGTTACAGTAGGGCCTACATTAATACTAACACACACACAGTGCACACATGTGTTATAGATATGTACGCTGGTGTTTACGCTGACGATACGACCCTCACTGTCAGTGCTAATGACGCAACAGTTTTAGAAGAAAAGATAACTGTTGCACTAAATAAAGTAATGGGGTGGATTAAGAAAAATCGGCTCGTCCTTAACACTGACAAAACTTCTGTCATGATTATCGGCTCCCGTGCTAATCTCGGGAAAATTGAAAATTTCAGTATTTCATTAGATGGTAGTCGGATTAAAAGAGTTCAGTTCACTAAATGTTTAGGTGTTTTGATAGATGAAGAACTAAAATGGTCTAAACAAATCGAAAATGTATGTAAACGTACCCAAAAAAGTGTCTGCATGATAAAGAGAGCGAAGGCCTTTTTGCCCCAACAATCCCTAAAATTACTTTATAATAGTCTAGTGTTACCACAATTTGATTACTGTTCTGTTGTTTGGTCAAACAGATTTCAATACCATACAACTAAGCTAGAAAAAATTCAAAAGAGGGCAGCAAGAATAATTTTGGACAAAACATATGACACACCGTCGGCTGATTTATTCAAAAGTCTTAAATGGATGACACTAGACAAACGTTTTGATTTCAGCCGCATTATGATGATATATAAATGCGTCCATAACTTAGCACCTTCGTACCTTCAGGTGCACTTAGTTAAGCCTAGTGATGTACATGAACATCATACAAGGCTAATAGACAGTGGAAATCTATGTGTGCCAAGATTTCGCTCTGATTGTCACAAGTGCAGCCCAATCGTATCCTCTGTACTTGAATGGAACAGGCTAGATCATTCAATTAGATCAGCTTCTTCCATATATTCATTTAAGAGATTGTTTAAGCAAAGTTGCTATTTGTAAGTAACACACGAAATTCATTCTGGGCTTTATCATTCCTGTATAAAAGCGTTTTTAATTGTTATTTCGGCATTCTGGAGAACTCTTGCTGTGGCATGTACTTTTTATGTTACTTTGCAATGTACAGTATGCTGGTATGTATCTACACTGTATTATGTCATCTTCTGTATATATGTTTTGCTATTTAATGTACATATGTTCATCAATATTATTCAGGGCTCCATGGAAGACCACTATTTATTGGTGAATGGACTACCCTGACAAAAGATTAGAAATAAATAAATAAATAAATAAATAAAAACATATTGAAAGGGGTGCCTGAGTTACCAAGGAATCTAGTGGGGCATGGGAAGGAAATAATGAGAACGGAATCTAGATTACCAATGTCAAGTCCTTGGAAGTTGGCAGAGAAGCCACAATGTTGGTCATCCTTGTTTTGCAACCCAGAAAATTGAATACTATAAAAGTAGAAATTTTCATGCCTTTTGTGCAACCAGAAACCTGTGTGAAAATAAGAGCACGGAAACATTTTTGCTTGCCATATATTCCAGTAGTTGATGTTTTGATGCCGCGGAATTAAAAGTTAAGTTCACATGCAGTTGCCAAACTTGAAGTTTTGGTCGAAAACTTAACTGTCAATGATTATAGCTCCACACATGAATTCACGACGCGGGTTCACACACGCACCAAAACTTTAAGTTACAACTTAACAAGCATATCCCACTCGATGATTACACTGGAAATGCCGAGTCTTTGCTAGATGACCTTATGCCCATACAAAGTAGTGCAGCTGGAGTTTGACCCAGATAAGAATGAGAAGCGAGGTTCACACGAACTCACAAGCCCAGTGATTTTTGTATCCACACGGAGCGACACTACGAGTGGGGACTCCCCATGGCTCGTGGAGAGAGCGTAAACCCTAAGATGTCTTGTGGTTCTAATCACTGACTAAACTTTATTACGATTGCTAACTTTCGAGTGCATCCACAGAGTACTAAACTACAAGCTAATTATCACAAGTTAAGTTTTCGACCTACACGTAAAGTTTAGGAACAGCGGGTGAACCTAACTAGTAACACACAAAACGTATCTTACCCGGTCGAGCGCAAAAAAAAAATACTCCTGCGTAAATATCCGCTTTCACAGTAGTGTAGTGGTAACAGGTCCATCGTCCCCTCCCAAGACATGAATATATGTCTGCTCAGTTCAATGCTATCAAAATCTCTTTACAATCCTTGCAAAACAAATACACTGGAGAAAGCATTGCCATTCTTGATATGAGCAATTTCACAAAACTTTGCAATGCATGATATACATAATATATGCATATGTGACATACAATGTATGTTACACGTCTGTGTAACAGTGTGACATACCCTTTTTATTTGAAGACAGGGGGATTTTTTTTTTTCAAAAATTCCATCATTTTGGTCCTGGGTATTATTCATGAAACTGATGTATAACATTTGAAATCACTGTCTTGTACATTATCCTATCTCCATGTATCAAAGCTTCCACTCAGCAGTCACATTTCTTGTCATAAAGGCCATCACCTACTGTGACACCAAGGTTTACCATGGGATGCTCATGTGTCAAATGTAAACTGAAAAAAAAGTGCATTATTGAGAAGGTCATGGTAAACAATCTCAAGGCTAGGAAAGTATTTTTCTAGCCGCTAAAGACAACTTCCTTGGGTAGTGCCTTGCATGACCACTGACTTTTCTCATCTCCCTGATCTCTCCCTCTCTGTCATACCATCTCGATCGGATGGGAGCGAGGTAAACATCGGAGTGGAGCAAAGGGGATACCTCCAGAGATTTCAAGCATGAGACTGGTCCCTTACTATTACCCCTCGCACCCCCCCCCCCTTGCATCCCAACCCCAACCTCCAACCCAGCCATTAACATCTGCTCATTGGGTTAACCTTCCCCGCGTGTTTACGCACTTCCCTCTCCACCTGGTTCTCTCATCAGCGTCGCCCAATCGTCATGTTCTCACGTGAAAGTTTTCCAAACATAAAGGGGGCGATTACAGGAACGGGACGCAACTGTGGGGACGAACAGATGTGGAGGGAGGGAAAATTCAGGGAGATATATGGGATATGTGCTCTTGCACGGATGGGCACATGCAACTGTGGTCGGAATAATATGTGCTCTCACGTGGAGGCAAGGGATGCGAGAAAAACAAGAAAGGGGGAGATGCCTAGTACTCAGTGGTAGTGGGGGAAAGGATTAACTGTTGTTTGAGATGGAAATCAGAAAGCCCTGATGTACTGTATACGCCATATATTTCGCGAGACTAAATTTTCGCGAATCGGGAATTCCCAACGATTTTGCGAGTGGTTAAATTCGCGATCATGGAGTCCTGGACTGAACGGAGAAATGTACGTCACATTCACATCAGAATCAGAGTCAATATTTTTGCGTGTCTTTAATTTTGCGAATAGCACCCGACTCGCGAAATTCGCGAAAATAAAAACCTCGCTAAATATTCGGCGTATACAGTATACACCTGCCAATGCTGTGCTACAGAGAGGATGGACAAGTACGAAAGGGAAAGGGTCAGAGATAATCACACGGGCCCTGGGTACACCTCGAAAATGAAAATATCTTACAACGTGTAGGGTTTGGATTGCCTCGGCAAGCCTACCCAGAAGACGTTTGCACATTATGAGTGGAGGAGCAAGAGGGTACTGTAAAACGAGAAATGTTCGCGTGCATTTTAATTTCGCGAATTTCGCGAGCGCCAAGATTCGCGAAATTAAAATGCATGCGAAATTTCTTATCTACACTATATGCATTGAACGCATGAGGCAATTCGCGAAAATTTCTTGCCACGAAAAAGGCCGTCGGCTCCAATTCGCGAAAATTTCGTGCCGCGAATATATCATGTTTTACAGTATAAGAATCATACCAACCCTCTATCCACTTGAAGGCGTTCTGCTTTTTGATTTACAGGAAGAATAAAATGTGTGTGAATCTCTTCACTGCAACACATCATTGTGACTTGACACGGAATGGAATATTTTGCCTGAATTGGAGGAGTTCTTCATAAGCACTCAGTTACTCAGCGAGTTGATATTGATGTAACAAATGCATGACAAGAATGTCGTGTGGCATCTGTTTATACACACACACACAAACACAAGGTGATGAGATGGTATGTATCAGTATCATGACATACCTTCATCTTGTTTGTTAAGGTTCATTGACTGACGAAAAAAGAAATACAGTACTCTCCGCGTAATCGGGTAAAGCTTAAACGGGTGCTCCGTTTAATTGGGTAGAAATGTCAAAATCAGTTCCAATGCACATGAAAATTACCTGATAATCGGGTTGCCTCTCCGCATAAATGGGTAAATAATTTTCTTCTGACTTAATTTCTACCCACATTTTATCGCAGATATAACACTTTAAGAAATCATGAATGTCAAATCTTCCACGGCTAATTGCATTCTCTGCTTAATTTGCAAAGAAGACCGATCATTTGGGGAGTGATTAAACTTGAAAACGCATGTACCAGTACCGACTTGACACACGTAAACGAACATTACACATGTAGCTGGCACTCACATCTGCATAGACAGACAGGAGTTGAACACACTTGCGCTCCACCCCTGCTCCGCAACAACCTTCACAATACGAGAAGTTTGCAACGAAAATCAGGCCATGCAGCAGCTCCATAATTCTGCTTTTCTCTACTCACTTCTCGAAAAGTAACCCTACGTTTTACGTGACTAGTGCACGTAAAGAGACGTGTTCATTTCGGAAAACGTCTGCGTGTTGGCAAAGAGTCTATAGTCAGAAAACAAAGTTTTCTGAAGACATATTAATTGTCCATAAAAAGAGTGTAAATTATTGCTTGCCACTGAGCAAGTGTAAGGTCAGTGCAAACACGCGAGTTTAAGCATACAGTGTAGGTGTTTGGTGCCATGTACAATGCATGTACATACACATTGTGTGTGTCAATCGTGAATGAGACGTATTCTTCTGTTAATCGGGTACTCCGCTTAATCGGGTAAGAAAAGCTCTGCCCGAGCCTACCCGATTATGCGGAGAGTACTGTACCAGCAATATTCAAAGAATTCTCCATCCTACACAGAGAAATTCCACCTTCATCTCAACTTTGCCACTGACGTCGTTACAGCGATAAAACAGTTGGTTATACTTCTCAGTCATGTAACACAGCAACCGATGATCAGGATAAAATGTATTTGAGAGAGGTTCGAAGGGGGAAGTAGGAATTAGTGTTCAAATATATGTTTCACTGAGAGAGTATAAATGCCATTCATGGCAGTGAACTTGCTTGGAAGTCAAGATATCAGCTCGTGACATTTGTAAGTCCAAGATACCAAACAAGCAATCAATCTGCATAGCTGAAATGCTGATTCCTTTCTGCAATGTAATGCCAATACGGCACATGACCCATGGAAATGTAACAAACAAAAACAAAAACAAAAATCTGTGAGGTTCAAGAAGAACCGAGGTAGATCTCTCATCACTTATGCTCTGACAGTTCTTTTCTCGAAAGTTCAGCCTCGTGAGAACTCCCCCCCCCCCCCCCCCCCCATCCATATGATTTGACATGTTCCCTGTTGTCTACCTGCCACTGCACTATCACTGCCTCCCTGAAGCTGGTAAGAAACTTTTGCAAACCATAGGAGAAAAAAAAAATGTAGGGGAGAAAATGTGCACGAGCCAGAAAAAAAGGGGAACAAGGAAGATAGCATAGAATTCTGATTGAAATTTCATCCCATCACCCCCTCCAGAAAAAAATTCCCACGCTCCCTAAACATGCTTTGTAACGATCCCATGATTTCTTTGCCAAGTCTTTCCTACCCTAAAAAAAGAAAGAAAACACACAACAAAAAAAACTCCCTAATCTCACGGCTGATATTCTTTCCATCCCTGATATATTTGCCATCTTGCTGTGCAGGAACTATACTTTTTTTTTTAAATCTTTTAAAGTGTGAGAAAACACTCGTATTAACAAACATACACACTGTGGTGAGGAGAAGAGAACAATTGCTAAAGTGTATCCAACATGGGGAAGAGGTGATCCACAGTGCTTGGCAGAAATGTTCCCTGCACAGCATCCTCCATGTTTGATCTTACAATTAATGTATGAAATGCTCTCTCAGTCCCGTTCACATCTTGACCCTTTGCTGGTGGAGAACTGGATACTTCAGGTAGCAAACGTTACAGGCAAATGCTACGAGATCTTGAAAGTTATGGGTTAAATGAGACAAATCACAAGGCTCGAAGAAAATGCAAGACCCCCTAAAATATGACAAGACTAATGATTTGTTCTCTTTCTCCTGTCAACTTATTCTTTTTTCTCTATCACTTCTTATTCCAAAATCTCTTAATGAACACCATCGTATAACATCACACCCTCCTTTTACCTTTGCAGTGTGAAATATTAACACAAGCCGCTGTTTCCGACAAAATCTCGCTCAGGTGTCACAGTTCAACTCTCAGCAAGAAGCACTCTGAAGTTTCACCTTTAAGACCAATCAGACTAAGTACAGTAACCCCATATTTAAAGGGCCAATATCTGTTTGACTACAAGAAATTATCCACAGACACCATTTTGAGTTGATTCCCATGCACACTTGATTTTTTTTTTTTGGACCAGTGAAAGGGATACAAGGTGAAAAAGTGAACTAAAAACTATATAAACAATTATATCAAAATCTCATGAGAACAATGCCACAGAGTATAAACATTATCATTCCGTGCTTATTTTAATCATTAGGCCATTATTCTATTCAGTTTGTTTCAACAATTTCGTATACATGTTTTTCCCCATACAAACATCAGTTCAGTTTTGTGAGCCTGATCTATTGATCTATTTTGATTGTAAATCGATTTTGAGGCATTTATCCTGCTATGCGTAATTTCCTTTTCAAAGCTCCCAGTTACATGCACCAGACTGACTTGTTACATTAACTAGACTGAGTCAGTAACACTGAAATCTAAAAGGTAGCAAATTCTCAAAGTGAAAGATTAAAATGTCAAACATTTTTTACACCAGAATGCATGTTTGCAACACAAGATGGCAGCATATTAGTTCTTGACTATCTTGGTCTCACACCCGTAACTTATTCTCCATCCATGGAGGCATGTGGTGAAAATGAAATTTGATTAAAAATCTTCACATGATTTGAAAGATTCAGTTTGTCTTCTGTTCCATATCCAAGTTGAATTAGCTTCAGGGATTTTTCTGCTCATACTTTGCTCAGTGCTCCATAGGGAAAGTCAGTTTCACTACTAACATGTTTTGTGAATCAATGGCAAAACATATTATGGTACGTCTAAAGTTAGAAGGAACATGCCAAGTCTCAAAAGGAAGAATACTTTGTAAAGGAACTCTCCCTCATCAATCACAGCTGATTAGTCTTAATCAAGCCATCCATGATTTTCCATTGAATTTTCCTCAATTAATTTTTTTTTTTTCATATAAAATATATGGTATGGCATAGTGACGGACCTGGAAACGGGCCATTTTATCTACTGGTGTGAAACCTCTACCATGAGACAAGACAAATCTAAAAAAAAAGACTCTCTTTGTTGTAAAAGATTTTGTCCATGCTTCATCATGTTAACACGACCTTTTGTATTGTGGTGTAATATACAATACATTTGTGACCCGCTACAACAAAAAGGTCCTAAAGTCGCGCACGGTCGAAGCCGTGAAAATCGACTTTGAAGTCAGAGCATTAAAATTGGTCAAAACTTACGATTTTCTGATTTTGATATATTATTGGAGTCTAACATGTCTTCTATCATCTGTCGAAATTTTGAAGCAAAATGGTGAAAGGAAAGACCAAAAAATAGCGTTTTTCTGAGCCATGTTTTTTGGCGTTTCAACGAAGCAGAAACTGGTTCGAAAATTTGGATTGAGCGCCACAGATAGGTTCCGCCCCTAACAACGACAAGAGTGATCTCATTGGTCAGTTTGCTGCTTGCTGCTAACTGAAGCGTGAAGCTCGCACACTGCCCAGTTGACTGGTGCGTGCGGGCGGGGTGCGCTATGCTCAGCCGCTTCTCACATCCTGGTCACTGATTGGTTGGTGAGGAGACCGCCGACGCTGATGTGCTTGAATGAACTCTTCGGGGGTTGCTAGGGCTTACCTTCTATTGTCCAGAGGGGAAAACTGACTTGCGTGTCCCTTGATCGCGAATGCGTCAAAAGGAAGACTTTTAGGGCGCTTTTCTCGAAACAGTGATTTTCCAGACGTCTCGACATGCTCTCTTTTAAACATCGATATCTCTGCAGCCGGTTATTTTTATAAAATGTGTTATATATCAATTTAAAGCAGAAAGATTAGGGGATTATATCATGCAATTTTCAAATAATCGACCTCGCCCGACTTTAGGATCATTTTGTTGTAGCGGGTCACATTTGTTCCTGGATGCTTTCCTCCTTTTTTTTTTTCCACACAATCTTGCCTCGATTTCCTCCCCCTCCCCCACAGAATGATTCTTGCAAAAAGGATAAACCTGTTTTCATCTACATAATACAATGCCATGCACAAATGAATTGACAATGTGGGAGAGTGGAGGAGGCACAAAAGGGAGCAAGCTCTCAGACAATGATGAAAGTAAACTAACCCCGCAAAACAACAAATTATGTTGACCGAAAGAATATTATGACAAAGACATCTTGGGAGCACAGAGATATGAAGCGTGGAAACAATAAAGGTCATGCAAGAAACAATAAAGGTCATGTAGGCCTATAAAGAAACAAACAAAATACGAAATTTGAAGGAGAGAAATCTAAAGGTCAAAGAATAAAAAGATGGCTGAGCGAGAAGAGATCTAGGGAGATAAGATGAAGGAATATTCAAAAAACAGACCAAAACGTGGATGAAAAGAGAGCAAAAGAGAGCCAGGGATGGAGAAAAGGGTATGGAGAGTGTGCGCATATGAACGGAGGACAAGGGATTGGGCATTTTTATTCAGGGAAGAGATAAGAGCAAGAAGATGAGTGCGGGTTCTTATTATTTCCCCCATGACGTGCAGGGGGAGCAGGTGCACTACTGAGATATTCAATTCATTAGATAATGCGAGTCACAGGTGCGTCTCGCAGACCTTATGGACATTAGCTTTAAGAGCTGCCTTACGGTCCGATCTCCGGCGCACCTGGGGGAGTTCAGATGTAGCCCTTCATCTCCCGAGGAGGATGCAGGTTAACCTGCTGCTTCCCATCGGTGCTAATTTCCCATATTTCTAAATGCCCGTCACACTTGGCTCCAGTGGGGAATGGATTAAAAATGATAGACCTCATTTGCAAATCCTCTACTTTTTCATTTGCTGTCAATAAAGGGCATAGCTTCATTGCTTTTTCAGTTTTATTGAACAAGCCCTAAGGTCTTTGGAGAAAAAAAAAATAACAAGCTTTTTTTTTTAATGATACATCTTTAAAGAGTACACCAAGACCAAAAAAATGAAGGAAATTGGAAAAAAAAAATGAAAAAAAAAAGAAACAAATGTTCCAGCAGCAGTGTGATCATCTTGAGGCATGTGACTCATTAAAAAAAAAAAAAAATTATCAAATAATTCTTTTTTTTTATGGTAGTCCCTGATATCCTCAGGATGCCTCATCGTATGATTTTTTTAATGCATTTTGAGTGACATACCAAGCAGACAATACCTAAAATGTCTCTTTACTAGATTGCCTTGTTATTTCATCCCTTTTACCATTAGTTATGTTCAGACGGTGATCCGTAACTTCGAGGATAAGTTTGTAGTTAAGTATGGGGCGCCAAGTGTCACATGGTCTCTTTTGTCAAGAAATCAGTTATTTCGTCATGAAATCATTTACGAAATCGTATGTATATTGGTATATTGTACCATCTACTTTACTATTTTACATATACCATTAGCTCATTATGCTAATTATAATATTTAAGACAACTATCTCATCTAAAATGGAAAACTAGTGTTATGAATGGATTCTTCTTTATAGAAAACCTTTAAAGGGACTGTACAGTACCAGTTGAGGTGAGGATTCAACTTGTAATGTTTCTGGAGATATTTAGAAACCACTCCATGAAATGTTGAAGAGCATACAATTCTAAGGGGAATCAAAAGTTTATTTGATGAAAATCGGTTTTGTATTGGCTAAGATATCAAAAAACAAGGTGAAACAAAGAGATCCTAATAAAAGGCATGGCCTGTCGCCTTTTATTATTATCACTTTTTTGGGGGATATCACAGCCATTTGAAAACTGATTTTCATCAAATAAACATTGAATCCTTTTTGAAATTACATGCTCTTTCATATTTCATAAGAGGTTTTTTCATTATCTCACTTGGGAATGTTATACACCTGAATCCTCACCTCAACCAGTACTGTGGAGTCCCTTTAAAAAGCTGTTTTCCCATGTTTTCAGGCTTCCTGCATTAAAATAAGCAATATATTACATATTTTATTTAAGCTAATGAAGTGATTATGCTCATTAGTCTATAAAAAGTGGCAACCAAGCTTAATTTACCCTTCTAAAACACAAATCAACAGCAACATCAAAACTTGTATTTAAAAACTTTTCAAAGATTGAAGAATTTCTAATGAACTAATGCTTTAATTCACTTCAACAATACAGCACTGATGAGATCTCTGTCTAATCTAGGTGTCCTCATGTTGCTTATCTTTCTTTACATCCACAAATTCTCTGCAATTTTTCATGGAATAAAGGCAGCACTTGATAACAAAGCGATGTACCTCCAATACTGAATAAGCTAATGTTAGTGAAGATATGAATTATTGTTTGTTGAGAATTTCTCTGAATGACATGATTTTTTATGGGCTGGGGGACTGCACAAGTTATTCTTGTGCCAGTTACAAGACTACCATCACCAAACAATCATGGAAAGAACTTCACTTTGAGTTTTTCAGACAAGTTATGAAACCATACAATAACATAGGAGACTTCTCCATTTGGCATATGATGTAAATGCCAAAGTTACAAAAATGACTACCTCTTTTAGATGCTGCAACCTACATTTCTCCCCGTCTTTGAAGACTACTGACATTTCTGTCTTTCTATCTAAAGAGAAAAAAGATATAATGATTGGAGAACGCAGATGGCTACGAATTGATGATCAGAAGAGTCCTGGCTGTCATGGACACAGCTATCTTGAGATGGTCAAAGATACAGAGTAGTCTGAAATAATGAGCACCATGTGTCGTATCTAGTCAATGAGCATCATTATCAGCATTTGCCATATCACTATCATGGTAACCTACGTTCAGACACACACCTGTGCGGCATTGCACAACCAGAATGTACTCCCCAATTATCACCGGTCTCATCACACCCTATACTCATTACAATTAGCACTCTTATATCAACACGGGTTACACCATACACCATGCACAATGATCAGCAGTTTACTATCAGCTGCAGGTGTAGGAAGGTCTTCACTTTACACTACATGCATTCAAAAATGGCTATCTGATGAAAGCAAAAGCCTCACCTAATCTTGCATCCCAGCAAAAGATCTTCTTAACACACCCAGCCATCAAAAGCAGTGTTCTGATAACAAGACCTAGGTGTCATTAAAAATGCAATCTTAACTCTAATATCACTATTAAAGTCTTACCAAACTTTGATATCATCATGAGTCTTAGCCACAGTTTATGCACCATGAAATATGATTTAGTATTCCTGAATCATCCCATGCACTACAATCAGCTATCTCATGTAGGCCCTTGCATAGGCCTTAGTGCAACCTATGCAACAAATGTAGCATTCTGATAAGACAGGTCTGCCCTATGAACGAATCCAAAGCAGCATTCTTATATCATAGGTCTCGTCACATCCAATACACTGGACACTATTTAAAAGCATTTGCATACCAGCACAGGTCTTACCCCATCCTATGTATACTATAAAACCAGCAATATTCGTGCATGCATGAAACTTTCACAAATTTCAAGAGAAGCCAAGATTCACGAAAGTAAAATGCATGTGACACTTTTTTTCACAAAATGCATTGAATGCCAATGGTAATTCGCACAAGTTTCATACCACGAGAAAGGCCGTTGGCTCCAACTCACACAAGTTTCATGCTATGAATGTTTTCTGGTTTTACAGTAACATGTCATAGGAGAAATTCTCATATCAGCAAATGTCTCACCACAAATTTTCCTAGTTAGAAAATAAACTAAGAAGTTGCATTAGGGCAATCATCATATTTTAAACTTCCACTCCATATATAACACAGATCATAATAATGAAGTCACTCAATTTTCTTCTAAAATGGGATGATACTTCTCATTCCGGTTTTGCCATTTTTGATCTTGAATTCAATCTCTTGCAATAAGTGCGTCTTACAAGCCTTACAAGTCCCAATCTGTGAGATATCATGGTGACCAAAGATGTGGTGAACACAATACGGCAATCCCAAATTGATATAATACATGAAAAATATGCTTCCCATCCTCATGCAGTGGATTGATATCACAAACAGGGTTTGACCCTCCAAAAATACCATGAGTACCTCTTGGCAAGTGAATTTCAATAAATTCACACACATACACACACACAAACACACACACACACACACACACATACACTCTCTCTCTCTCTCAGTTCTCAAGAATGACCAACTTCTTGCATCAAAGTCAAATATTTTGTTGCCTTGGGTTGGGTGTTTTTTCTTTCGTAAAACAATATTTTCATATGGATGTAATGTGTGACACAACCTACTGTCGGCCAAGAACTTTTATTACGGTCTGTCACACACGAAAAAATGCCAAATGATATTTAAGAGAGGCTGATTCCAAAATGATAACTTCTCAAAAATGGCTATATAAACAATCTTTTTTTTTTTTTTTGATACACCTCTATACTAAAACTTCTATAAGAAATCCCTTCCTCATTTCATATCAAAGCTTCAGCGCAAAGACCCACACCATGTCAGCCATAGGTGAAAAATGTTAAGAACAAACAAAACATCTTGCGAAATGAAAGAAGATGCGCGAGGCTGTGCATTGACTCAGAAGTCAATAAGAGGGAGGGGGAGGTACAGGGAAGGGAGGAGGAGGGGAGTGAGGGGGGGGGGGGGAGGGGGGGGCTACCTGAGCCATGCAAGATGGAGAGAAAGAATTCCACAACCTCAGCACTCATATCTCCATAGCTCATTATTGATTGCAACCATGCAAGCCCCCGCGCGGAAAGCACAGCCGGTCCATGTTATGGGGGCACATGATTTACACTGACATTTGCCGCTACCATATGAATGTATGCAGCAGGGAGGATGTTGTTTGTGTGTATTTTGAGAAGGCCCGGCTCCTTGCTCTCTTCCTATCAAATGAATGTGTATGTCCTCCCCCACCCCCATCCTCCCCCCCCCCCCCCCATCTCCCTTGCAAAATGACTCTCTCATTCTCCCCCTTCTCTCTCTCTTCCCATCCTGCGTGCTGACTGTAAAACTAATTACAAGTGAAATAATAACAATTAGGCTTACGGATTGCGGACAGATGTTACGGGGAAAGGGACAGGGGGCAGGGGCGAGGAAAACAACTTAGCGGCCCATCCGCCACATCGCGATCACATTCCCTCATGAGCAAAATCATAACTGCTCATTCCTGATGCGAGAATCGATCACTGTCAGAGGGGTGCGCCCCCCTGAGGAAGGGGGTTTGTTGGCAGCATGTTGGTAGATTTCTGCTTACTTATATACCCAGTCATTTACTACAACTGTATCACCAACGAGCCAAGGCTTACCTTGTGTGGAAAATTATACACCGTGAATTCAAAGCAAATTGGAATGAATGTTCATAAAATTTACATTCTCTAGTCCTTAATGGAAAATGAAAGGAACTCATGATTGATAGTGTTGTTACAGATTCCAGTGTTCCTTATTGCTTTATGGTGATTAGATAGGAGTTGAGGGGTTTGTATCATTTTTCTGTTTGAATATGACATTGGTATGTTTAATCATGGTTTTAACCATGTACAAAATTGATCAAATGTTACCAACTGTGTGTTTACTTTTTGCTTCAGTGTAAAACCTGGTCTTTCATCTTGACCAAGAATTGTTCTTTTAATCTTTCTAGGGTCACCCATGAATATTTCTTACTTTAACAATACTGCTAGTCAATCCCGAGGGGGAGGGGAGAAAAAAAAGAAAATCATAAGTCCTCAATCATTCTGAGTTCCATTCAGGAAAAAAAGAATGTTTATTGAAATAACTGATGAAATGGATTACACAAATGATACACAAATAAAGACAAGAATTATTGCTGGTTTAGATCAGACAGTCTTATCTCATTGACAAGCTCTTCTTCACAAGTCTCTCACTTTCTTTAACTTTTCTTCCACCATTTTGCAGTCTATGCCTTCTTCTTTAATAGTGTGCTGTTCTTAAACATTGTGCACACACTCAGCAAATTACTCGAAAATGAGCAGCAGAATGTACCATCACTCCAGTCATCATATCGCAATAAAATTGACATGTAAATATATTTGCAAATCAATTCAATGTTCAATGGCTTTCTCTGAACTACATCAGGATTCCAGACTAAAAACAAGAATGCAAAGCAGGTATTTAAAGCTGTTATTGCAGATCTAAACTGACACACCCACACGCACACACAAATTCACGGAATTCAGTTGAAAGTCCACATATCTTATGTGCTGTTGTCTTAAAGTTAGAGTGATAACCATGTCAAGTAGAAAATATCTCAATTAATGGTCATGTCAATTCTACCGCATACCAAAGAAACACAAATTCACGAAATTCAGTTGAAAGTCCACATATCTTATGTGTTGTTGTCTTAAAGTTAGAGTGATTACCATGTCAAGTAGAAAATATCTCAATTAATGGTAATGTCAATTCTACCGCATACCAAAGAAACACAAATTCACGAAATTCAGTTGAAAGTCCACATATCTTATGTGCTGTTGTCTTAAAGTTAGAGTGATTACCATGTCAAGTAGAAAATATCTCAATTGATGGTAATGTCAATTCTACTGCATACCAAAGAATTCTGAAACGAATATCTCATCAAAGAGAAAAGGAATCATTTTCAGCCATCGTGTTGTAAGCCACTGTGCCTGGCAGTAATGGCATCTACACTGCATTGTACTCGAAAAGTCATATTCGACATCTATCAAGGAGTGAATATGAATAATGTCTCAAGGGAGGCTGGATCAGCCGACTTTCTTTCTCAAGACCACAAAAGGCATATGGGTGGATGACATGTTCACGATTTGATGATTCTTCTTCTATTTCTCCAAAAGTTGCGAGCACCCATCACGAATGCAATTTGATTCCCCACAAACACCACAACAGCACCACAACTGTTGAATGAAGCAGGTATCTGGCTCGCATGCTAAGAGGGCTTGCTAACAGCATGAATGAAACAATGGAGGAATTCAAAAGCATCGGAGTAAGCCTTCAGCTGAGGTGGAAAAAAAAAGGGGGTGAGAGAATGTCAACGAGTCCAGGAGATGATCCAATGCCCCACTTCCCCCGGAATAATGAAAGAAGACAGAATTCTGGGTCAGAAGAAAAACAATGAAATACCCTTGCGAAGGTGACCGGGGAGCCGTAGATTCTCGGGGCTCAATTCATCATCGCTCTACAATATCTCTCTGTGTCAACTTGATCAAATTGATTGGAAAAATTTTCTGCCGAAATTTCATATCACCTTCGTTCTGGACAGAGTATTGAAACGCCCTCGGGGCACTACACCAGAAATATGCATTATTCAATTTCCCTCGTCATCTTCGTTTTCCTCATCTTTCGGTCTCTGTCTCTCATCCCGACCATATTCTCCTGCAGCTTGAAGGGGGGGGGAGAGAAAAAAATAAGAGTCTCTAGTTGCGTTGACGACTGTGATGCGACACTTGCGGGCACACCAGCGCCGCTAATAACCCAACGCCAGCCCCGGTATGTGCAGCTGGACAGCTGCTGTTTGCGAACGTTCAATGGCTTATCAGCAGTGGCATCCAAAAATAAAGGCCTGGTTTCCACTAGCGACTGGCTGCGAAACATGGGTTGGCAAATACACTCTTCTAATTGAAGTACCTGCTAGGGGTGAGATTGTAGAGAAAGTAGAAGAAGACGAAGAAGAAGAGGATGATGAAAAGGAAGAAGAAGATAGTGAAAAAAAAAGGATACAATCAACTTTTCTTATTCATCAAGACCCGCTGACATTCCATGATTCATTTTCACCCATTAGGGATTCATGGTCCTACGTTCATCCCGCATCCTTCTCACCCCCGCTACCCCCGTTCCTCTCATTTTCATCTCAAGATTCGGCTCTCTCCTCACCCTTTCCCCAAAAGAATCGGACACACCGAGAGGCACGGTTCTATTGATTTCACACTGGCTGCTGCCCGCTCAACAGACAATCAAATTTTGGAAATTGA
The DNA here is from genome assembly GCF_040938485.1 of Diadema antillarum. NCBI lineage: Eukaryota > Metazoa > Echinodermata > Echinoidea > Diadematoida > Diadematidae > Diadema > Diadema antillarum. Next base: position 48,648 of record NW_027271009.1, on the reverse strand, counting down.
TTTTAATACGAGGCAAAGAGATGTGTCGGCATTTGTCGAGATCCCCCCACACAAAATATATTAAAAGAAAACGAGGAAATCCTCACAATATTTGCTCATAGCATGACGATGATCTGGAGTCTGATGAGTTTTGTCTGTGTAAATGTCACAGTTTCGCTAGTCCCGTCTGCTCCCTGCACGACACCATCATGAGCTGTTTGAAGGGATGTTTGAAGGTTGGTTCGTTCTTCCATCTGCTGAGATAATACACTCCTCATTATGCACTACAGTTTGTTACTCCTATGTATCTACTTCACAATAAGAAATGATGGCCCATTTATTTGCATTCTGATGGCAGCTGAACCCCTCATTTATCATCATTACCAAGTCTTAACTAACTTGTCATATTGCCACAAAGCAGCTGTGACCATGTTTCCTCGAAATAATTTTAAATCCCCAAATAGTTTGTATGTGACACATCTGATCCTAGTAAGATATGGTTTAAAGATCACGCAGGTAATCTCTAAGGCATTGTATCTCTCATCACCTATTAACACCCATACAATGGGCTAACCATAAAAGGCTATGGAAAACCCTTGGTTCATAGCACACATCTAGACTATTTTTTTCCCCACTGAAATCCTGCAAGCCAGTAATGTGGATTCACAGATGATCTAAATCAGGCAAAATATAGTCAGCTATCACTGTTATATAGGTGCTTTATAAATTCACAGCTTGATATGGTCACATTCTACATTAACTGCAATTGGATTTTGTGTACAGATTATAGCCACTTGTGTAAACTGTATTTTGTTTCCTAGGGATCACATATTGTGTACTTACTTTGTGAAAATAATGTTTAAGTCGGTCAGTCCTATAATTGAAACACTACAGGCAAAAGTCCCTGCCCTACCCTTTCCTCCTAACCCCCTCATCCCCTCATCCCCCTCCCCCCCCCCCCCCCAATCTCCTTGCCCTAACAAAGTTTTGCACACAAGGGCTAGCACCGGTTAAGAGCCCCAAGGCTTCAAGGGGCCATGCAGGTGAAAGGGAGACCTAAGGGGAGGAAGTGGAAGAATCGATTCTGGGTTGGTGCTGCAGCATGGAGATGGAGTGAGGCGCAGGGTGGGTGACTTTCACAGGGAACGGTTCAGAGAACTACAGAGTGTGCAAAATATTGAGAGAAACCTGAAGGGGATGAGGGTGCATTTGATCCCCCCCCCCCCCCCCCCCCCCCCCCCCCCCGTTTTTCCCCCATTCTACAGAACTTTTTTTTTTTCACTTCTTCTCTTTGTCGGCAGCAGGTGTCTTTTACTTAATTGCATTGCTATAGTTGGATCAAATGTGTCGATATGGAAGAGATGTTTCTTGAAACATAACAATCAATAAATGGGATCTCTGTCCCGTTTGGCATTATTTCGTACAAGCTGTAGCTGGTTCCTTATAAGACTGGGTAATATCTCCTTCAGTCCCACAGACCTACACAAGTGTAGGCAAAGCTGCATATATCCAGAGAGCTTGGTTCATGATTGTATTCAGTAGATTTACATGTAGCTCAAACAGCATCTCTGCATGAGAAAAAAAAAAGCTTCTGGTAAACACTTAGCCATGCATGGACGTTGTATCAGACTTCACAGAATATGAAGACCATGTAGAGAAATACATAGATGAGGGTGAAAGAAAGATACCAGTATACACATACTGTTGAACACACACATACATGTATATGTGTACAATCCACCCACAATTTCATCGCATTTGGTCATAACATACAAAGCTATTCTAGATCAGCATGCACAAAGTCCATGATGAAACCTTAAAAGCTAACTTACGTTGGTATAACACACAGTCTGAAGGCAGACAGGCTGCTTCAACTTCAGACGCCATCAGAAAGATGATATAAATCACATTTACTGACAGCTGATTTCACGCTCTCTACACTATGTATGTAGATCTGTAAAGGAAACACATCAACTTGATGTATCAATCAGAAAACAGTGATCAGAAAGAGTCAATATATACTAAGCCCCTTGAGTGCCAATTGCCACAGAAAACCCACATATGTAGCCCTGTGCACTGCCCACAACCCCTGGCACAGAAAGGATTAATGTTAGAAATCAGGGAAAATGCAACTAGTGACTTTCCCATATACACAGCCATACAAATGCATATATTGTACATCAATGGGAAATCTATAGTAGATGGCGACTGAGGTGAAAGTGACGTTCACTTTGGGGCACCATTTCATGAAAGTTGTCAGTCTCGGACAATTTCAGTGAAGTCCTTAATTTTGATTGGCTGAGAAGCTCTGGTCACTGACTGTTACTATGGTAACTGTCAGAGACTGGCAACTTGTCGGGGGCTGACAACTTTCATGAAACAGTGCCAAGATGTTGAATCTGGAATCATGCCTCTAGAGTGCAATATGAATTCACGCTAACTTGACATAAACAATTCTAGCCATAGTGTTGTTGTGATGCTGTTATAGTCAGGGTGGAAATTTCCATTCATACCAGGAATCATAAATACAACTAGAAATGTCGCTATGGTGACTAGTACGCCTCCGCCATAATGCATGATTCTGCAAATAGGAGTATAGTACAATGTCTTCACAATGTGTGATGACAGTTTCACATAAATGGCAAAATACTGAAATGTCAGGCTTGTCAGAAATGTCTTGACTGTTCACTTTCCTTGAACTAGATTTGCCATAATTGTCTAAGAGTGCAGGTTCATGTATTTGGAGAATTTAGGATTTTTCTTTTGAACGACCTTTTATAAGTTTATGCATTGAGTAATTTTCAAGGTATGAAGAAAAAGTGTAATTACAATAAAAAATGGTTTTTTTTTTTTGCTTTTCAGCCTGGCCTTTGACCCTGAACCTTTGACCTTTGCCTTCTGGCAGGAAATTTCCCAGAGAATCTCCATTTGGATATTACTTTAAAAAATAATCCTGCAAGCATTGCATACTAGTATATGATGGAAATAGTGAAATTCTGAGGAGTTGACCTTGACCTTTGATCCCTGACTATTGACCCATGACCCCTAAATTCCCTAGATAATCCCTGCCAGTCAGTACATATGTATGTACCAAGTTCCATGAAGATACATTGAACCATTTTCAAGAAAAAGTGAAATTGTAACATTTTCACCTGACCTTTGACCTTTTGACCTTTGACCTTATGACATGAAACTCTCCCTGGAGAATCTTCACGCAGTAGTACAATGTACATGTCTACACTAAGTTTCAAGAAAATACCGGCATTGCATAGGGGGAAATAGCAACATTTTTAGGATTTGACCTTGATCTTTTGACCTTTAACCTCTGTCCAATTACACTCAAAAACTAATCAACTAATTGACCCATCATACATCATCCTTGCACCAAGTTTGGTGACAATCCAGTTTTGAGTGAAATTTTTAGGATTCGACCTTGATCTTTGACCTTTGACCTCTGTCTGATCAAGTAATTGTCTGATCATACATTATTCTTGGACAAAGTAAACTTGATACAATTTCATTATTTGACCTTGACCTTTGACCTTTGGCCTTTAGCTGATTTCACCCAAGATCTAATCAAGTAATTGCCCCACCATACTTCATACTTGGACCAAGTTTGGTAAAATTCCAGTCAATACTACTCAAGTTATCCTGTAAACAAATGCGAACGGACGTACGGACGGACGGACAACCCGAAAACATAATGCCTCCGGCACCACTTCGTGGCGGAGGCATAAAAAGACCTAAACATATCAAGATGAATTTTACACTTAGTATGATTCTGAGCAAAATTATATTACACAGCATGTATTGATCGTACATTCATATTTGTACCCTCCCTACCCCCCCCCCCCAAGAAAAAAATAGAAATAATTTAACTAAAATCATGCCCTAAAAGTACATGAAAAAAAGATAGCAGAGATGCTACTGGCACTTACTATGTAACATCAAAGATAAACTGAACAATGACATGAAAACAAAGAGCATTTAGCATGTGAGGGGAAATTAGGCAAATAAAACATGCTTTAACAAAGAAAGCACAAAATCATATACATGAAACAAACAGGGATTCAATGGTCATTTGACAAAAATAAGTTTTTAAATGGCTGAGATATCCAAAACAAAGCAATCCTACTGAAAGGTGGGACCCACATTTTATTAAGATTGCTTTGTTTTACGTTGTTTTTGGATGTCTCAGCCATTTCAAAACCGATTTTCATCTCATAAATTTTGAATTTGAATGGTATGCTCCGGATTATTTCATGAGTGGTTTCTTGGTATCTCACAAAAAAGGTTAAAAGCCCAATCCTCATCTTCACCAATGCTATGCCTTACCTCTCAAGCATGCTTATTTGTGTATGTGTAAGTGTACATAATTTAAAAAAAAACAATACTCTTCATTTCTCATACATTACATACTCTTTGTTCTGGTAATTTCTTAGAATTTTTTTGTTTCTATGATGCTTCACTACTATAATGTTCTGCTATGGGTTGTATACTCTGTTCATCTCAAAATATATCATCTACATCATCTATTTGTGACAAAAAAAGAGTGAAGTATGAGTTATTATGTTCTGTGGAAGAAATGAAAAATCATAGATTTGAATTGAATCAAACTGTAATAAATTGTATGTGTGTGTTGTGTAAAATTACTAGACTAGTGCATTCAAATAAAAATAGCCACACAACTTAACATTAAAGGAGACTTTTAACTTTTTTCTTTTCCTTTTTTTCCAATTCTCTTCATATTTTCTGGCTGTTATTTTCAGCTGGCAATACCATCTATAAATTGCTTACATGTATATGAATTACTCTGCATTCAAATATTTCACCAAATCTCTCATCAACTCAATGAGACAAAAATACCAATACATCATACACAGCTACACATTTTTTTTTTTGTGTTGTTGTTGTTGTTGTTGTTGTTGCATTTGCTTCGGCTATACAGGAGTTATTCTATCACTATTTGATTCATGAAGATGTGTTGAAAGATGTGTTATTATATTTCTAGTGTGTATGCTGACAATTACTTCATGACCCTTTCTATAACTGACATTTTAGGAACCAAGCACTATACAGTACATCCTGAAGTGTTTGAAGATTTTTTTTACCTTTGCAGGTTTATTCTTTACAATTAGAAGTGACACTCCATGACTGGAAAATACATTATGCCTGGTATTCCTTGCATCTGTTTCAAAGCTACAGTTAGGGTGGGTTTGTGTTTTCTTTTTCTTTCTTTCTTTTTTAAATGCAGATGCATTTGAATTGTGATTATTGGGTAACTTCTTTTTTTGTCATTTATTTCTTTTTCTTAAATCTTGCAGTAGTTGGAAGATGACCTGAAACTTTGAGGGGAGCTTCAAGAAACCCCTTAAAATCTCATATTTCTGCAGAATTTTTGCAATTCATTCCATGGAAATGCAAAAAGGTTGAACTGCCGGCTAATGTTTTAATTTCCTAATATTTTTGCCCTACAATAAACGCATATGAGACACATCAAACTGCTACCTTTGGCATTGCAATCTCTTTAGATGCAATATACAAGGGAGAAAATAAATTCTTAGTAGTGTTTTTCCCACATCGCCTCATATCAGCATGAGAAAAAAAAAAACTCATGCAGTGTCAAATACAAGACAGGCATCTACAAAGATGCAAACTATTGCATCACATGGACTATTAGCATGAAACACAAGAACCCAATATTTCCTGTCCATCGGACATTCTGGCAAATGCAGAATGAGGTTTTAACGAGCCCATGTGTCTATGATCTGCCCGTAATCGTCGTGACGAGATTCTCCGGGGCTTTTCGGGCCAACTGTTAGAATGATAACCGACGACGGAGGGGGGTTGGGAGCGCGTTGCTTCCAGCGCGAAATTCCTGACGAGGCACACACCCAGAAAACGTAATGTAAAGAGTTAACCTGAATTGATGATCACACCAGCTAATATTGACAAAGGGGAGGACGAGGGATGGTTTGAAAGAGAGCACATACTGGTAAAGCATGAGGCACAGTATGGAGCTGATTTCAAATAAAGTGTCCCTCCAGATGTCGAAACACTGAAGAATAAACAAAGCATGCACAGCCATGATTATCACCACATCGCTCAATCAATTGATTTATTGTTCCATGTGTTTGTGTACACTGCACAGTGCAGAAATGAAGAATATGTCAACGTCTCTAAACTCAACTCTAGTCAACTTTTATACCACAAAAGAAGTTTATGATATCCATCTCTCTTTTTTTTCTGCACCACAATAGCATAAGTGTAGCAATCTTATATGTGTGTGTAATAATGACTACCTGTGAATCCACTTGGTTTCAGAATCGACCGTTGTGCTGGTAAGTCAATCCTAAAACAAGAAAATAAGTCATAAGCAACTGTAGAGTACTAATCTGAGCACCAATGTGGCACCACCACAGACATTTTTTGTATCAGTAAAAGTTATACAAGCAACAATTTTATCCAGTAAGAAACAAAGATAATTGAATGCTGAAAGTTGGCCCAGATTTTGAAAGGCTTCAGTGATTTGATATACTTTTACAACACTGTCTCCTCCAAACAGGCTTAATTATTTTTTTCTTTCCCTAATATTCTCTTGTTATTTGGAACAGACAGCTTGTTTCCCAGAGCTATTAAGGTCTTCACAACCTAAATTTACCATTTATGTCATACACATGGTGGCCTAAAATATTTTGCATCTGTCAAATGTGTTTTCATTCCTGTGACATTGAAATCTCATAATGAGCTCCCAATCGTCAGCAAGTCTAAACACTAAAATATATACTTAGTCAGCATTTCTTCTTTCTTTTTTTTAATCTTTTTCTTATTTTTAAAAATAGAGACAACCTCCTTCTCTTCTCAGCAAATTTTATCTGGGAATAAACAATCCATGCTGTTTACCAGCGAAGGCAAACCACTCGTAAATCACTGCCTCTGTAATTATTCGTGCCAAGTAATTTGACGCTAACTGAAATCTTGTCCAATGCCTGCCACTCACCAATGTCCGGTCCTAGTTCTTTTTTCTTTCTTTTTTCTCTCTCTCCATGCTTCTATTTTGGGCTCTTCTGCATTACTTCATTTTTGTGCTGTTGCTTGTTAGTTTTGTGGGGTTTTATCTTCTTTTTTTTAGGGGGGGGGATTGATGAGTGGAGAGCTGCAAATAGCGATGGTCAATTTGGAGATATCATTCCAAATCCTTTCAGCTTACTGGTAAGGATCCATCCTTATCCTCATCTGCCCCCCCCCCCAACTCCATCCCTGTAACTTCTCCCCACATGTGATCTATCAAGGAAGTGTCTTTGCAGGGAAATAACATCTTCCTGCTACGATCACCATCTTTATCGGTCATAGCACATTTTCGGCATGCCTCTACAGAGGCAGAGCATACTTGACATCAAACTAGTTCTGTCAAACGAGATCAAATTCAAATTGAGTGCAAATTCTGAACCAAACATCACTTTTCAAGTCTCCCTGAGCCTTAAGAGAAAAAAAAAAATGAGGGATGACAATTCTAAAGTTCATACTTCTTCAAGATGAAGTTAGAAGTCATCAGTAACAAGGAAAAGTAGAAATTACGCGGTGCGTAATATATGTCCCCGCCGGAAGTAGCATTTTGTAGCAAAATGTGCAATATAGGTAAAAAATCAAGGTCAAAGGTCAAAGAAGTCAAAGGTCAAAATTCTGTGTAAAAGTTTTGAAGCCCTCACCTAGTGCCATCACATAAAACAAACGGAATCGAAATCGGGTTAGAAATGGCGAAGGAGTAGCATTTTATAGCCAATGTACAATACAGGTCAAAAATCAAGGTCAAAGGTCAAAGAAGGCAAAGGTCAAAATTCTGTGTAAAGTTTTGAAGCCCTCACCTAGTGCCATCACATAAAGCAAACGGAATCGAAATCGGGTTAGAAATGGCGAAGGAGTAGCATTTTGTAGCCAATGTACAATACAGGTCAAAAATCAAGGTCAAAGGTCAAAGAAGGCAAAGGTCAAAATTCTGTGTAGAAGTTTTGAAGCCCTCACCTAGTGCCATCACATAAAGCAAACGGAATCGAAATCGGGTAAGAAATGGCGAAGGAGTAGCATTTTGTAGCAAAATGTACAATATAGGTCAAAAATCAAGGTCAAAGGTCAAAGAAGGCAAAGGTCAAAATTCTGTGTAGAAGTTTTGAAGCCCTCACCTAGTGCCATCACATAAAGCAAACGGAATCGAAATCGGGTTAGAAATGGCGAAGGAGTAGCATTTTGTAGCAAAATGTACAATATAGGTCAAAAATCAAGGTCAAAGGTCAAAGAAGGCAAAGGTCAAAATTCTGTGTAGAAGTTTTGAAGCCCTCATCTAGTGCCATCACATAAAGCAAACGGAATCGAAATCGGGTTAGAAATGGCGAAGGAGTAGCATTTTGTAGCAAAATGTACAATATAGGTCAAAAATCAAGGTCAAAGGTCAAAGAAGTCAAAGGTCAAAATTCTGTGTAGAAGTTTTGAAGCCCTCACCTAGTGCCATCATATAAAGCAAACGGAATTGAAATCGGGTTAGAAATGGCGAAGGAGTAGCATTTTGTAGCAAAATGTACAATATAGGTCAAAGGTCAAGGTCAAAGGTCACGACTGAAATTCTGTGTAGAAGTTTCAAAGCTCCCATGTAGTGCTATCATATAAAGCAAACAGAATCAAAATTGGCTCATAAATGACAGAGAAGTAGCAAATTGAAGATTTTGATCACACACGGACGCACACACGGACACACGGACACACGGACGGACGGACGGACGGACGGACGGACGGACGGACACACGGACACACACACGTACGGAGCCCGTTTCATAGTCCCCTGCTCGAACTCGTTCGGCGGGGACAAAAATCTGTTGTGAGCCACAAACTTACGATATTACTGATATGATTAACAACAGACGTTGCAGGGAAACATGCAGGTTATGCTAATCTAGGGAAAGATGCATTCCAATGTCTGATACTAATCATATTTAGCACTTAACCCGTTCCATACAGGAACCTGGTGGTGTGTGTATCAGCTTTATGGGGACATCAGAATTCAGTAGTTAGTAGGTTAACAAGTGATTGACAGATGTCATTAGTGCCACTCTTATTGCACTCACATAACATGTTATTTCTGTTCACAATAAGGATCATGACCTATATTTCAAAATTTTCACAGTGTGAACAGAAATGACACTTTACTTTATGAGATTTGGGTAGTAATCAAAATCGCACAAATATGTGAAATTTTTTGCAAAAAGATGCAAAGTTGTACAGCGTGAAGAGTGACTAAAAAAATGGTGAAATTTCAAATGCACTGCTCAATTGACCACTGGCTGTTTTTACCAGCTGTGGTACACTGCAGTATTGAATTGGCATTGTAACATAATAAGCATACCATTGTTCATGTACGTGCACACATCATCTCATCAGACATAATTGCGACCCAAGTTCTGATTTTTTTTAGAGTGGATAATGGTGAATCAAAAAGATGCAATTCTGATGGTGACCCAAATTGTAAAATTTTTACAATGAAAAATGACACTACTGACAGAATCTTTGTTTGGAAGTTTATTTGTTTGCATACCCTAGTAATCTGAAGAAAAAAAGTAGAAAAACCATTATAAGATATATGGAACATATCTAGATATTCCTTTAGCCACATAAGTGATGATCAGGGTATGGTGAGTCCATACAAGTCAACATAGCTTTGCACTGCATAGGAGTTGTAAATGTGTGCATATCTAATGCTCTCATTAGAAGGGAGGCACATGCCAAAATTGCACACGATTACATGGAATATCTAATTTTGACATTGACAGGCTTGTTACTGTTTCTTCAAAGTGTGACCAGTTTTGTGATTATTTTGGGAAAAAATGCAAGCAGCTGGATGTACACTCATGCATTATTTTCAAGGAAAATTTTTAACTCACAATTTTCTATATGAGAGGGTCATGTCTTCAACAAAACAGATATTAATCTCATTTTCTACAAGATTCAAACGAGATATCTGTGTATTGATAAAATCCATTCACCTGTGTGTGAGTGTGTGTTGTCTCCGTGTGTATCACCGCTTACAACAGCAAAATCTGTATATTCTGTATCATTTCTCCATAATCTCAATAATTCCTTTCTCTGCATGTAAACATTGCTGCTGCTAAGGACAGAGCATACTCTAAAAGATACAATGCCAGAGTCAGACAGTGATCGAGTCAGATGTGACATATATACATGTGTTTGTGTATGTGTGCTTGTTTATTGCTTAATTACAAAATTCACAGAAATTATATTACAGCATTTTCAATTTGTTTGTTTGTTTGTTTTTAAATAAATCACCATAAACACATTCTGTTGCATATTGTTCTGTTGCATATTTAACCATGGATTCCTATACTTTTTTTCTTTTCTTTTTATTTTTTTTTGGGGGGGGGGGGCAGGGGGCAGTGCACATCCTGAAAAGAATATATTCATACAACCAGAGTCTTACAGTGACTGAGCCTGGTGTGAAACATGCCCCCTCCCCCTCTAACAACCACCCCCCCCCCCTCCTTCACCACCTAAACACAGAAATAAGCTGCTTTGAATTATTCATGATAAAGCATTTCGGCAAAGCCAGCTGGCACAAATCCCGACATCGTGTGAAATATTTAGCAGCGTATTCATTACAGACAAGTGATTTGGATTACGTCTACCAAGTCCCTTTGGTTGACAAACAAGACGGCAGTAATTTACATGTTACCTTCCTCGACAAATTTTGTTCGGTTGCAATCCCGCAATCGCCTCTGAGCGTCTAACTTCTCGATCGGCATTACTTCTCTATTAGCCTCTACTTCCCCCCCGACACAGAGCCTCGGTTGCTCAGCCAACTAGGTGGTATTGATTCGGTATTTCAAAGGCAGGTGAAAGTGAGCCGCAGAAACTTGCGATTGAATGACAGAACAAATGAATCCAACTGTCAAAACTCATCCTGGCGATGGGAGCCAAGAGGGTGTGCGGAAACTGACAAAGCCCTGCCACACCTGCAGCTCCTGCTGCTGCATAAGGGAGGAGGGGGAAGAGTGGAGAAGATGCAGTGGACATGGCAACCCACCAACATGGCGATGACAATTCTCTTGGTGATGCTAATCGTGATGATGATAATGAGGAGGAGGAGGAGGAGGAGGATGGAAGTGGTGATGATGATATGGATGGAGGAGACTTTGATAATAGCTGGTGTGGCAATGGCAAAGATACATGTATGTGAAGTATTATGACCATGATGAAAATGAATCATGACTTTAAAGGTCATGATTTCGGTGGGGGGGGGGGGAGGATTTCAACTTCCAATGTGAATCACATCTGCAATTCAGTTTTGTGGATAGTAGAGGGGCACTGGACTAGATGGATGATGCTCTGCACAACCAAAATTGTTTCTCAGAGTGGTATAGAGAATCAAGATGCTTATCACACATTTGGTGATTCATTTTTTTTTTTTTTCACAAAGAAAAAAAGTCTCTGGGCTGTTGAGGTGTGTGTCTCTGGCCGTCATGCTGATGTCCATCGCAGAATGTTCAATTTTCCCAGTGGGTTCTTTTATGCATGAGGGTTATAAGCTAAGTTTGATTATGATGACTGTTCCTGATACTGGCTGATGCCAGCAAGGATACTGAAATAGAGAAGCCACCATTTGCAGACCATTACGGGGTTCTGTGCTTAGAACTGGGGTGACTAAAGCTGAATGGGTTATACATGTACATATCTGTTGATTAAAATTTAAAAATTTAAAAATCATCGCATGATAAATGTGCTCATTTGCCCATGCCTAATAAGAGAGCGTCATGTGAATGCAAAGCATAAAAACAGAAAGAAATTCCACGAAAGTCTTTCCCCTGCCTCCCTGTTGTTGCCTACGCATTGCTTTCAATTAAGATTTGGCACCTGCTTTTCCAATAGCAAGTGATATCTTGAGATGTAACTTGATGGGAGAAGGGGTATTAAAAAAAGGACTGAAATTGGACTAAAACCATCTTGAAGATGTAGTGGAAAGTTAATAATGACAATGATATCATGCAGAGAATGAGATGGGGGAATGGAATGTAGAAACCACTGCAGGAGCTGTTAAGTATGAGCTGCCATCAAGCAATAATCATTGGAAAAAAAGACAAGAATGTATAGAATGTCAAAAACATGCAGATTTACACAGTGTTCTGACTGCTCCTGATCACATCTGGGATGAGAACACAAAATCTTTAACCCATTGAGGACGAGCTGATTTTGCTATAACACGCCTTTCCCACAGACACCTGCCCGAGACTCGGTACTAGTCTTCAACGAGTTAAGGTTGCATTTCGCTTCTGAACTTTATTTTCCTCATCAGGAATATTGCATATCATCAGAAAACCACAGAAAAAGTTGAGTGTATCATTGCTGCAAGAAGCTTATCTGCAGGTCACAAATATCCACATTGCAGATTTCAGACACTCCATGTACCAAATTAGACAGACACAAAATATTTAAAAAACACTAAATAAAACAGCATCCAATGAAAAAAGTGCAGAATAACACCTCCTGTCTGCTTGTATGTTCAAATGAGAGATTCCACATATCACAGCTCAAACTAGAGCAGCTACTTCGAAACAGAATTCTTTTTTTAACTTATAGCAGCTTTCCTCTAGTCTCCAAATAACATGTGGTGTTGGGTAGTTGTTGTTTTTTTGTCTATCAAAAAATCTAATGAAAGTAGCACGGTGTCATAAAAATAAATCTTTTCCAATTCCTCGCCTGCTGGCCAGATTTCTTCCCTTTTGTTGCAAACAAGAAGTTCGCAGATGGCTGCCTCTTCCCTGCGCGTGATATTCAGCATTTGCGACATAGTTTGTCGGGACTTCCTGGATCTATTCTCGTCCCAAGCAAAAGTAAGAGTGAGAGACAGAAAAAGAGAGAGAGAAGAAAAAATAAAACCTCTGGCATTATTTCACAGTGACTTCTTTAGAGCCTTGATAGCTGACAAGGAAAAGGAGCAGGTGATGCTTTGCAGTTTTCACTTCCCATCTATAATAAATCATGGCAACTGTTTTCTGTCTCTCTCTCTCTCTCTCTCTCTCTCTCTCTCTCTCTCTCCTCTCTCCCTCTCTCTCTCTCTCTCTCTCTCTCTCTCCATCTCTCCCTCTATCTCTCCCTCTCTCTCTCTCTGTCTCTCTCTTTTTCTCTCTCTCTCTATTTTTCTCTCTCTAGCTATCTCTATCTCTCTATCTATCTTTCTCTATCTCTCTTCCTCTTATCTATCTCTATCTCTATCTCTATCTCTATCTCTATCTCTATCTCTATCTCTATCTCTATCTCTATCACTATCACTATCACTATCACTATCTCTATCTATCTCTATCTCTCTCTCTTTCTCTTTATCTTCCTCTCATCTATCTCTTTCTCTTCTCTTTCTATGTCCTACTCTCTATGCTTTCTTACCTTTCCATGCTTTTTTTTTTTTTTTGGTCTTTTTTGTTGTGGTAGTGGTAGTGGTGTTTCTGATGTTTGTGTCGTTTGTGGACAAAAATTAATCTTTTATTGCTTGGACAACAGCATTGCAATCAGAATGCAATCATTTAAAAAACAAGCAATCTTCCTCAAATACAAAAAGAAACTCTCAAAATCATGCAAGTCATATATCCACTGACAGAGAGACAGAGAGAGAGATTTGTAAAGGGCATGAGACAATATGTGATGGAGTGCTCGATGCTCAAAGGGTAAGTTTTCTTCCATTATTCTCCCATTTCCTTACTGTTTAAAAAGAAAATGAAAATGAGAGTATGACAAAGGAAGCAGAGCAAAATGAGAAAAAAATAACAACACAAGGTAAAAATAAAAAGTACCTTTAAATAGAGTTCAGCAATGAAATACTTTTTTTCAATTCATCCTCTCTCGAATGTCTTTTCATGTCTACACCGTTACCATTCCTGTATTTCTTTCTCAATCTCTTCCCCCCCCCCCTCCTTTTCCCTCTAATCACTGCCTACACATCTCTCATTCTCTATGAATGATGAGATTTAGTGAAACCAGACTGGTTCCTTCCCTTCCACCTGATCTCAATCGTGATACAGAGGGAGCATGCGATCTATACTTTACGCAGACAGTATCAGTAAACGAAGCTTCTAGTGAACTCATCCTCTGGATTGCCTCCTATAGTTTCCAGCACATTATTTCTCTTCTAGTTTGATTAACTCTTCCTTTCCCACCCTATATCCCCTGCTGTGTTTCAAAACCTTTTGCCATCTGTCCATCCTCTAACCTACTGTAAAAGTGGATATTTTCACGCGACTTATTTTTCGCACTCGGCCGGGTAAAAAGAGTCTCATGTGTTTTTAATTCCACTGAATCAAGACATTAACTACTGAAACATATGGCAAGCAAAAATAATCATGTGCTTTTATTTTCATCCTTCTTTCTGGTGGCATGAAATGCACAAAAATTTCACCAAGAATATTTCAACTTTTTACAGTATGCTTTATCTTTCAAAGCCTCTACATTTCTTCAATATGCCTTCCCCCCAAATTCCATCTTTGGATGATAAACCGGTCTGCTACCGTTACCCATCTTCCTTTCTGCATTTTCGCCTCATCCCACTCCTTCTCTCCCACTGTCTGGACCCCTGATGCTCCCCAACCCTTTTCTCCCCCCCCCCCCCCTTCCCCACTAAAGGTTCTCACTGACGGCCGGGGCTTGCTGCGATGCGTTGCGTGCACAGCGCAAACCTGGCTCCCTTCCCTTGGTAATCAGACACCGGCGGCGCGAAGCGGATCCGCCGCCAGCCGTCGCAGGTGCTGCAGGGGTGACGCTCCACGCTGCCGTGTAATCCTAGGAATGAGTTATGACAGTTGTCTCCCCATCGCCCCGACATTCAATCTGGGCCCCGACGCGATACACCTGCCTACAAATTCTTTCAATCAATAACTCATTCTACCCACTGAGAGGCATATCTCAGGGGTGGGAGAGAAGAGAGAGAGAGGAAAGAGGGAGAGAGAGATGAGAGAGAAGGAGAGATGGGAGAGAGAGAGATGGGAGAGGAAGAGGGAGCCAGAACAATCAAGGGAGCTTGCTCGAGTGTGATGAAGAAGAAGGAAATGATGTCGTGTCCCAACCCGACTCCACTCTAACAATTCTCAGAAGGAATACTGAAAGCTGCAGGTATTTTATACACACACTAATATATATGCATACATAAATACACACATACATACATTCACACATATACACATACATACATATGTACACACATATAAGTATTACATAGAGTATACATATATGTATATATGAAATACATTTCATTCATTATCTTTGCCACACACTGTATGTATACAAGCATGTATACTAAAACATGACCACACAGCTATTTTCAAACTCACACTATTTACGACATATATTTCACTGCCTTGTTATCTTTGCAAATTCTACAAGCCAAATGATATGCTTGAAATAAATAACTCACAAAAATATTGCCTCCTGTGGCACGAATGCATTGTGTATTGTCTCTTTTACAGTTAAAAATAAAGACTTAGCTAACATTTGTCTAAAAAATGACAATACTCATTTTGTGAATGTGGATCACGGTAACAAATTTAAGCACTTACTAAAATGCCTTACAAGCTCCGATTCACAAAATATCACGCTAACAAAATATATGGTGCATACTGTAAACCACACTTTTGTGAGGGCATATATTCAAAATAAGTTCTTTCCCTTTATGTGCTTCCTTTTATCAAAGTGAACATCTATTATTTCTGTCATACCTCACTAAAAAAGACAGATCTATATCTATATCTGTGTCAGCACCTACTTAAGCTGTTCTTCCTTTATATCTATAGCTTCTAGGAACTTGTCTCTGCATTGATTCCAATTCAATCGTCTACATCTTCCTTTGCCCCACATGGCAAATTTATTATCACTTCATAACTTGCTTGGAATTCTGTGATTCCTCATTTTCGTCTCTCTTTATCTATTCCTGTTTGTTTGTCGTTGTTGTTTTTTTAGTTCACGGCAGGTATCACAATCTGTCCATGATCATTCCATTACTCATTTTGCCATTACTTTTACCCATAATAACCCCCTCCTCAACTCTCATTTTTTTTTTTGTATGTAATTCTGTCCCACTTGTTTCCCTTCATTCCTCCTTTTCTCTTTCTGTCCTTCTCTTTCTCTTTCTCTCTCTCTCTCCTTCTCTCCCTATCTATCTCTCACTCTCCCTTCCCATTATTTCACCTCCCCTGCCAGCGAAGCTCGCAAACTGCTACCTGATGAACGAAGCAGACGCGGTGCTAAACGAAGCGTTGAAGTGTGAAAGCACGGAATACAGTTAACATCAACCGAGCAAAATGATCCCCGGCATCTGTCTTATCATTTACTGTCAATATTTGAAAGACTTCATATATATTTTTTCCCTCATATTCCATCCAAAATTCATGATCAAGCAGCGGAGGAGATGCTGTCTGGAGTTATCAAGGAACAATCCTCCGCTGAGAGGAATTCCAGATGTTGCCACAGGAGGAGGAGATGAGACAGCCAAGAGAGTCTACTGTATACGCCAATATATTTCGTGGGGGGTTTTTTTCATCGTAGTGAAGCATTTTCACGAGTCTGGCGCTATTTGCAGATATAACAACACGCAAAAATATTTACTCTGATCCCGAATGAACTATAGCTGTTTACGCAGCAGTGAAATTACAACAGATACATGGAAATAGCACACAAACATGACTGTGCATGTGTCTAAATCATGACGGCACACGTAATAGCACACTGTAACTAACTAGTACATTGTACAAGTAACGTGAATGTCTATTCCATTTCAATAATCTTGGAATTATTTTATAAGGAAAACATTGTAGTTAGGGCAGTTCTAAATGCTTTCTTTTTTTATAAGTTTACAGCATATTTGTTTTCAGTGCACAGTTGATTGGATGATATTGAATTCTCCATCCATGCTGCATTCTATAATCATGAAGTTAACCTCTCACAAAATTGTTCAGGAGACCCAATTCACACAAAAAAAAAAAAAAAATCGCTACATATGTTGTGCATACAGCACTTCAAAATCCACAGACATTTCTACATTGCAACAATGTACCTTCCTTTCTACAACTGATACAATGTGAATTAAATTTTACTTCCTTTTCATTCTCTACTAGCATCTAAAGTATCTGCCACGCAAGCACTGTTTGCACACAGCACACAGAGCTCAAATATATATTTCATACTGGATGAACATCATTAAATTCTGTATCTTCCCACTCCAAACCAATGCATATAATTTGAACATGAAAAGATGTAAATCAACGACTAAGAGTAGAACCACCACTCAGCAAAGTAACCCACATGTGAATACACATACGGAATGCACTTCTTCAGTAGATATGGAATCAGTTCCTTCTTTTCACATACCTCAACATCATTTACTCTCAACAAGTGGTAGGTTAGGTGTAAGTGAGATGTTCTATTACAGGTGAGTCTGGGGCTTTATCTGAGTATAGAATCATGGTATCATTTATACCATGCAATCATTACTTCAGTTCTACATAATAATAATTATATATAACATTTATATAGAGCACTTCATATGGGCATTTCTCAGTGCAGTGATATGGAAGGTTCTGAAAAGTTGAATTAATCTGCAAAATATAATTAACAACATTGTGATATGTATATATAGCAAAAAAAAGGGTAAATATGATTGACTGAAGAAGTGAGTTTTAAGCATTGATTTAAACTTGTCTACACTTTAAGCATTTTGAATGTGAAAGGGAAGTTTGATCCGAACAAGTGGAGGAATGACAGAAAATGCTCTAGCACCACATTAGGTACAAATATATGTGAGGACCGTAAGATAACTGCAGAGTAGAGGAAGAATGGCAAGATTGAGTTGAAGAATAGAGAAGCGGAGAGAAATCCAGAGATATTGTGAATAACATACACACTCAGAAATTGAAAACATTTGCTGCATTTTCAAATACTGTAAAACGACGAATATTCACATGCATTTTAATTTTGCAAATTTCGCAAGAGCTAAGATTGACGAAATTAAAATGCACACAAAAGTTCTTGTCTGAACTATATGCACTGAATGCCAGTGGCAATTCGTGAAAACTTTCATGCTGTGAAAAAGGCCATCATCTCCAATGAGCGCAAATTTCATGCCGTGAGTACATCTTGTTTTACAGTATGACGAAACCAAATGTATCTAAACTCTCTCTCTCTGGAATAAGATCCCGGTGGAAAACTATACAGAGGTACCAAAATCATATGAGGCACAGTTCATCTGATTTCTAGTTTCTCAGCCTATCTCATCTCATCTCATCTGAATTACCACATATATGACAAACCTGGCTCAAATAAGCACCGGAACAGGGAAAGAGCAGATCTTTGCATTCAATTCTTTTGTGGTCGGATTCCTCAGTCCATTGACTTCTTCTCATACGGCATTGCCCGAAGCTATCATGAATTCAGGAGTCGAGCATCAGGATACTTTTTTGAAAATCTAGATTGAAGGGCAAAAGGGTAAGAACTGACATCTTTGCAGGTAAACATATATCTCGGGGAAAACTTTGACTTCCTGTGGCAATATTGTATATCTGTCAGATTTACATTAACTACCCACATAGTATCCTGGGAGACTCCATTTACATATTTATCGCAAAGTAACTCCCAAACCCGCAAAATTCTACACTAGGTGTCACCTCCAACTGAATGACAGAGTCACACAGGAGTCATAAAGATCCTGGGTTTCAGAAGAATATCTGGGCCAAGCTGGGAAAACCTCTGGTCTTTTGCAAACACTGTAATGAGATCTTTCTTTTTTTTTCTGTTCATCCTTTCCTCCTGTCAGTTCTACATAAATATTTAATATTTTTTAGTGTCCTCCCTTTCCCCTAGCTCTCTTCCTCCTCCCCTCCTAAATAGTTTCTCGTCCAAACTATAAAAGAAAAGACTCCAAAGTTTTTCTACAGACATCAATAACTTTACAGTGATGCTCTCCAATCCATATCCTCCCTACTATCCTCCATTCGTCCCTAATAGTCAGTCCTGCATAAATGTTCACTGAATGTTTTTTAAGCACTCCTCCCCTTCACCACTCCCCTCCTCCCTTCTAAGTACATCTTCTCCCTTTCAGACGATCTCCCTGTTTTATGTGAACACCAACTAGGGATGCCATTAAGCCATTGAGGACGAGTCCAGAGTATACTCGGGCAGGTGTCTATTGGAAATGCATGTGGTAGCAAAATCAGTCTGTTCTCAACGGGTTAACTCTGTATCTCTCCAACTTTCTTTCATTCCTCCCTTATCTGTCAATGTAACAGAAATGTCTATTTCATTTTTTCCTTTGCATTCCTTCTCCCTGTTTTTCCTCCCCACCCACTCTCCCACCTTAGTTTCTGGGCCAAGCTGGCTTCATAATTCTAAGATCTCTCTTCAGACACCAGTTATAAAGAGATGCTTTAAACTCTGTATCCCCCTTCAAATCTACCTGCCAGCCTACCTGCCAGCCACCAGTGTATATTTCAATTTTGCAGCATATCCCTGACCCTCACCAATTTTCCTCTTCCCTAATACCATCACTAGAGATTGGATAGGAGAGGGATAAGGAAGAAGAATAAGGAAATGGGAATGCGAAGAAGGAGGGGGAGGGGAGCTAGACTCCTCATCCAGCCCCCTGAGCCATAGCGATGTCGTAGAAGAGGAGGTGAGCTCAGGGGGCGAGGGGGCTTGCATAATCCACCACGTGAGATACCTCCTGGTGTTTGAACAAGCAGCGCCCACGATACTGGGTCACTAGTCGGGGGACTGTCAGACGCTGAGTACGTCCCGCGGCATCGACGACGACGGCGGTAATGAAATCAGCGCCTAGATTTTAATTTCTGTTGTTGTTTAGATTGGGCCTCTTCATTTGTGTGTGTGTGTGTGTGTGTCCTTTGGCAGTTTCCACACACATTTCTCTGTGGCAGGGGAGTGAAAATAAGAATATCTCATGATGATCTTGACTCCCAATAGGATGACAGTGACAGATTTTTGTGAATATCGAGGCTACCCTACTCAGTATTGAGCCCCCCGTTGTGGTTTTGCCAGATGCAGGCTCACCCTCTCTATCACTGCCAGCCACACACACAATCTTGCCAAAAAACTTCAAGGCAACCATTACATTTCTCCGCTTCTCAACTTCAACCTCTGGCTTCTTGGCACAACTGCTTCAATGGGGTCTTGTTTTCTCTGCTTACATGTGCAGACAAAAAGGTGTCTGATTCTGAAAAAAAAAACAGTTTCACATGTACTTTATAAATATGATATAATACTACTGCAAGGTAGCAATTGTGAGCAGTGGCAAGCAACTACCAAATTCCTAGCAGATTTTAACATCACCTGACTTACTCAGGTACCAGGTTGACTAAAAAACTATTCTACAATGCATGAAGATTCTACAAGCTGAACACTCACATGGCCAATGTCATCTATTTTGAATATATGATAGATAACTGTTAGGTGAGTCAGAAATTTGTAAGTATATAATAACATTTATTGGCACATCTCACATCTGAATATGAGAGTCTAAAATTATGTGAATGCATTCTACACATCTTTTGGGGAGCTTCAGATTGTTTTGGTGTTTTATCTGGGGTGGGGATGGGGTTATAGCTGGTAAATGATCTAAGTTGCCTGTTGAGAGGCAGTCTGCAAAAGTAAATTTAAACAAGGTTGTACAAGACCTGCAAGATACATTGTAGAAATGTGACATGTCATGGCTCTTATTTCACACTTATGACAAAAGAAAATTATTTGTACATAATATGACATTTTCTTGGAAACACATACTTGTTTTCAAAGCAGTCTCTTTTAAAAGTGTTCCAATACAGACTGGCAATGATAGTGGTAGATGGCAGCATTTTCTAAATCATTGTGTTGATCCTTCACATATTATACATACATTATGAGATTGAATACTGTAAAACGAGGAATGTTTCTGTGCATTTTAATTTCACGAATTTTGCGACAGCCAAGATTTGCAAAATTAAAATGCATGTGTAAGTGCTTGTCTACACTATACACATTGAATGTTAGAGGCAACTCGGGAAAATTTCATGCTGCGAAAAAGGCTGTCGGCTCCAATTTGCGAAAATTGCATGCCGCGAAACTGTCGTGTTTTACAGTAATTAACCCCATAATGGCAAGCCAGTCAAAGAACATTTGTTTTGCAAAGATGTTGACCATCGCGGTGAGTTCTAAGACGACAGGGGTACAATCAATCATTTTGTCTCACAAAGAAAAATATTAAATAAATTTACTACTATTTTCTTCACGAGACAAATGATTAATTGTGCCCCTATAGTCTTAACATTTGTTTTGCCCACTGGTGAAGTACTGACCACACTGCATGTTTTGCCTTTGCCTGGTGTTCAAAATATTTTGCTCTGACATGTTGGATGGTCATGATAATTTTATTAGTTCCTATAACAATGCACTGCAGGGTGGTGCACAAGGGGTTTGAGCATGTTGCTGCAGCATCCTCAAAAGCCAGCAACATGCTAAAATTCAAAATGCATTCAAACATGTGGAAAACATGTGCAGAACTTGAGACATCACACTACCTAGAAAATGTGTGCACAAAACATGAGACAGAAATTTCGAGCGCAAGCAGCACAACAAGAAATAGGTCGTGAAATATTGTGTGCATCGTGCTCGTGATGTGCACTCCGCGCACATAATAATTTCAACAATATTCTCTCATTCAAAGCTTGCAACATGCTCAAATTTCGAGTCGTGGACCACCGTGGCACTGTCTCTATGCCTATAGATAATCACTCTTATCACTAATGGTTTACCAAGATTTACGACTGACGTTTATGACACAGATTTGACCAAGAAGATCTGCAGATACTGTTCACAGTCATACACACATAGATGTACACACATACACACACACAACCATGAACACACAAATGCACATACATACTACACACACAAAGTTTGAGTACCTTGGTACCATGTGTTTATGATCACAACACAGGTTTGCTGGTAGAGTTAGGATCATTGTACGATTTTGCTTGAAGATTGCATAATTAATTTAATCTTAAAACATGCACACATTAAGTTATCAAAAATGCAGTGCCAGCTCGCCTCATTGGCAAAGACTGAAATGAAGAAGCTGTATGACAGACAGATCAACTCATCACGATATCGGAAATACTTTGGGAAATACAATATTTGAATTACGGCCCAATTAATTCATGACAGCAACTCATTCATCTTAAGGTAACTAGAAAAGGCTTTTTGTCAGTAAGTAAATGTAGCATGACACTCCAGAACACTGACTTCAAAAAAGGGGAGATCGTCTTATTCAAAGTTTTCCAAGTGGTGCACTGATGCAAGATGTCAAGACAAGATGAAATTTTGCACAAACACTGAGAACTGATTTGCAGAAAATGAAACCTCACTGACTAGGACCCCCCCCCCCCCACAACACACACACACACCACTCACCCAACCATCATAGCAGTAAACTCAAATCTAGGTTGGTGTGAGTCTATATAGAAGACCCCCCCCCCCCCCCCCCCCCACTTTGCGGTCACACATTTCTGTGCCTATCTTTGCTCTCCTGTGCGGTTTCTCCCCACATCTCGTTCCCATGGCAACACGATCCTGGAACATGCAGTAGCCGGGTTGTGCAAAGTGCCTGGGGCGACGGATATAGAATGTCTGGGCTATCCAAGGTACATGTAGTGTAAGCATGGAATGACTGCCATATCTTGTGGTCTCTTCCTCACTTTCATTTAATTTGATTAACTATTTATCATGACATTATTTATTACAACCGACCGAAAGCAAAAGTATGGGGCCAGAATTTACAAAGGCACTTTTAAAATCTTGTCTGAAGGATAAAGAAGGATAAAGAAAATGCATGTAACACATTAAGTGCGCAAACAGACAACCAATAATGAATGCACACCGACATGTGCATGGGCAAGGTATGCCTGGTTTGCATTATGTCGCTGCCCACAGACTAAATTAAAATCATGAATTTCCTTCAAACTTCCAACGTGAATTTGGGCCTAAATGTTTCAAAATAGTCATCGAGATGACCAACACCCTGTCCCTTTTCACAGCAAGAGCACAAAAATCATGTTGAACAAGTGTGTGTGTGTGTGTGTGGGTGTGTGTGTGGGTGTGTGTCAGTTGCTGAAATGCTTGCTTGACATTGCTACTCCTTGCACTTACCTAAAGGCATTGGGGCATTGAACCTTGACCTCATCTGGAGTGGTGAGACAGAACCCCCTAACCAAGCCCTGCCCCTCTCCTCCCCCCTCCACTTAATATATAAAAGCACATTCTGCCATCCCCTGTAACAACGTGGATCACAACAATTTATTTCCAGGTTACCAAGAATCTTAATCTAACAAAGGTGACTGATACCGTCTTGGAAACATCAGAACAAACAGCACATATAAGGAGATGCTATTTCACTATTTAAGTTATGGGCGGCTCTTTTTTTTTTTTCTTTCTTTTTTTTTTTGAGATACAATCATGCAGATCTTTGTTTACTGAGTGACAGGAGACTGGTTCTGCCTAAAATGCTGAAATGACCCATCATTAGCGAACCATTCAATGGGTATTTAGCAATTCAATACAGTCAGCATTTGTATAATGGGCATGGACATGCACAAGATATTTTGATTCTTCAGTACTGAAACAGAATGCCTTTGAAGCTAAAATCTGAAATTTATTCTACTCTAGTTGCAATTTGATATTTGTCTTCAAAGCAGTCTATTCATCAAAAATTCTACCTCCCTGGATGATAATGGACATCGAAGAACTTCTCTGTACAGTAATGGATTGTGGGTGTCATGCTTGCACTGCACTGACATATCACTGACATTTTAGCTGAATGTGTTACATTATGGGAACATCATTTTAGAAATAACATACACACTTCTACAGCATCTGCCTCCTTTTATTTCTAGCTTCTTAACTGCAGTGATGGGTACACATTATCATTTTCCTGGATGTTGTGATGGAGACATCATATTGACAAAAAGACGCTTTACAGGCAGTGTTGCTGTCGAGAAAGCAACGTCCAATCATTAATGATTTCCAACTTTTTATCCAAAATCTATATTAAGTAGAATGAATACAAAAGAGAGTCAAGCCAATAATCTGACAGTGTCAAAAGAAACAAGATTTATCAACAGAAAAGAGAAATGGAGAGACTGACAGACAGATGAATCCAGGGAATTCAGCAATGACAGACAGACAGACAGACCAAAAGATGTGCAAACTAGAAAGCGGCAAGATGCAAATACCGTAGAGACAGGACACGTACGTCTCGCTGGCCAATAGGGGAGCCAGGGTGGAAAGGCCTCCACGAAAACCTGTCAAAATACAGATGCTCCCGTCGAATTTGTCGAGGGGGCAGCTGCACACACATCACACACCGCTGGTAGGGGACAGCCCCCCAGTGGATCTGGGGGATAGGAAATTAGCTGAGGCAGGTCCATAGTCTGGCACCAGCACCATCCAGACCATTTTTTGCTGTTGGGCCGTCAATGCCAACCTGAACCCATTCAGTACTACATTTTCCCTAATTTTTCACTTTTTTTTCATGTGGGGGATGACCAAATGGGGGGGGGGGGGGGGTCCATTTTAGTGCTCATGGTGGGGTCATGCAGCATCATCCCCCCCCCCCCCGCACACACACACACATACATTTGTTCACTGTTATCCAAAAGCATTCCCGAAAGAGGATTGTATATGATTGTAAATGAAAAGTTTAATCACAAATGCAAATTCTCCAGTACTTGATTATTTCAGAATTCATGTTAGCTTTCCTATAAAAATTCATTTGACTTGATGCATCTCTGCAAGATATAGATAATACTTTGAATACCTTCTGCAAGCAAGTAATACTGCTAAAAATTAAACTTATCGAAGCATTCAAGAAATAAGTTTACTGACCTATTCTGTTCTCACTACTAAACTGCATGAAAGAAATACATCAACTTCAACCTGAGGGAGGTGAACTTGTCCTTATCATTGATGTACAGTCAACCTTGCTTAAGTCAATCTTTCATAAGTCGAATAATAGCCAAAGTCAAAGAGCTTTTCAAGTCCTTTTCTCTTTATATTCTATTGAATTAATCCCTCATACGTCCAATCTTCTATGAGTCAAAGCTATTTCTTCAGTCCAAATAGAATTCAAACTAAATAGGCAAGGTTGACTGTATTCCCCATCCCTTGTAAGTGACCTTTGACCTAGTGGCTCTCATTTATGTCAAAGTTCACTATAATCACCTCTAGAGCATTATTCTGGTGAGTAGTATTGATAATTCATAGCCATGTCATTTGGCTGAAACACTTCATACACTGAAACTGGTAGTGTGTGACAAGCAAAGATCATTTCTTGGGATTTTGTACAATTATGCTATTTTGTCCCCCTTTTTTTCTTGTACTGAGGAGTATTTGAACAGAACAACAATACTGTAAATCACTTTCTTTAGCTTATTTGATTTGCTCTCAAATAACAAAGCAGGGAAATAGGATCCATAATGTGTAGCCGATAGCATATAGATACATTTTTAAGTAACTCTATGGAAAATCAGCCATATCCTAATCTGATTTAGCTGAATGGATGGTCTTTCTGCATTCATTTTCCTCATATAATTCTACAGTATACATATAATCCTGATGTAAATTCTCCTACTGCCCAATTACTTCCAAGTGCATTATGTCATTTTTCCTTTAAATGCTTGACTTTGGTGGAAAAAAAAATATAGGTACAAAAACAAGCATCTCAAACAGCAAACACATTGCAGTAAAAAGAAAAGTACATCATCAAGCTGGTCAGAGGTGTTTTGAAAAACTAAAATACATGACAGGAAGCACACATACTCTTGTGTTCACAAATTGGTCTTCAGCTGCTTGTTATAACTTGAGAAACAGTCTCAATATAGGCCTATAGATTGAACTGTTACTGACGCAAGCAAAGTTAAGGATTATTTGTAGGTCATTGAACATCTTCTACCAAAGGGCCTCCTATCATCAGAGAGAAACATTACATTACAAAACATCACATGGATATCTATGAGGGAACATTAGCAATGAATAAAGCATAGATATGGGCTTTGGGGATGAGAAATGAATCTTGAATGAAGTATGCAGTTATGAGCTTTGCAATCTCTGACTGCATTAGCGCCAAGACTGAGGCCAGCCATATTAAACAAGTGTCCCGTAAACTGACCATCACTTTAAACTTTAATAGGCCTCTTTACTGTTTATTGTCGATTCTCTTATGCAATACAAAACACGAGGCCTTGGAAAATGTTTTATAATATCAAATCATGCTTTGGAAGATTGTTTTGTGTTTTAACACAACTAGAAATACCTCTACTGGCAAAGTCACCATATGACATAACTATAGTTTTGTTGCTCACAGGTATTGAATAGTCAATATTGATGTTTCTCCTTCTTTTTTTTTTTTTTTTTTGGGGGGGTTGTATTTGAGTCAAAACATAATACTGTAGAAGCCATATATTCCAAGGGTTTTATTTTTTGAGAATTTTGCACGTCAGGTCTGGGTGCTATTCGCGAATTTAATAACACATATACATTAAAGGCATAATTTACCATTTGCATATGAAACAAAAACCCAGCATTAGTGCTTCAAAATAGTTCTAAAATGTGAGTTAGGGATGGAAACAACCAATGTAAAAATTTGAACCAGTATAATCGATGTTAAGTATTGTTAAATATAAAAAATGTGAACAACAGTTATTATAAAAATGCTTCCAGACTAAACTGTCTACAGTTATGGTTTAATGAGAAAAATAGTGATATCTCCTTATGTTTTAGGCTTTATTGCAAAAATTTTGTGCGGTACGATGTTTCGTGATACAATTGACCTACACATATGCATCAAAGGTGATATCTTAAACATTTTTTAAATCATTGCTCCCAAAGGTAAACAAGACCTTTAACTCTGATCCCGACATGAATGTGACATGCTTGCATAGATTCCTCCCTTCATTACTTGTACTTTACCATCACGAATTCAATCACTCACGAAATAGTTGGGAAGCTTCCATTCGCAAAAAAAAAAAAAATAAAATGGCTATAGTGGCGTACATATTACATGATCTGCTATAGTGGCGTACATATTACATGATCTACAAATTCATAAAGTGGGTATTGTAACTTTTCCAACTGTCTAGGCCCTTCTTTCCCTCCTCTCTCTGATCAGACTTTTCTCACCATTGCATACCATTTTGCATAACAATTATTGTACCTTTGAATTTGACATCACTGTAAAACGAGGAATGTTTGCATGCATTTTAATTTCGCAAATTTCGCAAGAGCCAAGATTCACGAAATTAAAATGCACGTGAAAGTTCTTGTCTACATTATATGCACTGAATGTTAGAGGCAACTCGCAAAAATTTCACGCCACGAAAAAGGCCTTCGGCTCCAATTCGCGAAAATTTCATGCCGCGAAAATATCGTGTTTTAAAGTAACAGACAAATACAGTAGTCTTCTCTTAATTGGATGGTGTCTGGCAGAGCATTTCTCACCCAATTAAGAAGAGCGTACTGTAGTATCCTTTTAACTTACATCATGAGAAAGCAATGTCATTCTTTGCAAGGACATGTCAATTATTGTAAATGAATGTATGAAAATATGCAGGTGGGATATCTGAAAAACATACAAATGTAGTGTATGGGGATCTAAGGAACGTGTCCAATATTTCTCATGAAATGTGCCTTTTTAAAGATTGCTATAGGTAAGACTACACATACATTGTATAATGCCTCCTTTTCCTTCTTTTCATTTCAGCGGCAGGTACATGTATTATATGTCACACACACACACACACACACACACACACACACACACACACACACACACACAATAAAATGATTCCGCTGCCGGGCTGCAAAACGCTTTGATGGAATAAAGCATACTGCAGCTGATGACAGTAATATCTTACACTACATTTGAAAAGCAAAAGTTTGTAAAATCCACCAATTGTCCACAGCAGATGGAGAAACAAATCTAGAGAAAGGCAAGACTGCAATCAATCATGGTCAAGCGTTACACAAGCCTTACGTCAGACCTCTCCAGACACTCAGAATTCAACCTCACGGCCAGTTTTGCGATGACTGATGATTCGTCTTTTCATACCGTCTGACGGCAGGTGGAGACAAGCAGCTGCGGTGAGACATGATAGGTGCAGGATATCGGGGGAACAAATGTGTTTATGTGTCCGTTTTGCGTGTACATGTATGCATTGTTTGTGTGGGTTTGTTTGTGTCTGTGTCTGTGTATAGCTTTGTGCAGGCTTGGGGGCTGTTTATGGGTAGAGCTCATTAGCGTATTTGTATGTGTTTGTCCATATACATTTTCACCTGAGGGAGATACTATTCTGCGGAAGAAAAAAAATTTGAGATGAAGAAACAATTACGTTTATTCTGAAAAAAAAAACCACCATATATATATATTAGATGTAACATACCTCTACTATGGTTGAAGGTATACTTCTGAGGTTTGCTGCATCTTCTACAATAAGTGTGGAGATGGTTACGTCTCCTGATGGACCAGAAGCTGTCTTTGCGACATTTCCCCAGAGGACAGACAACATTTGGTCAAACTCCTGCAGCCCCCAAGGTTATCATTCTCCTCTTAAAAACAACGTTGGAGTCTCTAGTAAATTGCCCCACCTGAACGGAAAATAAAAGATGATAAATAGAAAGTGATGATAAAAAGATTTTACATACATACACTGTAAGTATTAATCAATGAATTTATCAATAATATGAAACAATCTTTGCTCAAAAGTAGTAAAAGTATTACGTTCATGTTATGGTTGATGTGGAAGTTGATGAAATACGTTCCTATTTATGCACTGATTTATTATTGTTAAAGGCATACATGTATATTATCGGAGATGGAAATATTTTACCTTATTTTTACAGTTTTTTGGGGGGTGGGTTTTACTATGATAATTTGAGTTACATGTATTAGCCTGTATTGGCAAACAGGAAGAAAGGATGAAATGCCCAATGCATAAGTATTTGGTTTGTGCACATTAAACAGCTCATTTTCATACTATAATAAATATGGTTGTAGATGCTAACTGCATATTATTGGTGAATCCGAACTTCGAGTATTAGTTATTCTTCAATTCAATTCAATTCAATTTATTTTCATATTTTTTCAATGAAGGAATGTACATCAAATATAATAAAAACATAGTGAATCATATTATCCGGCTTGGATGCACAGTAAATCAATGTAAGCATGTAAAACATAGCGGTCAATCATCGTACGTTTGGTTCTATGTATAACGCTAAAGAAAAATGATGGAACCTACTTCAAAGCTAGCTTGTTAAGCGTAGATCCCAAATTCTGAACAGAGTGTAAGATGAGGAGCACAGATACAACGTAGGACCAAAATAAAGAAAAACAAAAATGAAAGGCAAAATTACCTGGGACACTAACAGAACCTTCTCAATACAAATAGTGATATACAGACAACCACATTCTGCAGATGTAAGAACAGTTGATTTAACAATGTTGACAATAGTGTAATAATATGATTTGAAAAATGGTGAAAAGAGAACAACTCGACATGTTCTTGTAACTTATGCACAAAGTTATTTTGACAGATATTAAAATATCAGATGATAGTTTGCTTTCTAATTTAAGTATAATATCGACACTACAATCTAGATTTTTTTTTTTTTTTTTAGAAGGAAAGCTTAAAATATATTTAGCAATATTACTCTTTAAACTCTGTATCAAAATACTTGTATGTTTTGCAATGTTATGTTTTTAGGGTAAGTGCAATTATATGTAAGATAAAATTAACATGAACGAATGAAATTAGTTTTTGTTTTTTATTTGTCTCTTTGCATGGCTATATCAAACTGTTTGAAAAGAAAAAAAAATTGTACCTCCACAAGGGCGCCACGGACTGAAAGTTATCTCTTTTTGGGACATCCGCGGGATTCTTCAACAGACACTACTGGTTGTACCTCAGGATGTACAAAGTTCTTCAAAGCATCTGTGTTTACATGGAAGTCTGCTACTTCTGTTAACACCTGGAAAAATAAATAGGAGAACCAGCATTTATCAATACTGCAAATATATTAATATATAATCATTTTTAACATCTAAAGTTGTGGACATTTGCTTGCTCTATGTAGGTTTACATTTATACTGTCACAGTGATGCACTGTACATATTCATGTTGTACTTTATTACAGTGATTATCATAGTGTTTCAGAGACACTGCGTTTATTTCAAATGTAGATACATATGTCCATCTTCTACTGTAGATATTGTCTTAAAGGGGAAGTCCAGCTGGTTTTCATAATATTTCATCCTGTAGTACATGAATTGTCAACTCCATTTGTGGAATTTATTGTGGTCCTTGAGTGGATAGACCAATACTAAGAAAAATCTAAAACAAATTACACTGAACAAGGACGATGACATAGGAGGCACACATATTTAAGAAATGTAGCAAATTCATTCCGTTATGATACTGACTACTACACAAGTTCGGCAAAGAGCATAATATTCATTGCTTGCACAACTGTTTTATATCTTTGGACATTTGTACATTTGAACATGCACTGTTTAAATAGCATATTAGATGAACTGAGCATGTCAAGAAATATTCAGGTATCAAACCAGTTTTATATAGGTATAGTGATTACAAGAGCTATGAATTGAGAGCACAATATGCTTAACTTAAGAATAAAGAAAAATGTTTGGACTTTCGTATGAAATGTGTACAAATGTGTGAAATCATGCTAAATCTATTATTGGAATGCAAATTCAGATGTAGATCACATTATTTACTTGTCAACAGAATTAGGTAACATCGCTGACATATATCATAACAACAAAATTGCAGAGGTATGAGAGGTGCACGCATTGTGGCTCTGTGCTGACATGGAGGGCTTGCGGCCATTAGGAAAAAAAAAAGTCTAAATTGTGAGCATATGATAATGTATTTGAGTGTTAAACTTATGGTTACTCTTGCTATTGGTAGAGAATTTCATACAAAATGTGTATTTCTGTTTTGTACAATAGTTTTAATCAGACACAGCATTTATAAGAAGGGAAGAGATCTTCTGCAAGTGTTAAGTGCTATGGCATTGATATAAAAAGAACTACTATCTTAACTTTCAAGTTAAATGCTGTATTCTGCATGAAAGGCTAAATGTTACATGTGATACATAGTCCCCCGCATATAAATATTTCTATTACTGAAGAGCAAAACTTAATTTGACTTTGTTTTTGGTGATTTCACTTTGTGTCAGGATGCAGGTTTCTAGCAGAGTGGCGTTTTTGATGTTCGAACTTTAAGCCACAATGTAGGTGCAGCCTTTGAGACTAGATACCAATTTCTTCTGTGTTTTTATTCCCTGGGACTCTGACAGGTTTCTTATTGCGTCAGTGGCAATGCTATCTCTACTTTTTCATTTCAAGGTATAACAACTGCAGACTTTCAATCCTTCTCAGGGTTTGTTTCTTACTGCTTTACACTACAGATATCGCAGCAGTCATTGTGCGCACCACTTTGGTGCCCCTCTTTCCTTTAATGCCAAACTGCTTCACAGATGGCCGCTCGCTTGCCGTCGCCCATCAAATTGGCAATGATTTTGATTACCTCAAGCTGGCAGTGATTTTTGATTGCCTCGCAACACCTGCCAAACCATTTTGTTTGCTTCCTTCCAACGCTAACTTTCCTGGGGCCTGATTCGGTGATTGCTTTCCCACCATGTACAAGGTTGAGAGTTCCTCATTACGCTGTACATGGGTGAATCATTGCCATCACAAAAAAAAAAAAAATTAGAGATAGCAAGATAAGATACTACGCAACACTTGCAACAACTTTGCAGAGTTAATGTCATCAGAAGAAGGGGGAAGTGTGTTATAGGGGAGGGCCGCTCGCTGGGTTTTCGTTTCGCAATTGTCTTGAGAATTACAAAGAAAATCTGGACGCGGCTGATACCCTATTTGCAGGAAACATTTCTTTATTACATGAAACATGGTGTGGCATGTAGGTTGAGACAGCCTTGGCTGTTTTACAAAATCAGGTCATGGTAATACTGCATGATCAATAAACAGTTCGGGTGGGGGGGGGGGGAGGTTAAACTTCACAGGACCCACGATTGCAGAAAGTTGATATCGCATCATTGGTTAAAGCAGACCTGAACAAGAATGATAATTTAAGATTGAAAACCAAATGAAGAGACTGCAAGTCATACTTGCCATACTGTAATTCTGTATGGCTTCTGCATGTACTTCCATCTTCTGTTAGTTGGGATCCAATGCCCTTTATTAAAATCTTATCAAAATTTAACAGAGAAAAGATATATGGTTCTACTGTGTATACATAACAATCAATAAAGAGCACTGTACAAATGGCCATGTAAACCAGGATTGCATAGTAAGTTTCATGATGTTAAAGAGTTGCTGGTACAAGATATATATGCAGGTATATACTGGGATACATATAATTACTCTTTCTCCCACAATGTTTTTCATTTACTGTAAAGTCGATATTTTTGGGTGACTAACTTTTTGCGCTCAGCCAGGCAATACAAGTTTTGCGTCTTGTTTAATTCCGCGGGATCAAGACATCAACTACTGGAACATACGGCAAGCAAAAGTATTCACATGCTTATATTTTTGTGCTAGCTTCTGGTTTTTAGAAATGAGTGAAAATTGCAGCTCCATGAAAATTTCCATTTTTACAGTAGCAGGGCAGCCTCATACCCCATTTCTACTGGGACTCATCTTGCTTCAGGTCTGGACCTGAAGCGAGATAAATCCCAACATAAAAGGTTAAAAAATAGTTACCCTGAGCTTAAGTTAGCCCACACTAGGAGATGGGTCAGGCCCACTTCAGACCAGAGCTAACATCAGTATTAAAAGGTATCTCAATTTTAGCTTGGTCTAAATTCAGAGGCCCACCCCTTTGAAAATGGGCTTGCTTTCAAGCATTTACATTTAGTGACCCTGGATGGGCGCAATGTTTCGCACACAGCTCTGCTGGTCACGCATAGCAGTATAAAACCGTGTACCCCAAGCCAAAGTTATATCCCACTTCAGAAACGAGGTAAAGTCATGCACAGTACAAATGGGATATTATACTTGTAAATGCAAAGCATAAAAGTCACAACGTTGGGTTAAGAGAATGTAGCAATATTAGTAGAACACATCAGTGAAAGTTTGAGGAAAATCAGACAATCCGTTCAAAAGTTATGAATTTTTGAAGTTTTTGTGCAGTAACCGCTAGATGAGAAGACTACTGCAGTGTATGAATAACTTAAATGTCACATGCGTACAACAATATAAGGAAAATATAAAGAGAATTTCACAAAATTCCATCTTTTGAAAAAAATACACATTCCCCTGACTCGTTACCGACAAATGTTATGGGTGATATTATTCCCCCTGCCTTTAGAAAGAGGCAAGTCAAGAGCTCCTTTATTATGCGAGAAAAGTTAAAATATGTTGAATTTTCTTTTACATTTTCTTTATACTGTTGTACGCATATGACTCACAAGCTGTAGTAGTCTCCTCATCCAGCGGTTCCAACACAAAAATTTTTAAAATTCATAACTTTTGCATCGATTGTCCAATTTTCGTCAAACTTTCACTGATGTGTTCTACTTTTATTGTTGCATTCTTGACAACAAGCCAGACCACATTTGGTGATTCGATGTCAACCTCAACATTTCTGTTGTTGGATGGAAAAAAAAAATCAACTTACTTGGTAATTCAATGTCGTTAACAAAGCTAAACACTTCACCTCCTAAAAGTGGAAAGAAAGGTGTAAGTTGTGACATCCTAATATTATTTTTCTATGTGAAAGGGGCAAGGGGAGCTCAGCTTAAACCATGCTACCGAAGCTCATCTCCCCAGCAAAGGTTTTGAATTATTGAGAAATAGCCGCCTGACTTTCCAGGTACCAAACTTAGTTAAGGACTGACTTCATCAATCAGAACCCACCAACATCCTACATAAACACAAGCTTACTGAAAGAGAGCTACAGCCACACAAAGAGAGAGAAAAAAAAAGGTCATCATTATCATTTGAAATTAGTTGAACACTTTCATATCAAATGCAAGTTGAATTCCTCTTCCTAATTCCTCTGGGTCCCCTAATGAATTATGGCATTTGTGTATTTGGATCATTTTTGTCTTAAAATAATGATTTCTTCTATATTCCAAATCAAATGCCTTTCCAAACTATAACCACTTCCTCATCCTTCTTTCCACTTTCCAGTATCTCAATGCAGACAGATTTCACTCTTTATCTATTTCCCCTTTCTCCTCTCTCTCTTCAACCTAGATTTGATGCTACACCAGACAGGATCTAGGCTAAAATCTAGACCAATATTAGCCAAGTCCAGATCATGAGATGTTGAGTGTAGGATATTAATCTCTGTTTCTCTTTCCTATATATTTCTCTGCACCTGTCTCTCTGTTTGTATAATATACCTCTCTCTCTCTCTCTGTCTCTCTTTATATATCTATTTCTCTTTTTCTCTCTCTGTCTCTCTATCCATCTATCCATCTACAAGTATCTATCTCTATCTCTATCTATGTACATATCTATCTATATCTATCCATCTCTCCATCTATTTATCTATCTATCTCTATCTCTATCTATGTACATATCTATCTCTATCTATCTATCTATCTATCTACCTACCTATCTCTATCTATCTCTATCTATGTACATATCTATCTCTATCTCTCTATCTTTCATTTTTCCCTTTCTCTTGCTCTTTATCGGCTAATAACATCTCTCACGCTTGCTGAAAGTGAACTTGTGTGCTGACCTGCCAGAACCCCAGCTGGCAGAGCAAGGGCTTCACTGGTTAAGAGAGACCGCTCACATGCACAATGCTGTGATCAGGAGGGAAGTGGCGCAGTCTTATTTCCCAGAGGACATGACATTTTTGTGCTGGCAAACTGGTTTTGATATTTTGCCATCAAGCCAATAATTTGGTTAGTCAATACTAATTTTGCCGCGACTTTGACATCACCCAGTCCAGGGGTAGGTTGAGTCGGGGGCAAAAGCAGGAAGGGGGGATAGGAGGCTTTCACAGCTGCGCTATTGTGATGCCCCATGTTATCTTCTTTCATCTTGTGACCATATCTTTGCAATCTTTATAGCCTTCACCAACACTCTCAGAATAGAGCTCATGACCACTATGTTTGGTTCTCCATCAAATGACATCACCTTGATGATGGACAATTTCACAATTTTGCAAAATCATTTTCCTTACCTTCCATTTTTTTAGTTTGGTAACATCAATTTCCTTAAATTCCTGATCTTGCAATCTGGCATGGTTTAAAACTTACTTTCTGCAGGAGGAAAAAAAAAACACCTGTTCTATATTTCTCAAGACTCATGCAAGTACAGTAGAAAAGAAACTTCTCAGAGCTTTAAATCCTCCATAAATGAATAAGATCTTTTAATTCCTTGCCCCATATACTCTCCCCCACATCTTGTTTTAACTTTTTATAGTTTTGTATAACATTTTCACAAGTTTTGCCGAAAATTTGTGAAAACACACAATCCAAAATGAAGAATATCTTAATGAGTGATGTGGTTTTCAAAACAGAATCTATATTTCATTACATTTCCGTATTATGTAAAGCATGAAACATGACGATGCAATGCAAATAATCATAATAATAGTAAATGGTATAAAACATTTGTATACCCCCAGCATGATATGCTAGAAAGTGTTGTATTTGAGCGTACCACTCGTATCCGGGGAAAATTGATTATTTCGAGGCCCGCTGGTCCCGACGTGGCCGGATAATCGAGGTCCAACTGTCTATAAAATCTGTTCCCTGACATCTCTTCCCAAGACGAGTCATTGTAACTTTCTACTATTTTGGTGATCAGCATTGACTACCACAATACAATGAACTTGGCACGAATGCTAGTTTCAGGATTCACATCGAACACTCTCCTTCCCATCCATATATACCACGCACACACACACACGCAGACACACAAACACACGCAGAGTTTTGTACATGATGAGATAAGGACTTCTGATGATGTCACTCTACCCCTTGGCAAGGACTTCAGAGAGAATGAAACAAGATTGATGTGTCATTCACTGATAAAAGACAACAGGTGTTACCATCTCGGTTGACACCATTCATTAACGCTCCACTCTCAGTTTACACTCTCTTCCATCCGACCCAACAAACACTACCCTGTTTTATTCTCCTTAGCTACCCATCAATTTCTAGGCATGGGGGAGGGCGAGAGGGATCTGAAAACAAGTTTTTACAGTGCTTGCATCTCACCCTATTTACACTGGGCAAAAGTTTGAATCCTAAGCCACTTTTAATGATATAAAAATGAGTCTTGTGCTCAGTGTAAATAGTCATATCTATTTTTTTTTTCAAACCATGGGAGCTGGTTTCAGCCAGGGAATGGAGGGTCGTTCAAAAAACAGCTTTCAGTCAGCTGAAATTTTCGGGTCAAGCTTTATGACACAGACATGGTGCTCATGTAATGCTCTATGGTAAACTGTATACTCATTTAGCATGAAAGAAAATTTCCCATGTGAAAGAATTAAGTTAGTATGTGCAAATTAATCTAGAAAACAAGGGAACAGACAGAAATCACTAATCACATAAAATGTAGGCAGTGTAAAGGTGTGAGTGACTCACGTTTTTAGAAGTGAAGAGTTTGTTCGCAAAAACCGATACATCCATTTTTGAAGATTTTGAAGTACAGTCTCTGTCATAAAGTACAAAAAAATACCTTTTAAATGATATATTGGTCACTACATAAAAAGGTACATTTTTGAAGTTATGGTCAAAAGAAGCAAAAATTTTCTTATTATTCTCTTTATTTTTCTTGACCTTCAATCGCAAATATCTCCATTTGGCAAATATGGACTTATCGGTTTTTGCGAACAAACTCTTCAAGTGTTCTATCAAAGCAACTGAAATGTTGAGCTGCGGTATCAACAGGTATCAGAGTCATTCCTGTGAATTCAAATTTGTAAAGTTGTAAAGTTTGCACTGCCACTACCACTGATGATTTCTTTGTACACAACATGAACTATATTTGACAGGGACAATGTTGAGATGATTTAAAGAATGATTTATCTGCATGCAAGGGGCTTGAATGCCAGCAATCCCATCACAAACCTTCTCCCATTTTGGATATTCCTATCTGCATGATTATGACCAACATCTATAACTACACCTGTGCTATCTTACTGCAGTGCAATTGTGTACCACCGTGCCGTTCCCTGAGGCCCCGCCCTTCATCCCCTTCTCCTATTGGGCCCAACCCCTTTACATGCTGTTTCCCTGCGGTCTTTTCCAGAGGAGTCTGGTGTTTTTCCCCCCTTCGCACACTGATAGTTACCCACTGTCAAGTATAGACCGTTTCAATTTCGATGGCCTATTCACCTACCGCCGCTAGCGGCGCTATAACGGCCGCCATAACTGGGGGCCAACGGGGGCTCCCAGCGAGCTAGCTACCCAGCGAGTTGCACTTGCAGCTAGCAGCCCAGCGTACCCATCGCGCATAGTTAGCCGGGCGCGGCCGCATGCGCCGCCGGCGGCCGCTGGGTCGGCGACCGCCGCGCTAAAATTGTGATTGTTTTACTCACTGTGGAAAAGTCATTCAGCGGCATTTAATGCCTTTCTTTTGGATAAATTGAGTAATTCAGACATATCGATCTAAAATGAAAGCTTCAAAGGATCAGAAAAAAACAAACAAACACATATTGTGCAGTTGTTTGGGTGCACAAATAACAGGCGAAAAACCGGAAATGGAAGCTGCACGTCAATGTGTGAAATTCAGACACTACTGACGCATGAATGTATACACAGCGGTATAAGAAATGCACAGATTTTCGAAACAAACTTTGGCCTATGCCTAATAGATTCTCTATTTAATATAGGCTACATCACTGCATA
Organism: Diadema antillarum; assembly: GCF_040938485.1. Taxonomy (NCBI): domain Eukaryota; kingdom Metazoa; phylum Echinodermata; class Echinoidea; order Diadematoida; family Diadematidae; genus Diadema; species Diadema antillarum. The sequence continues at coordinate 10,677 of NW_027271009.1, read as the reverse complement.
TTCATATTCGTAAAATAAAGTTGTTCATTTTAGAAGACAAGTCTAGATCAAAGATTTTGATAATTCATTATTATTATTATTTTTTTTTAATGCTTGGTGCAATACGTACCAAAGTTAGAATACACTTCCTGGTTATACTATATGACAAACATTTTAAAGCCTACACTACAGCCAAATGAATGTTTCAAAATGTGTACAAAATTCTTATATTGTAAATTTTTACTTCTTCACTAAGCGTTCAGCATTAAAATGACCATATTCAACTTGGGCCTGGAACTCTGAATTTGAGTTAATTTTTGATAAAGTGATACTTATAGATATTAAACTGCTATGAATGGTGGCAAACATCCGTTTCATAAGCATAATTCATATTAAGAAAGTTTGATTTGAAAATCACTTTTGTAGATTAAATTTTTTAGGCGTTAGCGCGATGTTAAATGCAAGGTTACTTAGACCTTAAACAGTAGAATTTTTGGTTGTTGACATCAGGCAACGTAAACTAACTTCTTAAGTTTATACAGCTTAGAAACGCCTAGATTTGCCTTCAGTTTGGTTTACTTAGTTAGGCTTGCCGGAAGTTAGTGACAACCGAAAATGATATAGGATGTAGCTAGGGTTCTAGAAGTCAATAGGTCTAGACGGGTCTAGATCTAGTCTGGACTGTTGGCTAGAATTCTAGACAAGATCTAAAAAAACGTTAGACAGACTCTACCCCGCTGGTCCGAGAAAAGCCTAAAAAGGTTTAAGTTAACTGATATTGTTGCTTTGATAGCGCCATATCTACTATCTAGCTCAAGATTCTGATTCATTATTTGTATTTAATTATATCAGTTAACTGCTCAACAGTCTAGGCTTACTATCTAGACGTCTGTCTGCGCCTAGCCATAGTTCTCCCCAGGTGTTTTTATCCTCTTACACAAATGTGAATAGATCTATAAGGGGCTTACACGCGAGTACCCAGGTCATCGCAAAAGAAATAGAGTCTACAAACACTCACGGATCGTACCGATATTTACCTTGAAGTTCAAGTTTGGGCTACAGCCGTATATGCCATCTACCCATTCGCTCATAGTCTGTATAAGTTGTTTAATTTCATTAATTAGCTAACGAAAAAAAAAAGTAGACTCTATAGTTGTCACAAATCCAGATGCGTCGATCGCTGCCAGCGCCAGAGATAGCTAGCTGGCCGGCTGGCGCCGGGTGGTAAAAGCACTGGCTTCCGCTGGCACCCTTGCCACGCACGCACGGCGCTTGCCGACCCGGCCTGGTTGGCCCCCAGTTATGGCGTCGCCTTAAGAGGGCGCACTTCCATTAACAGTCACTTGAATCGGTCTATACTGTCCCTGGCTTTTGTCACCTCAAGAGCTTCTGTGCTGGAATGTACTGATTATTCTCCACAAGTGTACAAATTAGGAAGGACAGAAGGAAGAAAACAAACCCTATGGTGTGATAATGATGCCTGCTTTCAGACAGGAAGAAATATATATATATATATATATATATATATATATATATATATATATGATAAAATGTTGTTGCTATGGTAATCACCTTCTGAATATCAACTTTGAATCTTGTATAGCAGGGTGTTCAGATGCTGAAATGGGTCACCCTGGCAACAGCAAATTGCAACAGCTGTGTCCTAAAGATAGATTCTAAGCCATGTGAATCAAATACCTAGCTTCTGATACAAATGACTACAACAGTACGTGCTCTGAACACATGCTACACATACATAAGAAGAGTGTGCAGTTTGTAGGCAGAAATGAATGAAGATAAAGCTGGGCAACAAACTGTAAGTCTGAAACTGTCATAGAGGTCAAGCCATTAAGATTATAACTTACATCCTGAAGTACAGAAGAGCTTAATTGGAAAACATCTCTAGTTTACAAATGGCCTGGGGAGGGAAAAAAATTGAAAAAGTGTGTTTGGGAAAACTACATGTATGACTTGAGCGTGCTTTCAGACAAGTTTACAATAAACATCTAAATTAGCCTACAACATGTTTCTAGACACATTTAGAAACAAGTATTATAGGCAATCTGAAAACACTCCCCAAGAAGTGTCCCTCTGCTCCCCCGCCCCTTGCACTCCAAGACATCCTGTCGCTCCCCATCTTGATTCGCTCACAAGAGATGGGAAACAGACATCCAGTAGACCCAGGGAGTTCCAGTGTCACCACAAAATAAAAAAAAGAGAGAAAAATCAGCCCATGACATGTTTTCCGTCCAAACACCACTTACGACTTATCTGGGAGCAGTATTTACATTGGAAATATTTCAAATACAGTCCATGTCGCCCTTGCCAATCTTCAATCTAATATGTACATCCATGGGAAAGTACAGCAACATCAATTTCAAGAGGCATGGCATTAACATCTGAATTATCAGACTCAGACGCACAAAATGAAAATCAGACGTTTTTATTTCATTGACAAAAACTTTGTAGATTTCAGACCATAATAAAAGTCACCATCTACAGTACAGAGCAAATACAATCAGACATAATAGTGACTGCTGTGTGTCTAAAATACAATTGTCCTCTTTTTTCAGTATGCAATGAAATGTCCACTTACTTGCTTCAGTTTTTTTTTTCTTTCACCTTTCTTTATATGTTTGTCTCTTCTTAGAAGAATAATACATTCTACTGTATATCTTCTGCATCACTTTGGTGTACCTCTCTATATTTAGATAAAAATGGGTAATGAACAGACCATATTTTCAAGCTATAAGAAACTCCTATTTTACAACAAAAAGTGGGGAAAAGGAGGACAGATATCACAAAGGGAACATATTTGCAGTCTGTTTCACATGAACACATCCAGTGAGAACTGAGTCAGACAGAAAGATTAGCTAGATGAGCACAGAATGAAAAATTAACAGTTCCTCAATAGTATATGAAAAATAAGAAAAGATTAAAAAATCATAATAATAAAATGTAAGTGATCACTTCAAGGAGGGCTAACACACTGTCCTTGCCCATGTGATATATAATATGTTTAGATGGTATATAAATAGTTAAACTTCTAGTCAATATTACTTTCCAATTCTTGCCATTGTGTCCAATTTTGTGTGTATTAATCTTTTTTATTTAAAAACTGTGAAGATAATACTTAAATGATTCAAGCATTAGTGTTATGTTTGGTTTCAAACAGCATTAGTGTTATGTTTGGTTTCATAATAGTATTATGTATTTGTTTCTTTGTAATGACCTGTAAGTTGTACATTGTTTTATAGTTTGCCAAAATAAATGAATGAATGAATGACTTATCCTCATCATCATTATCATTACTACTACTACTACTCCTACTATCATTCCAGTTTACATCTGCTATATGATTAAAGAAATAAGATAAGTTTGTTCCACAAATCATGATCTATCCCATGTCACTAGTCAAGAAACAGTATACTAAATACACATTATTCTAATCTTTGAAACTTGGAGAGTGGATACTACTTATGTGTCCCTGGTAACTTAATCATATTGAAGAAAAAATATATATATACTTAACTGAAAAGAGTACAGGTTTCTATGGCAAAGAATGTTAGATATTGAGTTCTTCTATCTGTTTGTTTTCTTAAAAATTCTGTTTTCTAAAAGTCAATGCCCCATGAACAAAAGCTTGATTTCATCTTACCTCCTTCAATTACATTTTAGGTTCTCATTTTAGAATGACTGCAGAAATATGGAATATTCAATAACTTCACTAGCGCTGCACTGATATTGGTATTTTCATTTCAATTGCTGCTATACCTCACAATATATTAGGGGGAAAAAGCATTCTCTATTCAATAGAGGAATTTCTCCTCTGAACACGGAGATTCTCAATAAGCTCCATGGCTATCACTGCTGGAAGCACCATGATGAAGCACTACTGCTGCTGGAAACCCTACAATGATTTCATTGCGGACGGTAGCTTTTAACTCTTACTCAGCCACTGCAAAGTACACTCTTGTCTGACACAGAAGTATGAAGGTGGGGGGAGGCAACATTTTTATCACGGTGAAAATCATAGCTACAAATAGCCAAGATAACCAAAGGAATAGGCACGCAAACTTTTTAGAGAAAAGATACAATATCAACATGTTGCTTCCACAAATAAGAAAAAAATATAGCAATCCCTTATAAATTGAGCACAAGGTTCACACGGTGTGGATTATGTGAATTTCACATAATTCATTATGTCGTAATTCATTATGAAATTCAGACATTTACACATAAACCACACTGTATGAACCTGTGTTTGTTCCATAAGGGATAGAATGCAGATTCAATGCAAGGTGGACCCAATTCCTTTGAGTAATAGATTGATCAAAATTACTAACTTGTCTTTCACGCAGAAAACATCTCCATCGTGGGAAGTAGTGTAAAAATTTCTGGATGAAAAGTGGGTGTTACAATAGAATAAATAACCCTACATGACCTTCCAGGCTCAGCTAGTCACTCGATCAAAAGAGGATTTCTCATGTTCCCTCTTTCAGATAAACATGTATATCTACTTGGTCACAGGAAATCACTCAACAATGCTGCTATACAATTGAGAATTTAAATGTTTGTGAAAATGACACAGAAATGAAGCAAGTAGTCACAATAAGCCTTTCGTGAATCCCTTTTCACATGTGGTCTTAGCTTCTGGTCTCTGTATAGCTCCTCAAAAAACAGACGTGCTGGTGTAGCCAGAGTATCAAAGTGTGCCCCAGAATCCTCTCTTGTGATTGTGACTGTTAAAAGTGGTCAAGAGAATAATATCACAATGAACTGTCAAGCCAATCATTTCTATATGGAACGGAAATTTCTGCACCACACTGCTCTAGCATGCAACAGATATAACATCCCAATTTTTGAAGGAAATTAACAAAATTCTAGAGAATTAGAACTGGCAGAACTGTTAGGCCCTACGTACAGAGGGAAAAACTGTGGCTGAACCTCTCTTGTTCTGCACATGATCAAAGCATTTGTCTGTTTCAGTTTGTCTTTTTGTCAATATTTGTAATATGACTTGGATGAACAGTTATGTGGTTGCATGGCAATAGTGCTTGTTGGGAATAGAGGTTTTTTACACCCATGTAGCAAACTTGTTTGGTACGGTATTCAACCAGTCTTCTACTAATGCCCTCTGTGTCAACCATACACATGCACCAAGAATATCGCTGCCAACGATCTTTCAGTGTAAAATAAAGATTATACCAAAACCATGATGTACCATCACAGCAACACAGGAAACATAAGTAGGTCATCAACGTTAGATAAACAGTGCCAAAACTGTACAGTTCTTGGATACCAACCTATAAGGAAGCATAGTGTGGCCAACCACACATTTCAATGGGAGTGACAGGCTGCTGATAACAATACTGCATCATATGAACTAGAAAAGCACACCTCAACTCTCCGGTGTGGTCTAGAGAACACCACAAAAGATTCTGCACTGTGCCATCCTGACCTACAAACGGCATGTAATCTCAGACAAACTGTCTTTAAATGTCAGCACCACAGAATGTCAAAAGCCATATGTGCCATGCCAATCTAAAAGGTACACCTGAGCCAAACAACTTCCAATGGGGAAAGTACAGACTGGCAAAGAGTAGAAATATACCATGTCAAGTTAAAAAGCATCCACTAGTCAACCACCTTGTAATGGGGTCTCTGGACCAAAGCCAATCTGCACAATTCCAACAACCAAGGAAACATAACTCGGGCAACCACCCTACAACATGGTCTACAGCCATACCAAAGCACTCTGTATCAAACATCAGCCTAATAGCCATTCAATTACGTATCAGTCTATAAATGGCATACACACACCACTGGAGAAAGACATCAACACAGAAGTATCATATTATGACTACAAACATTAACCCGTTGAGGATGGGCTGATTTTGGTACAACACGCATTTCCCATGGACACCTTACCAAGCATACTCGGGACTCGTCTTCTACAGGTTAAAGGAGACCTCCGGATGATTTTCAGATTTTTTCATTTGAACAACTATAAATTAGATATACTGAGGACAGAGTTTCAGATTTTGTAATAAATTGGATGAAGAATAAGAATATTTTCAAAATTTACAACAAATAGCAATGACCAAGGATGATGACATGGCAGAGTCACCATAAGAATGCATGAGTTGGGGCTCAAGGAAACAGAACAAAAGAAGAAGGCATGCATAGTTTATGCACAGGTGAACTCGCAAGCAAGCGGTATTGTAATGGAATTACACTGCTACATTTCTGAAATATGTGAACCTCCTATATCATCATCCTTGTTCAGTGTAATTTGTTTAAGGTTTTTCATAGTATTGTTTCTCTGCTAAAGAACCACAATAAATTCCACAAATCTGTACATGGAGTTGTCGATTTATGTACTACATGATGTGAAATTATGAAAATCATCTGGAATGGCCCTTAAAGCAATCTGCAAACACCAGCAATTACCACCAGCATCATGGCAAGGACGAAATAGAAGAAGGCATTGCTTGAACAATCCAATACATTCTTCATATTGTGGGAATAACTAAGGAGGGGTTTTTGCCACCAACTTGTGCTGAGGAGTCCAATGCTCAGAAGTTTTCCAAGATTCAAGAAACCAGGAGGTGGACATCTCTGAGGAATGAATCTTACAAGAACCTCAAGATACTCTGCAAGTTAACCACTCTCATGACGTGGCACATTGGAACAGCAGGGTATTGGTACACTTTAAGTCCCTTCCGAAGGATATATCGTCTAAAAATATGTTTGTACTCTTTGATACTGGAGAACATTTGTATGCAGTACATAGAAGGAAAGGCCGGATAATGGCAATATCACAAAAGAAAGAAAGAGAGACAGACAGACAAACGGACAGACAGACACAGGGTGAGAGAGAGAGAGAGAGAGATTGACATAACATGAGGAAGTTACATCAAGAAACGAGTGTCCTCTGAAACTCTAAGCACCTCATCTCCAAAATGTCAGCAGCTGAGTGCGTGATTGACGAGTCGCAAATCAACCTCGACTTTGAACCAGCTGATAGCAATACACATAAAAAACAACAATAGATAAATTCAAAAAAATAGAGAGCAACTATTCATCATCCTCTAGAGGTTAGAGTTGCACTTTGCAGGGTAAAATTCCTCCACAAATTTGTCATATTTCTTTATGGCAATCACAGAATCACTGCAAGAGCAGCGACCTGTGACGCAAGAAAATTCCCATGAACAAAGGACCAGCAGGGCACACACTGAATAAGTCGCAAATAACCATATGTGATAATCAAGAGTTACTGTGAAGCTCAGTACCACTGGAGGAAAATGTAAAGACAACTTCTGTTTTTTTTCTGCATTTGTTGCAGGTCTAATTTTACAGTTTTTTCTTTTTTACTGGAGACAAGTTCATTGTCTAGTGTGTCTTTGATTTAATCTCATTTTATTGAGTAACTACAGCTTTGATTTGGAGAATGTTATATGGGGAACTGACTGTTCCCTGTAACATTTTGAAGACAATTGTATGAATGGATATTTTTCCTGCATGCCAACTACCTTCAAGTTGGGAGTGTGCTGACTAACGTTGATCCATTTGGTTTCAAAGTTGTTCTTTCAATTATTTTGTTGTACCATGATGGCCAGCGAGCATTGGGGGTCACATATAGCAGCAAACACAAGGGCGTTAGCTCAAAGTTTGATTTGGAGATTATTTTTGCGGGAGTTATCTGCAGCAGTTGCGAGTGCGCAAAGCTCGTAGATGTGATGCGGGGAACATTTCCAAGAACAACATCATCAAGATGTCACAAATGATTATGAAAGCGTATTCAGTGATAAACGCCAGCTTGTCATGGTTGGAAATTCAAGGTGACGCCCTTTTGCTCGCTACAGGATGAGATATTTCGTGAGGCCATTGAACAAAATACGGATGGCGCACGCATGCCACCACAGCTGACGCTTACCCAGGCCTCCCTCTCTCCTCCCCCCCCCCCCCCCCCGCCCCACGCGCACCCCTCTCTCTCACCCCGCACCCTTGAAGTGCTTCCTCACTACCTGTTAATGATTACAACAACATTGAAAGAGAGGAAATTCCCCCAAGACCTAGGGCTCGTTATGATTCACAAATTAGCACAACCCCCATACCTCCTGCCTCTATGGCTCACATAGCAGCAACAACAAGAAGCGCAAAACAGAACGAATAACAGACCCTCTTGCAGTAAAAATGTGAATCTGATACTCATCAGCAAATTATATTTGTAGCAACACAGAGCTGACAGGGGTATGTTAAGCTAGTAAAAGGGAGGTGCATCTGGCTCAAATGACGGTGGAAATCTGAGCAAGCAAATTGGTTATGATCACCATCGCCAGAACAGGGGAATCGGGCAAAGAGGAAGAAAAGAAAGAGCTAAAATATGGAAAATAAGAGTGAAATTCAAACCATCTGGCTTTTATTTCCAGCCGAAAATTGTTTATCTTTTCGAGCATCTGCAGTCTGTAGGGTATGCTCAGCAGAAAACCTTCCTTGCCTCCTTCCCCCCCCCCCCCCCCTCTCTCTCTCTCTCTCTCTCTCTCTGTGGCTGAAGGGATTCATTAGCAGTTCTGACACTCTGGTTGGTTACAACCTTCAATGCAATCAGGTTTGAGTTTCAGCTAAACAAATTAGCCATCATTCATTATGCGAACCTTCATAGTTTTCATGAGTGCAGGATGCAGGCAAGTGAAAGCAGACCATTCTCAGCTGCATGTTTGTCAGCAACACAGAAGGAGGGAGGTATAGGGGACAGTTCTCAAGCATATGTGCACTATCTCCAGAAATTGAAGGCATCTTTCAGTGCAGGAGATTGCACGACTAATTGCCACATGTATACAAATTTCATTAGGCCTGTTCAGCAGCCTTTACTGCACCCTCGACTAGGCATCCCCAAGAGTGTTGTGAGTGTCACAAATCTGCACAGTCACTTTCCTCGCGGAGCAAAGGCGGCAACCGGCCACTCGCAAGACATCTTGTTCGCATTACCCGGCAAAGATGTTAATTGCACCGCTACAATGACACGTTCATTTGCGCACATGGCAAAATGGAAATGACATCAGAGAAAAATATATTTCCTCCTTCTTCTTCCCTCTTTCTCCACCCCCATCGCCCCCCCCCCCCCCCCCCCCCTTGGCTCTAGATCTGAGCTATCTCTCCAAACGGCTCCCTCTTTTGGCCTTCTGGGAATATTGCTATCAGTTCTACATCAAGACTTCGGGAGAGAAACCGGAGGCGATGCAGCTGCAGTATGGCAAAACCAAAGCCCACAAATTGTGGGCCTTTCTCCACACATAATTCAATCAATCCAAGAGCTTCCTCAAATGTTGTCATAGCTAAAGAGATTAGGAAGCTCACATTATCCTGAAACTTGTTTGCAATTCTTAAAATATCAAAACAAGAAAGCGAAGAAAATATCCTGCTTCAATTACGTACTTCTACACAATTAGATTTCTTTTTAGAAATTACTTGGAAGAGTAAATTTTATGCAGTTTCATCTGTTTTGAAAGAAATATTATATATTAAGTATAAGGTATTCCAATACCCATTTAAACTGATGAAGCAGTACACACACTTTGATTAAAGTATCGTCAGAAGTGGTCTAGCCTCGCAATTAGGTAGATCATGATTCAAAATGATATATGGATAAAGTGTTTTAAATGTTCAATTTGAAATCAAACATCATATACGAGACAAACCATTAGTTCATGCCATATTCTACTTATCTTAAATTAGTCAAAGCAATATGCAGTCATCATTTACACCTTCATTAACCCGTTGAGGACGAGTCCCGAGTATACTCGGGCAGGTGTCTATGGGAAATGAGTGTTGTAGCAAAATCAAACCGTCCTCAACGGGGTTAATTTGATTCTGTTTCAATAAACATGGTGCAGTAGCACATACACTTGGTGGCAAAAAAAAAAAGAAACACAGAAATTCTCTTCACTTTAAGTGCAACAATTATATGATCAAAAGCAGATGAAAATAAGCCAAAAAGACACCAACCTTAAAGGATAATTAATTCCCGAGTTGTGATTGATGGTCAGATACCATCATGTTATGTGCAAGCTATGCCCCTGCCATACTCAAGCTCTGTACCTCATCTTGCAAGCCCAAATACTAATAGTAGATGAAGATAGACATGAGTGCACCCTTTGTGGGGATTCTTGGGCAATATGACTTGATTCTACATATAAGAATGTCGGGACAAGATCTTTCCATCAGCCCTATCAATACTGCATCCTTATCTGCAGACCCAAAAGTGAATGATATAAAATGATTTCCACTGTATGATTATAACTTTGTGAATGTGATGAATTGGGCCTTAGTGTATCCTGACAGCAAACTTAACCACTTAGAGATGCACACCTTAGATTTGATGAGACATTCATATTTACAAATATTACCATCAACTTTGGACTACCAGACAGCTCTTCCATTCAGGCAGAAACTGTGCTCAATCTTTTTTTTTTTCATATTCGAAATGACTGATGTAAAAGTCTGCATCTTTAACCATTGAAAATGGGTGGATTTTGCTACAACACGCATTTCCCATAGACACCTGCCCGAGTATACCTGGGACTAGTCTTCAATGGGTTGATAATGCACAGATTACTGTGGGATTTAAGAAGTAGATACAAACAACAAAAAAGTAGGAGTTTGCCACAGCTGTCCCAGGCATATCGATATATT